>NC_037328.1:7660312-7983375 GCF_002263795.3 Bos taurus | reverse complement strand
CCTCTTGATGAAAGTGAAAGTAGAGAGTGAAAAAGTTGGCTTAAAGCTCAACATTCAGAAAACGAAGATCACGACATCCAGTCCCATCACTTCATGGCAAATAGATAGGGAAACAGTGGAAACAGTGTCAGACTTTATTTTTTGGGGCTCCAAAATCACTGCAGATGGTGACTGCAGCCATGAAATTAAAAGCCCCTTACTCCTTGGAAGGAAAGTTATGACCAACCTAGATAGCATATTCAAAAGCAGAGACATTACTTTGCCAACAAAGGTCCATCTAGTCAAGGCTATGGTTTTTCCAGTGGTCATGTATGGATGTCAGAGTTGGACTGTGAAGAAAGCTAAGCACCAAAGAATTGATGCTCTTGGACTGTGGTGTTGGAGAAGACTCTTGAGAGTCCCTTGGACTACAAGGAGATCCAACCAGTCCATCCTAAAGGAGATCAGTCCTGGGTGTTCATTGGAAGGACTGATGCTAAAGCTGAAACTCCAATACTTTGGCCACTTCATGCCAAGAGTTGACTCATTGGAAAAGACCCTGATGCTGGGAAGAATTGGGGTCAGGAGGAGAAGGGGACGACAGAGGATGAGGTGGCTGGATGGCATCACCGACTCGATGGACATGAATTTGAGTGAACTCCAGGAGCTGGTGATGGACAAGGAGGCCTGGCGTGCTGTGATTCATGGGGTCACAAGGAGTTGGACACGACTGAGCCACCGAACTGAACTGAACTGATCTTTTGAAGTTGGTTATTCTCATTAGGCAGTATACAAGGGGGCTTCCCTTGTAGCTCAGTTGGTAAAGAG
Source organism: Bos taurus (assembly GCF_002263795.3). Lineage (NCBI taxonomy): Eukaryota > Metazoa > Chordata > Mammalia > Artiodactyla > Bovidae > Bos > Bos taurus. The sequence goes on along the minus strand of NC_037328.1, from coordinate 7,982,568 downwards.
TCTGCTTGCAATGCAGGAGACCCTGGTTCAATCCCTGAGTCGGGAAAATCCCCTAGAGAAGGAAATGGCAACCCACTCCAGTATTCTTGCCTGGAGATTCCCATGGACAGGGGAGCCTGGCAGGCTACAGTCCGTGGGGTTGCAAGATTCCAACACAACATCCATTTAATAGTTTTGAAGTCAAGGTAATGGATGAGTTTTCTAAAAACCACCCTCATTCTTTCATTCTGCTAGCCAAAATATACTTCATGATCATAAACATAGAACTCCAGACCTCAACCTGATTCTGGGAAGCAAAATGAACATGCCTTTGGGAGTCAGACAGTCAGAGATACGGTAAATTACCTTGTCCAAGTGCTAGTCAAGTGGTACTGTGGGAAAACTCCTGAAGCATATGAACTACAGGAGTTAATTTTTCTCCCAACGACTTGGCTGTGGGCCCACAAAAGTAAAATAGAACTTTGTCTCAAAATTGCACACCATTTACACTTCTGAAACCTCATTTTATTTCCATTAAGTGGTTATCAAAAATTATTAACAAAAGCCAGATGACTGTATTAACTACTGCTAAAGCCTGTGCTTAATTCATATTTATAATAATATATCATAATTTTCTATATTATACAGACAACTTACACAGGATTAAATCTTTGGGTGAATGTCTTTTTGTGTGTGAACTGCCAATAATCAGCCATCTTCTATATTAGATAGACTTTTCATATAATATGGCTTTCTATTAAAGAACACAGAAAAAAATTGTGGAAGCCTATACTTATTCTGAGTTTATAAAACAGTATATATTGTGTGTAACTCACTATATTATTAGACATTTCTGACCATAGAGCTATAGTAAGTCATTTTTAGATCAAGTAAAATTAATGTAACATTAGTTTTAAGGGTTTGTTTTTTTTTTTTGAGGAAAATATAGTGTTTTGTTTTGTTTTGTTTTGTTTTTTCAGAAAAGTAACCTTTGACTTAAGATCAATAATATAACACACTTAAGATTATACATTTCAACCATTCATTTCTTCAATTGACATCTGCATCTACTTAAAAATAAAAAAGTAGATTTTCATAAGGACTTAGGGATGCTTAGTTCAGTTCAGTTCAGTTGCTCAGTCATGTACGACTCTTTGCAACTCCATGGACTGCAGCACGCCAGGCTTTCCTGTCCATCACCAGGGATGGTCCAAAATTTCAAATCTGTTCATAATTCAGAATTTACAAGAGTAACTGAAGTAATTATAGCAAGTTTCCTTATTCATACAGCTGACATTAAATTAGATGCCTGGCTTAGTTGTCCTACAATTAAGGATTCAACTCTTGTGCAATAAACTGGATTACAATCTTCTTTATCCAACTTCTTCCCATTCAAAGTATATATAATGTGTCACTTGTTCCTAGTTATATCCAAGACATTCTCTGAGCAAATTTTCTGGCTTGAGCAGAATCTTCAACATGATCACACTAAGGTGTTAGTGAGTAGATTAGATTTAACTGAATGAACACAAGAATTGAGCATTTAGCTACTGAGAAGTAGTTTAGAATTGAAATAATTTAAGATGGAGAGCTTACTGATGCTCTGGAATTGCTATAATCTAACTACACACCAGAAATAAAAATATCTTTATCTGGTATGTAGCAAGGAAAATAGACGTTTCCATTTCCTCTTCCTGCTCCCCCAGGAAAATAGTACATTCTAGAACCAGTTTATTTCCTTTTGTTATGTTATCTAGCTCTAGAGAGATTTCAAATAGATTTCTAGCTCTAGAGAGACTTCTGTTCCCTCAAAGGAGCAGAAATACCATCAATTCACAAAGTCATGTACTTGAAAATGAAGTTAATGAGTAGGACTTCATCACATTGTAACTCCAGCAGAATGGGGGCATACTAGAACATATAATTTGTTTAGGATTCCAGAAGAAAAGGAACAGAAACAAAAAATATGAAGACAAAGAACAATCTTGGTTTTGCTATCACTGGATAAATAGTTTCTGTGGATATGATCTCAAATGGGATCCTTGAGCCATGGTAACCTTGAGCCACTTGTGCTGTGTTCCGTGGTACCCAGAGGTGTAAATGTTTGCCCCAGGGCAGTTTTTATAGAAGAGGGTAATAAAGCTTTGGAGGAAGGAAGGGCATGAGTAAAAATAGCTGCAGATTGCATGTATAAGCATTCTGTGAGAAAACATTAAGTACTTGTACAAAAAACAGGACTTGAATATGACTGTCATGCTAACAACTAAATGAATGTTCTTAGTGAAAAATATAAAATTTCTTCTTTGGCTGCCAAAAATCTCAGAGCTCACTCTGTAGACCTAATTCCAACAACTAAGAAATTATGAGGTGTTTATTTTTACACAGAGTTTTCCTAATACATTTTAAAACTTCTAACTCTATTTTTTAGGATCTTGGAATCTTTTTTAAAACTTTTTTAATTTTATTGTTTACAACCTAATAACTTGTTTCAATCTCTTTGGAGATTTGAAACAAAAGTATTCAAACATACCTCAGTCATTAACAAAAAAACATGAGAACACCAATGTGACTGGACATCATAAAATCCATTGGGAATTAAATGGAAAAGCAAGTGGAGAAAGAAGGAATGTGCCCCCTTTCTATTACTGCTCAATTAATTTAGCTGGGACATCTCATTTCATCTCTCCTGTTCTCAAAATGGGATTTATGTCAACCAGCTCACTTGATTCTTAGGCTTTGGAATCCAGATTAAATTACACTATTGGCTTTTTGGATCTTCAGCTTGCAGATGAAAGATTATGGGACTTTTCAGCATCTATCACTGCATCAGCTAATTTCTCATAATAAATCTCTTATTGATTGCGTTTCTCTGAAAAACTTTGACTGATACAAGAGGCTGTGTGTGCATGCTCATTCAGTCACATCTGACCCTTTGTGATCCCGTGGACTGTAGCCCACCACGTTCCTCTGTCCATAGGATTTCCTAGACAAGAGTACTGGAGTGGGTTGCCATTTCCTTCTCCAGGGAATCTTCCTGACTCAGGGATTAAACCTGACTTTCCTGCATTGGCAAGCAGTTTCTTTACCACTGAACCACCTGGGAAACCAGAATACAAGAGTCTAGAGAAGCTTATCCTATGTCACAGCCAAGAATTCCTCCCTTAGAATTATAAAGTAGGATCCCAAGAATCAAAACAGAATGGGAAAACAGAAAGTCATTTTGTTGTATCCTAATACAACTAATAACCCTGGTTGAAAGATAAATTGAAGCCCCTAGAGCAAGCTTTAGGTCTAGACAGAATCTCTTAAACACTTCTTTCACCCTACTGCTGCTGCTAAGTCGCTTTAGTCGTGTCCGACTCTGTGCGACCCCAGAGATGGCAGCCCATCAGAGTCCACCATCCCTGGGATTCTCCAGGCAAGAACACTGGAGTGGGTTGCCATTTCCTTCTCCAATGCATGAACATGAAAAGTGAAAGTGAAGTTGCTGAGTCGTGTCTGACTCTTAGCAACCCCACAGACTGCAGCCCACCAGGCTCCTCCGTCCATGGGATTTTCCAGGCAAGAGTACTGGGGTGCCATTGCCTTCTCCGTCTTTTACCCTAAGAACTCCACAATTTATATATTGAGATCAGCATACAGAGAAATGTAAAGAAAGTGTCTATTTACCAACTAGATACAGCAGAAGAGTAAGAGGAAAGGCCACCAAAATTGAAGAGAAATTGACTTTGCTTACCAATTTTGCAACATGGTACAAAAATGGAAATGACAGAGAGAAATCCTGGAGCCTAAACACTCACTTTGAAGGATTGAACACCCAGAGGCTATACCCACTAATAATTGTGTGCAATCAGAATCTCTGAATTTGAATAATTAGCTTAATCTCTTTCCTCAGGTGGGAGATGGAGTGTACGGAGAGAGGGCTGCTAAGAAATAGGTGAGATTAAGTAAAGCGTGAGCTTCCCTGGTGGTGCAGTGGTAAAGAATCTGCCTGTCAACGCAAGAGATGCAGGAGATGTGTGTTTGATCCCTGGATTAGGAAGATTCCCCTGGGAGAGAAAATGGCAACTCACTCCAGTATTCTTACCTGGGAAATCCTGTAGACAGAGGAGGCTGGTGGGTTACAGTCTATGGGGTCTCAAAGAGTCGGACATGACTGAGTGACTGAGCACACACACATGCAAGTAAAGCATGCATTTGTGGCCAAATGTCTTCCCTTTGGTTGTATGCTGGCATAATCAATTTCCATCCTGCATCATTGCATTAGAATTATAAAACATCAGGAAGATATCTACAAAACACAAAACATCTTATTTGACTTCCATTACATGACACTACATTTTCTTCAAATGAATAACTACTCAAACTAGACTAAACATTGACTATACTTCAGTGCAGACTTCAGGAAAAGTTCTAGATGTTGTCAGTAGTGGGAGAAGCGATGAAACTAATCTTTACTCTCACAACGATTAAAGTCATTCCAGTATAACTGGAAAATACGTCCACAAGAAACTAAAACACAGTAAGTTTTAGTGCTGGAGACAGTGGGGGAAAAGGCCAAGAGAGATCTCATCCAATGCTTTGCTGAAATGGAGGTGCAAGGTCGGAGGCAATATACTTTCAGAATTAGAAGCTATATTGGTGCCATTTTATTTTACAAGCAAAGGTGAGGAGGAGCAGATTTCAGCTGCAGAGAAACAGCAAGGAACTAGATTACCGGGAATTTAGGAGTTGGGGGAGAAGGTCAGAAACCCGAAAAGGGCCCAGTAAAACATGAATAAATGTTGACCAGTGAACTCACTCTTTCAGTGAAAGAAAGAAAGTGAAGTCGCTCAGTCGTGTCCGACTCTTTGTGACCCCATGGACTGTAGCCTACCCACCTCCTCTGCCCATGGGATTCTCCAGGCAAGAATACTGGAGCGGGTTGCCACTTCTTTCTCCAGGAGATTTTCCCAACCCAGGGATTGAACCCCCGTCTCCCGCACTGGAGGCAAACGCTTTACCATCTGAGCCTCCAGGGAAGTTGATACTCCTTCAGTGGGTAGGACCAAACTTTCCCATCCATGAGACCTGGACGCTGCTTCTCACAGGCATGCAAGGTGCCCTGTAAGGTCCCAGCTGACAGGCTGCCAGACCCCTGCAGCCCAGCCTGACTCCTAGGGCTTCCCATGGCTTGCTCTGTTTTCCAGCTGCATAGAACTCAGTCCTGACAAGTGCTTGTTATTCCTCTATAAATCTGTTGCCTCTAACTCTATCAGCTTATCTGTTAAGGACACCAGAAGCTGCCAGTCCTCTTGAGGGCTGCCTGTAGAACAGGTCTTGATTATGCCTGAGTTGTATTTTGGATATTTATCTATTTATCTATTTTGGATATTAACTGCTTATCAGATATATGATCTGAAAACATATTCCATGGGTTGCCCTGTCATTTTGTTGTTCCCTTTTTGTGGAGAAAGTTTGTGGTCTAATGTGGTTCCATTAATTTGCTTTTGCTGCCTTGGATTTGGGGTCAAATCCAAAAATATCATTGCCAAGGCCAGTGTCAAAGAGATTATTATTTTTATGAGGATCTATTTATTAGGTTATTCGTGGCCAACACTGCTAGTGTCTTGTCTAATGTTCACTTTCCTTTTCTTTTTTAATCACAGTGTTCTGCTTTTCTGTGAGGTGGCAACATACCCAGTTTAAAACATTTAGCTTTGCAGAATCTGATGCTAGTGAAGAGGAACTAAAAAGCCTCTTGATGAAAGTGAAAGAGGAGAGTGAAAAAGTTGGCTTAAAGCTGAACATTCAGAAAACTAAGATCATGGCATCTGGTCCCATCACTTTATGGGAAATAGATGGGGAAACAGTGGAAACAGTGTCAGACTTTATTTTTGAGGGCTCCAAAATCACTGCAGATGGTGATTGCAGCCATGAAATTAAAAGACGCTTGCTCCTTGGAAGGAAAGTAATGACCAACCTAGATAGCATATTGAAAAGCAGAGATATTACTTTGCCAACAAAGGTCTGTCTAGCCAAGGCTATGGTTTTTCCTGTGGTCATGTATGGATGTGAGAGTTGGACTGTGAAGAAAGCTGAGCACCAAAGAATTGATGCTTTTGAACTGTGGTGTTGGAGAAGACTCTTGAGAGTCCCTTGGACTGCAAGGAGATCCAACCAGTCCATCCTAAAGGAGATCAGTCCTGGGTGTTCACTGGAAAGACTGATGCTGAAGCTGAAACTCCAGTACTTTGGCCACCTCATGCGAAGAGTTGACTCATTGAAAAAGACCCTGATGCTGGGAGGGATTGGGAGCAGGAGGAGAAGGGAACGACAGAGGATGAGATGGCTGGATGACATCACCGACTCCATGGACATGAGTTTGAGTGAACTCCAGGAGATGGTGATAGACAGGAAGGCCTGGCGTGCTGTGATTCATGGGATCACAAAGAGTTGGACACGACTGAGCGACTGAACTGAACTGATGCTACTAGGGTGGTCACATACCAAGCATGTGGCAATAGGATTTAGAGGGAATTCTCTGAGTGTGGTTTTCCTGTAAAGTTCATGAAGAAGGCAGTTAGTTGGCATGGACTATTTGGCCTTTGCCCATTTGCCCTTTGTTCTTCCCTTGGAACATAGTCATGATGTGCTGACATAGAAAAGCTTGTGGTTAAGGGATACATGCTAAGTAGGGTTGACCAGAAAACAGAACAGAGCAGACATATCTGACAGCTTTGGACAGTTCCCATGTAGGTCCTGGAGGCCTCGTCTCTGGGCTTTTATCATCTGTGAAAAATCAGTTCTTTCCAGCGCAGTTCCTGCTTATTCAGTCTCCCTTGTGTGAGTGTGTGCTTAGTCACTCCCATCAAGTCCGACTCTTTGTGACCCTGTGGACTGTAGCCCACCAGGCTCCTCTGTCCATGGGATTCTCCAGGCAAGAATCCTGGAGTGAGTTGCTGTGCCCTCTTCCAAGGGATCTTCCCAAACCAGATATTGAACCCACATCTCTTACATCTCCTACACTGGCAGATGGGTTCGTTACCACCATCACCACCTGGGAAACCCCAAAATTCCCTTATTACATGACAAATGTTATTTTGACAGAAAAAAATTTTTTATCAGTTTCTTTTGAATAGTTTTCATTGAGACTGTCAACTAAAAAAAGATGTACAACTTGAGAGTTGTGAGTTAAGTTTTCTTTGGGGCAAAATGAGGTCTACAGCCCTTGAGGCAGCATCTCATAGAGCTCTGAGAGACTGCTCCAAAGCAGCAGTGGGGAAAAGTCCATATATAAGGTTTTGGTGAAGGGGGAATTCAATACCATGAAGCACTCATTTTACAAAAGTCTTTTTGTTAGTCCTGAGGATCTGATGTCACCACGAAGGGATTTAGTGTTTCTCTAGATATGAGGAGATGTGAGGATTGAGATCATAAAATCTGTTCCTAAAAACATCCAGCTATCTAAAGACCTGTCCCACCAGATTCCCTGGAGCACAGAGTGCCTCACTCCACCCTGAACTCCCTCAAGGGTAGTTGAAGATCAACAGCTATAGCAGCCTGGGGTTCAATCTCCTTGTTTTTCAGGTGTTGGCAATGCTGTTGATAAGTGCAAATTTCTAGTTGACAAGATTTATCAGTAGCATTTATACAAACTTTGAAACCAAGTCTTATTATTTTAATTCAATGTTTCAACATTGAATTTTTGCAGATATTTTATAATATACCATTAGAATTAATTCAAGCTGAAACAAATCTTATTTTAAAAGTTCAATTAAAAAAAATATATGTTATTCGATATGTAACATTGATTATGTTGTACAAAGAACGTCTGCTTTTCTAACTCAATTTATTAAAATTGGCATCAGTACTTGATGATGTTTCCTTTTCAGGGATGGAGGAGATGGGAGGGGAAGGCACAAAACTTGCTCATTTATCCAGTGATCATTGAGTGATGATGGCAACGTTGTGAAGAGAATGAGTGATGAGTAAAGAATGCAGTGAAGCACTGTGGAGATACGAAGAGTGTCATTTCTTAATCTCAAACTTTCTCTTCCTAAGGGATGGTCTTTGTGGCTCAAAGTCTTAAAAAACATGCTTTGTTTCATGCCAAAAGACAACTTGAGAGATGCTAGCTATCTAGCAATAATAGTGACTTGGATGTCCTCACTGCCTCAAATGCTTTTTGGAGAGAGAAGCTGCCCTATCCTGTTATCCTTACCCATGAAATACTCATAGTATTATAGGCAATTAATAATAAGGGTCAATATATGTGAAACTTTGTTCTAACAATGAGGATTATTAAAAAAAAAAAAAGCTGCTAAATTCTATACTGTGTTAACCTAGAAAAAGTCTAAATGACAAGGAAGAGTGTGATAGTGGTGGCATGCCCCCATTGGAGTGAAGTGTATTTTTAGCGCAGTCCTTAATGAGGAAGATATTCTTTCCATAGTCAGATTATGGCAGAAATTCAGTAGGGCCACAGATCTCCCATATTAATAAGAAATACATGCTCTTTGGACAATTCAAGCAGAGGCTCTGATGCTTTTCTAGACAAATTATAACTAGTTTTCAGGTAGTGAAACTGAGCAGGACCCTGTGGTCTTCTAGGCATGGAAGCCTTGGAGAAAGCAAACTCCAACCTCCATGACTTTCTCTGATTCCAAAGGGCAGATTCAAACAGTTGCTACTCATTTGAAAAGACCTGATACTGGGGAAGATAGAAGGTGGGAAGAGAAGGGGATGACAGAGAATGAGATGGTTGGATGGCATCACCGACTCAATGGACGTGAGTTGGTGATAGACTGGGAGGCCTGGTGTGCTGCAATTCATGGGGTTGCAAAGCGTCAGACACAACTGAGCGACTGAATTGAACTGAACTGAACTGGTTCAAGGAAGTGAGAGGATGCAGCCAAGAAGCAGTAGTGCAGCCTAGAGGCAGGGTCCTTCTTCTGCCTCAGTTCAGTTCAGTAGCTCAGTCATGTCCGACTCTTTGTGACCCCATGCACTGCAGCACACCAGGCCTCCCTGTCCATCACCAACTCCTGGAGCTTACTCAAACTCACATCCATTGAGTCAGTGATGCCATCCAACCATCTCATCCTCTGTCATTCCCTTCTCCTCCTGCCTTCAATCTTTCCCAGCATCAGGGTCTTTTCAAATGAGTCATTTCTTCACATCAGGTGGACAAAGTATTGGAGTTTTGGCTTTAGCATCAGTCCTTCCAATGAATATTCAGGACTGATTTCCTTTAGGACGGACTGGTTGGAACCCTTTGCAGTCCAAGGGACTCTCAAGAATCTTCTCCAACACCACAGTTCAAAAGCATCAATTCTTCAGCACTCAGCTTTCTTTATAGTGCAATTTTCACATCCATACATGACTACTGGAAAAACCATAGCTTTGACTAGGCGGACCTTTATGGGCCAAGTAATGTCTCTTCTTTTTAATATGCTATCTAGGTTGGTCAACCACCTGCAGTGATTTTGGAGCCCAAAACAATAAAATCTGTCACTGTTTCCACTGTTTCCCCATTTATTTGCCATGAAGTGATGGGACCGGATGCCATGATCTTAGTTTTCTGAATGTTAAGTTTTAAGCCAACATGTTCTGCTTCAAGGGATATACATAAGAGTATCTTTGAGATTTTTACAGAAGTAAATCCCAAATGAAAGGTGTAATATTCTTCATTACAGAGTAGACCACCTGAGGCCAAGTTAAAGGAACCAGAGAATCTCATCAAGAGACCATCTGTAACAAGATCATACACCTCAATCTTAACCCATGAACCATTGCAATAAGCTCTTCACCAAATTCTCCCAGGCTGGAACACAGTATTTCTCAGGAAAGGAGCCTGTTGTGTCCTACTCTGCATGGCAAAGCAATAAAGCTATTCTTTTCTACTTCACCCAGAACTCAGTCTCTGAGATTCGATTCAGCACTGGTACACAAAATTTTCAGCATCAATGGGAGGAAGAAATAGCTCAGTGTAGACTGGTGTAACAATAGAGAAAAACAAGGCACTCAAGGATGAACAGAATAATTCAGGTGAACCCAAATAGTGACCAGGCATTTTCTTAGCTATTCCATAATTAGGGAGTTCCCAAGAGGGAAAAGAAAAAAGCAAAGAAACTCAGAACCACATCATGTATTATTTTTGCCTTCTTCTATGCAATCATCAGTCATTTATTATTTTGAATTTAGTAAAGGGAATCTGGTTCTCATTCTGTGGAGCATGTGTGCACAAGGGTGAGTGTGTCTGTGTGTGTCTGTGTCTGTGTGTGTGCAACTCTCACTCAGTTGTGTCCAACTCTTTGTGACCCCATGGACTGTAACCCACCAGGTTCCTCTTTCCATGGAATTTTCCAGACAAGAATACTGGAGCTGGTTGCCATTTGCTACTCCAGGGGATCTTCCCAACTCAGGGATCAAACCATATATATGGTGTCTCCTGCACTGGCAGGAAGATTCTTTACCACTGTGCCACCTGGGAAGCCCAGAGTACATGCAGTCATAACCAAAAAGAAAAAAATAAAAAGCCCTCCCATTGTGTTCCTCAAGGTTTATATTAAGATCCTCTTCAGATATCAGATGGATCCTGACTGACTCTTAAAATCAAGATTCTGATGTGCTCACTGGAAAAAAGAAAAGAAATGAGCAGTAGTAGTTTCAGTGATTTCCATCACCTAATCTTATTTATCGAAGTGTGCCAGTTCTCCCCAAAGCTCTTTTTGCTCATATACTTTACTATTAGGATCCGCATAAGAATCCTGTGAAATAAATACTATCAATGTAATTTTATTTTATAATGAAGACCCTGAGGCACAGAAACCAAAGAGCCTAAGGCATACACAGCTTCCTATTACAGGAATTAAAAGAGGACTAAATGTCTGTATGGCCAGAAGTTTTTAGCAAAGTGAGAGGGGAAGAAAATGTGGCCATTATTTCGGTAAAAAAAATCAGACCTTCTGAATCCTTGAACTATAGCCAGAGTTTCCCTTGCCTTAGCCAAAGTCAAGGATTTTTTTTCCCAAAAGCAACTTTAGAAGCCATAACTTTTTGAATAATCACAGATTTAGCCCAGTCTGTTCCACCTCAGTAGCTCCAGGGAAAGACTAGTAAAGACATCACTGGGGACAAGCCCTGAGACAGAAAGTTTGCCAAATTTATGTATCACATGTGCATTTCCCTTGACTCCCTAAGGCAGTGAATCATAATGTTATGGTTGGAAATATGCCAAGCAAATACTGAAAGAAAAGGTAATCTCCATTTTACTTTTGGTTAATCGCTAAGTTCATGCCTCATGCTTTCCAGTTAATACAATTTTGTCTGTAACCGAGCACTTCTTCTATTTCGTTTTTAAATTTAATTTAATTTAAATTTAATTTTTAAAATTTAAATTAAAAAAGATTTTTAGAGTAGTGTAAGGTTTATAGCAAATTTGAGGGGAAGAAACAGAGATTTCCCATATACTCCCTGCCATTATACATTCAGAATTTTGGGTTAAAGTAGAAAAGAATAGCTTCATTGCTTTGCCAGGCAAAGGGGAACACAGCAAGCTCCTGTTCTGAAAAATGCTCTGCTGATATGATACCACAATGATGTATCATATCATTATATACTTGTCAGTTTCATAGAATATAAGACACAAATAGTGCAACAATGTAAACAATGGACTTTGGGTGATGATGAGGTGTGACTTTATCCTTTTGGGCTCCAAAATCACTACAGATGGTGACTGCAGCCATGAAATTAAAAGATGCTTACTCCTTGGGAGAAAAGTTATGACCAACCTAGATAGCATATTCAAAAGCAGAGACATTACTTGGCCAACAAAGGTCCATCTAGTCAAGGCTGTGGTTTTTCCAGTAGTCATGTAGGGACGTGAGAGTTGGGCTATAAAGACAGCTGAGCACCAAAGAATTGATGCTTTTGAACTGTGGTGTTGGAGAAGACTCTTGAGAGTCCCTTGGACTGCAAGGAGTTCCAACCAGTCCATCCTAAAGGAAATCAGTCCTGAATATTCATTGGAAGGACTGATGCTGAAGCTGAAACTCCAGTCCTTTGGCCACTTGATGCAAAGAACTGACTCATTTGATAAGACCCTGATGCTGGGAAAGATGAAGGCGGGAGGAGAAGGGGACAACAGAGGATGAGATGATTGGATGGCATCACTGATTCAATGGACAAGAGTTTGAGTAAACGCCGGGAGTTGGTGATGGACAGGGATGCTTGGCATGCTGCAGTCCATGGGGTCACGACTGCACGGAACTGAACTGAACATTGTGGATTCAACTGATGAACCTACACTGACACCCCATAATCACCCAAAGTCCATAGTTTACATTGTTGTACTATTTGTGTCTTATGTTCTATGAAATTGACAAGTATATAATGATATGATACATCATTATGGTATCATATCGGCAGAGTATTTTTCAGAACAGGAGCCTGCTGTGTTCACATTTGCCTGACAAAGCAATGAAGCTATTATTTCCTACTTTTATCCAAAATTCTGTCTTTGAGATTTGATTCCACACCAGGACACAGACGCTGAGCTTTCAGCATCACTATCTCCTTTTCATAACCCAACCAAATTCACCCTATATAAAAGTGCAATTCAGATCCACATATTTCCTCTTATTGCTACATCTCTTCTCATTCCCTTTAGTCCAGGCCATTCCTCAGTCTTTCATTCTCTTTCATAGTATTTAACATTTGATGATTACAAGCATGTGCTTATGTAGAATTTATCTCAGTGTGGGTTTATCTCTTGTTCTCTTCTAATTAGATTCAGATAATGCATTTCTAGCAAGCATAACACCAAAGTGATGGAGTGATATTCTGATTTCACTCTATAAGACTGTGCACAATTTCAGTGTGTCTGACTATTTTTATCACTTGATTAAGGTGATAGCCATCAGGCCACTCCATGATATTCTTTTGTCATTAGTAAGTGTTTTTTGGGAAGTGAATGTCTGCCACAACTTTTCCATTGTTTGCACCTTTAATATGTTATGGGTTTCAATTTTCATTCAGTTCAGTTTAGTGGCTCAGTTGTGTCTAAATCTTTGCGATTCTATGAACTGCAGCACACCAGGCCTCCCGGTCCATCACCAACTCCCAGAGTCCACCCAAACCCATGTCCAAGGTGATGCCTTCCAACCATCTCATCCTCTGTCCTACCCTTCTCCTCCTGCCCTCAATCTTTCCCAGCATCAGGGTCTTTTCCGATGAGTTAGTTCTTCGCATGAGGTGGCCAAAGTATTGGAGTTTCAGCCTCAACATCAATCCTTCCAGTGAACACCCAGGACCGATCTCCTTTAGAATGGACTGGTTGGATCTCCTTGCAGTCCAAGGGAGTCTCAAAAGTCTTCTCCAACACCACAGTTCGAAAGCATCAATTCTTCAGCACTCAGCTTTCTTTATAATCCAACTCTCACATCCATACATGACTACTGGAAAACCACAGCCTTGACTAGACGGACCTTCGTTGGCAAAGTAATGTCTCTGCTTTTTAATATGCTATCTAGGTTGGTCATAACTTTCCTTTCAAGGAGTAAACATCTTTTAATTTCATGGCTGCAATCACCATCAGCAGTGATTTTGGTGCCCCAAAAATAAACTCAGCCACTGTTTCCCCATCTATTTGCCATGAAGTGATGGGACCGGATGCCATGATCTTCGTTTTCTGAATGTTGAGCCTTAAGCCAACTTTTTCACTCTTTTTTTTTCACTTTTATCAAGAGGCTCTTTAGTTCCTCTTCACTTTCTGCCATAAGGGTGGTGTCATCTGCATATCTGAGGTTATTGATATCTCTCCCGGCAATCTTAAGTCCAGCTTGTGCTTCTTCCAGCCCAGCATTTCTCATGATGTACTCTGCATATAAGTTAAATAAGCAGGGTGACAATATACAGCCTTGATGTACTCCTTTTCCTATTTGGAACCAGTCTGTTGTTCCATGTCCAGTTCTAACTGTTGCTTCCTGACCTGCATACAGGGGATTATAATTCTTAACTATCATTTTTAACTTTGATCTTCAATTGTTTCCTTTTGAGTCAATGGCTTATTCTGATATGAGCTTTCAAACTTGCTTTATTTTAATTTTGAAGTAAAGAATACCTGGTCCAACAAGGTATTCCATGTTCATCTAGTATTTTACCAGCCCCAGTCTTAGAATCAGTCCTTTCTCTAATGATCTCTGATTTCCTTTAGTGAGGAATCCAAGATACATGAGTAAGGTGTTATCACGGCTCTCAGAGTGTTATTGTTCTTGCTCTAAAGGGACAGAGTTAAAGGATAAATGTATACACACAAACACACATTTACATCTATGCTTATTTCTATATTCAGTTGTGATTCTTAAAAACAGTAAATTCACATCAATAACTAATTTTAATCCAATTAAGAAGAGGTGGCATGAATACACAAAAGAACTATACAAAAAGATCTCAATGACCAGGATAACCATGATGGTGTGATCACTCACCTAGAGCCAGACATCCTAGAATGTGAAGTCAAGTGGACCTTAGGAAGCATCACTGTGAACAAAGCTACTGTAGATGTAGGTGATAGAATTTCTGCCGAGCTCTTTCAAATCCTAAAAGATGATCCTGTGAAAGTGCTGCTCTCAATATGCCAGCAAATTTGGAAACTCAGCAGTGGCCACAGGACTGGAAAAGGTTAGTTTTCATTCCAATCCCAAAGAAAGGCAATGCCAAAGAATATTCAAACTACTGCACAACTGCACTAATCTCACATGCTAGCCAAGCAATGTGCAAAATTCCAAGAATGTCCAGATGTTCAAACTGGATTAAGAAAAGGCAGAGGAACAAAAGATCAAATTGCCAACATCCATTGGATCATCAAAAAAGCAAGAGAATTCCAGAAAAAAACATCTACTTCTGCTTTATTGATTATGCCAAAGCCTTTGACTATGTAGATCACAACAAACTGGAAAATTCTTAAAGAGGTGGGAATACCAGACCACCTGACCTGCCCCCTGAGAAATATGTATGCAGGTCAAGAAGCAACAGTTAGAACTGAACATGGAACAATGGACTGGTTCCAAATAGGAAAAGGAGTACCTCAAGGCTGTATATTGTCACCCTGCTTATTTAACTAATATGCAGAGCACATCATGTGAAATGCCTGACTAGATGAAGCACAAACTCGAATCAAGATTGCCTGGAGAAATATCAATAACCTCAGATAAGCAGATGATACCATCCTTATGGTAGAAAGGAAAGAGGAGGTAAAGAGCCTCTTGATGAAAGAGAAAAAGGAGAGTGAAAAAGCTGGCTTAAAATTCAACATTCAGAACACTAAGAGCATGGCATCTGGTCCCATCACTTCATGGCAAATAGATGGAGAAACAATGGAAATAGTGACAGATTTTATTTTTCTAGGCTCCAAAATCACTGCAGATGGTGACTACAGCCATGAAATTAAAAGACACTTGCTCCTTGGGGAAAAAGCTATGGCCAACATAGACAGCATGTTAAAAATCAGGGACGTTACTTTGCCCACAAAGGTCCATATAATTAAAGCTATGGCTTTTCCAGTAGTCATGTATGGGTGTGAGAGTTGGACCATAAAGAAAGCTGAGAGCTGAAGAATTGATGCTTTTGTACTGTGGTGTTGGAGAAAACTTGAGAGTTGCTTGGACTGCAAGGATATCCAATCAGTCAATTCTAAAGGAAATCAGTCCTGAATATTCACTGGAAGGACTGATGCTGAAGCTGAAGCTCTGAAAGAGCCTGATGCTGGGAACAATTGAGGCAGATTGAGAAGGGGATGATAGAGGGTGAGATGGTTGGATGTCATCACCGACTCGATATGGACATGAGTTTGAGCAAGCTCTGGGAGTTGGTGATGGACAGGGAAGCCTGGCGTGCTGCAGTCCAGGGGTCGCAAAGAGTTGGACATGACTGAGAGACTGAACTGAACTGAACACTAGGTTCATTCTAGTTTTCTTTCTTTCCTTGAATTCATTTCCCTTTACCAATACTGAGAAAACTAGCTCTTATTATGTTTAAATATTTACTTATTTATAAAATATCCTACATTTAACTATTTCTTGTCTTTACCATGATCCTACCTCTACAGAGACTGACTTCTCACCCAGCTCTGGAAACCCGGGCTGCCTGCCAAATGGAAGTCTCTTGCCTCCTTCAAGATGTTGATAGAATAAGAATGTTCAGTTCAATTTCAATTTTTGAAAAGCAATGAACTGTTCTTAATATAAATATGCCCCCAAATAGACCTATACCATATATGCATTTATATATATACTTATACTAAAAAATGACCCATTGTTTATCTGAAGTTCAATTTCACAGGACATTTTGTGTTCTGATGTTAAAGACCAGACTTTCTTCATGCCCAACTCTGAGTCATAAAATAGATAATTTTTCAGTAAATATTCACATTTTTCTATCTCTTTCAAAGGATACAATCTTAACTATTATCAAACAAGTGTATAATCTTTACTGAAGCATTCTTTTTAAAAGTTTTTTTTTTTTTTGACGTACAATTAGTTTACAATATTGTATTAATTTCTGGTATACAGCAAAGTGATTCAGTGGTATAGAATATGTGTGTGGCTGCATGTTTGTGTGTGCTCCTGACTCTTTTACAACTTCGTGGACTGTAGCCCGTCAGGCTCCTTTGTCTGTGGGATTTTCCTGGCAAGATTACTGGAGTGGGTTATCATTTCTTTCTCCAGGAGATTTTCCTGACCCAGGGATTGAACCCACATCTCATTCAATGGCAGGTGAATTCTTTACTTCTGAACCACCAGGACAAGATGTATTGAAACAGCTCTCTCATCTATAACCCTGATGGGAGAGAGATTTAATGCAGTACTTTAGAAAAGCAACTTGGAAGTTTATCTCAGGCGCTTTAAAAGGAGTTGACAAGGAATTTCATGCTTGTTTCTCAACGAGATTCTCGGATCAGTGTGTGAAGATGTTGTGTCTTCCTTGTCCATTTATCCCTGAACTCCAAGCCCAATGCCTGGAATATAATAGAGAATCAATGAGCACTTTTTGAATTCAATTCAACTAATCTTAATTGGGCTCCCTAGAGAAGAACAGGGAAAAATAACAAAAGGTACTTGGTAAGCTCTCTTCCACAAAATGAGCCTTCGAGTACATGAAAACAACTTTCATGATTCCCTAAGAATCTTCTTTTCCTGGCAGGTCACTGGCCTTATGTTTCCAGACTCCATGCCACTGGGACCTCATCTCCAGATGTGGTGTTGTCTGCCAGGTCCATGCATGAAATGAAACTCTGCTATGATTTTCCTTGCCTTCAGCTTTGAGCTACAATTAATGATGCTTAAGATCACTTTAGCTTTACGATATGATATTAAATAGAAAAAGCAACATTTAAATAATGATGCTCATATTATGATTAAGCTATCTGATTTAGGCATGTATGTGCTCAATGCCTAGAAGAGAATACAACAATTAAAATTGTGTAACACTGATGGCATTATGATAATTTTTACTTACTTTTGTTGTTGCTGAAACATTATAATTAGACTAAAAACAATTTCTTCACTTTTGGCAACTGCTTCACATTATTGATTCACATGCAGTTTGCAATCAACTAAAAGCCATCTGCCTTTTGCAAATAAACTGTCTTTAGCCCAGCTCTTTCCACATCCTGAATTTATATAACGAATGTTTTTAACTTAGCATTAGATTTTACATTGGAAGACAAATTGTGATTCATTATCATATTTGAGCCTAGATATGCTTTTGAATCTTAGTTTAAATTTGCTCTCCTTCCCAGTTTTGGGTCACATGAAACGTGATGTCATTTATTAAAAAAAAAATATCACACACACAAAGAAAAAATGTAAGTTAGGTGGAGCCAACTGCATATCATTGGAGCATTCATTTCAGGGTGACAATGTTTAAATTATCACCTCTCTATCCTTACAGAAGTTACATAATTATTGTAAACATTACTAGATATCTTAGTTCATTTGCTGTAACCGAAGAACCACAGACCGGGTAACTTATGAACAATAGAAATTTAGGTCTCACAGTTATAGTGGCTGAAAATCTGAGACCAGGATGCCCTAATGACTGAGTGAGTGACCCTCTTGTAGTTCACAGGCTTCTCATTGTATCTTATTTGAGGAGGCGCCAAGGGAGCACTCTGAATTGTTCATAAAGGCACAAATCCCATTTATGAGGGCTCTGCTCTCAGGAACTATTCACCTCCCAATAACCCCTAATATCAGCATATAAATTTTTAGGGACCACAGACATACAGATGCTGGGAAAGAGTGAAGGCCAGAGAAGGGGATGACAGAGAGAGAGATGGCATCACCGACTCAATGGCCATGAGTTTCAGCAAGCTCCAGGATTTGCTGATGGACAGGGAAGCCTGGCATGCTGCAGTCCATGGGGTTGCAAAGATTCAGACACAGCTGAGTGACTGAACAACAACAATAGACATACAGATTATAGCCCTTGCTTATCCACCAATGCTTCCTGATATTGTTTTTCAGACTAACTTAGCAGAAGTCATGATACTGTTATCATGGGTATTGTTTTACCAGTCAAGTAATACTGGCAGGAATGGCACAACTGAGATAGTCCAGTTCTGTTCATTTCAACAGAAAAGAATTGGATGCACATTCTGAAGCAGTTTTCTAACGTGAATTCATGTAAGATTCCTCTAAACATCTTTTTTTTAATGCAAGAACTCAGAACATTTTGATTTAGTAAATTTAGAGTAAGTAAGACTCAGGAATCTTCACTTATAGCAAATACTCCTATTTCCTTAAATTTGTCAAACTTAGTTGGTCCTCTGACCAGACTTTTTAAAAAATACTGGCAGTTATTTATTGTAGAAGAAGGGAAAATGCACTAATTTTCAACCCATAGAAATATGATGTGAAAAGTGAAGCACAGAAGTATGATGTGGGCACATAAGAAATGTAATGTCAGCAATGCTTGTTGGGTTCATATTCTACACAGTGAAATGAGAAAGAATAAATATTCCAATAGGAAACACGCAATTTTATATTATGTAGTAAGACAACACATGAATAGAATCAATAAGATGTGACAGTAAGTATAAAAATAAAATGATTTCCACATAAATGTTGGTTCAACAAACATTTATTGAGTGCAATCACAGAAGATAATAAGTTACAGGCAAGAACAATCAGAGTATATAGAAAACCCAGCCCAAATAATACTGAATTTAAGTGTAATCAAAATTTCTGACCATCTTCTATGCATGTGATTTTTATTTTTCTGCACATGTGGATATGTCAACAACTGGAACATTCATATGTTTTTCTAAGAATTATGGACAAGTTATGTAATGGTTTGGTGGTCCAGAGCCAGCCTCTCTATATAGGTGGGTCTCTAAAGATTTTATGTGGCTGCCAGGATATTTCTATGTATAGGAAAAAAATAAGGCACACATTTCTAAAGAACATTAGTTTTTCCTGCTGCCATTGTCTACATATTTGCTTTTATTCAATCTTACCTTCAAAACAGAAAATATTTTTCATTTTTATAGTATTACATGCTAATGCATGCTATGCATGCTAAGTCACTGCAGTCGTGTCCAACTCTGTGCGACCCCATGGACAGCAGCCCACCAGACTCCTCTGTCCACAGGATTCTCCAAGCAAGAACACTGGAGTGGGTTGCCATTTCCTTCTCCAAAGTATTACATGACTATCTCAATATTAAATTTTTCCAAAATGCAAATCCAATAGTATAACTTCTTATGTTATAAAGCCTTTTAGATTTCCATTACTCTTTCATTATTATTATTATCAATTTATATATATATATATATATATACTTATTTATGTTTATTTTTGTCTGTGGTGGATCTTTGTTGTTGCACATGGGCTTTCTCTAGTGGTGGCAAGCAGGTGCTGCTCTCTAGTTGCAGTATACAGATTTCTCACTGTGTTGGCTTCTTTTGTTGCAGAGCATGGGCTCTAGGTACTTGGGCTTCAGTAGTTGTAGCCCATAGGCTTAGCTGCTCCATGGCACATGAGATCATCCCAGACCAGGGATCAAGCCCACGTCCCCTGCATTGACAGGTGGATTCTCAGCCACTGAAGCACCAGGGCAGCCCTCCGTTACTCTTAGGATAAAGTTCAAATCCTGGGCTACAAAACCCTTGTGGTCTGAGTCCTCAAGCTACCCCTTTCAGAGATCTTCCCATTAACAGTCTAAAGCCTAGCCACAGGGAATTTGAGAGCACCCACCAAGAGCTCATTATGTACCAGATATCTTGTCCTTGATGCTTTACACAGCAATTCACCTCTAATCCTCCCTAAGATTTTTGAGATAGGTAAAATTTCCTTGTCTTTCCAAAAGTTGGACCTTAGAAAAGTGAAGTCATCTTTTTCATGTCATGTAATGTCATATCAGTTAGAGGATGGGGAACACATGTATATCCGTGGTGGATTCATGCTGATATATGGCAAAACCAATACAATATTGTAGAGTAATTAGCCTCCAATTAAAATAAATAAATTTATATTAAAAAAAAAAGAAAATGATGTTTTATCTGATCTCAGAAAAGTACAAATCCCAAGCCTTAAATCTCCACCGTTGCGCTGTGCTGCCTTCCAATTTCTTCTGATTTTCAAATATGCTTTGGTTCTCTATTCCTCAAGGTTTTACCAATTTTGCCTGGAAAACTACCCTTGTTTCCTGAATTCCCTTTGGAGGCAAGTCCTACCCACCCTTCCACTGAACCAGTCTAGGCTCCATATGTACGTTACCATTCACCCAGCCCAATAAATCATATTGTAATTGTACAGTTAGCATCCCTCAAAAGAATATATGTATCATGAGAGCAGTTACCTTAGCAATCTTATTAACTAGGATTGCTAGTAAATCATTCACAATGGTTTATCCTTCTCTTGAAACCAAAATTCAGATCAAGTTGTGGTTGACAACTCGAGTGGAATTTGAAATGGACATCAGTTGACAAGGAAATTCTCAACACCCGAGGCAGTGTTTGAACAACTTTTAAAGTTAAAGATAAATGCACTAACTAACTACACTGGTATGTAATTAGGGATTAGGTTATCTTAGTCATTAATTAACCAGTAAGTGAAAAACACATCATTTACTTCAATCTTTTTTAATATTATCTGTCACTTTTTACAAATATGAAGTGCTTAATATTGCAAAATGTGTTTTGCTTTCTAAATTTATTTTCCTACACATTTAGGGATACTTGGCTATTGTTGCCTGCATATTTAGAGTATCATAATAGATCTTGGGTTGTGTACCTTCTGTTTTTAAAACATAGCTATTAAATTATTCAAAGGCCGAACTTAGACAAAACCAATATTACTGTGTTCTTTGTGTTTTGTTTTACCAAGCACTTGTACAAAATTCCTATTTTATGTTAACTTTTACTGTGTAGTAAAACACTGCAGCAGTCATTAAAAACGTAATTACTGGTACCAGACAACCTGGTTTGGAATTGTAGTTCTTCAGCTCATTAGTTGTGCAACTTGGGAAATTTATGTACTATTTCTATGCCTACACTATTCACTGATAAAATACAGATAATAGCCAAGCTTTGAATTCCAAGGGCAGAGGAGCCTGGCAGGCTATAGTCCATGAGGTAGTGAAGAGACAGCTATGACTGAGCAACTAACACCTCATATTACTGCTGAGGACTGAATAAATTAATATATATGTTGAACCATCTTTGAAAAAATAATACGTATAAGTTCTATATGTTGTTGCTGCTGCTGCTGCTACTAAGTCCCTTCAGTCGTGTCCGACTCTGTGCGACCCCAAAGATGGCAGCCCACCAGGCTCCCCGGTCCCTGGGATTCTCCAGGCAAGAACACTGGAGTGGGTTGCCATTTCCTTCTTCAATGGATGAAAGTGAAAAGTGAAAGTGAAGTCGCTCAGTCGTGTCCGACTCTTAGCGACCCCATGGACTGCAGCCCACCAGGCTCCTCCATCCGTGGGATTTTCCAGGCAAGAGTACTGGAGTGGGATGCCATTGCCTTCTCCACTATATGTTGTTAGTTCTTATTAATTATTTTAACATTTGAGCATTTCAAGTTTTATTCAGGCATATAAGACAGTAAACAAGTCATTTATTCATTACAAAATATTTTAAATATGATGAAATATGTTTATTTGCCTAGATTACAGCTAAAGATAGTTGCAATAATTTCATGTAAAGAATAGTATTCTTCCAAACTTTGATTGTCCATGAATTGCAAAAGAAAATAGCTTCAACTGGAGTGTGTACTCAGTCATGTTCAACTCTTTGCCACCCCATGGGCTGTAGCCCACAAGCTTCTGTTCATGGAATTTTCTAGGCAAGAATACTAGCTTTGGCCAGTCTCCTCATTAAATTGCATTATCTGAAAGATGTAAAATATATGAAAATAATATACATGATCATCAAATCATACTTTGGTAGCAATACTGATTGTTCATTGAGCATATACTCCACTTCTTTTTAATCTCTGTGGTTGCTTTAAAAGTTGATACTTTAAAATCAATGCTCAGAGAATATCCTAGCAACCCAAAGGTTAGGACACCATGTTTTCACTGCCCAGGGCCCAGGTTCAATCCCTGGTCTTGGAATTAAGATCCTTCAAGCCTTGCTGCACTGTCAAAATAACAACAAAAAAATCAGTGCTCAAATAATCTCTGAGGATGCTGAGCTCCAGTACACATCAGAATAAGCAAAGGTTTACTGCTTTATCCTAGTCGTTATGGTAGGGGTATATTTATTCCCTACCACATTTGAAAAGTGAAGTAGGCCTGCAGACTGAACATGAATGAACATCAACCACTCAACAGACTAGGGCATGGTTTCATACAATCCTCAGGGCCGAATGCGTAGCCAGAGTTGTGTGACTGGTGAAGTTTGTGCAAACAATAAATAATTGACATAAACCCAATTTAAAAATGTTTGCTTGAAAGAGGAAAAACTATTTTATTACATAAGTTTTGCAAGGAGCTGCCAGATGTCACTCAAAGCACTTGCTTCACACTTGGAATCTGAGAGCACTGAGGTGGAAGTTTCCAGAAGTCAGTGGAAAGCATCCAGATTCCTCTCCCTGCTGCCGCACTGCTGCTTCAGAAGGCAGCAAGTAAGAATGACAAAGAGCAGCTCTCCTCTCACTATGCTCTTTCTCTAAAGTGGGCCATATGCAAAGAGGTGGTATAGTACACACACTCACGTATCTACCTTGTCTAGTCTCTCTGTTCCACGTGCCTATGAAACTGAGATTGAATTCACCAGTTCCACATTGGCAGCAAATGCACAAGCCTGGAATCAGAAGACATTGAAAGGATCCCAGCAAGAGTACTGGGAAGCCATTTTTAAGGTCTCTTTTCTTCACCAATCATTGCTATTATTACATTAAGTTATTATTAATGATATTGAAACTACTTGTGCTCTATTATTGCATTACAGAACTATTAAAGATATTGAAACATAGTCAAATGTGGACTTGACAGTGTTGTAGTATCCAAAATGTCAAAACAATTTTCAATGAAAATGTCTTAATTTGATTTTATATGTAACTTTCTTAGATATATTTCTGAGAATTTCTTGACTAATAGGTATGGTTATGTAATTAATGTTGATTATCTGTGGTTTTGTTAAACTGACATATTTCATAATAAATTTTAACTAGAAAAGAAGTCAATTAAGGACTGGAAATTTTAACAGAGAAAATAATCCGCTTTAACTTAAATTATTTAATGACAAAAATTCTAGAGGTGCATATCTTGTATATTAACAAAATATATACATATTCATAACAAACTTACTGATAGATAATTAATATTCATGCTGATCTTAATATTATATTGCTGTATATTATATAAGGATATTTTAAATATTTATATAATACATTTTCACAAGGTAAAAATTCCAGTCAAATATATTCTTCTTTGTGTTTTTAAAAAATATATATTCCTACTTTTTCTAGAAAGATTCCAGATTGGATGGCGTGTGTGTTATAGAATGAAAAGGAGAAAAGAAATGGTTAATGGGAAGAGAACTTCATAGTAATCAGCTAATGCAATATTGGCTTTCTTGTTAATTTCACTAAAGCAAACAAGCTGCAGACATTTGGGGAAAAGGGAAAACAGAGATTGTTTATATGAATTATCTATCTGAATTCTGAAGGCACTGAATGGACAAATGGTTAGAAAAATATCTCTGCTTCTTGAGAATTATTATTCATGCTCATAACTTCATAGCTAAGCTTTTTTCTCTTCCTTTGTTTTTATTCAGCCATGGAAAATTAACTACATGCAAATCTGTGTGTTTATGTGTATGCATACACTTGCTGGCTATAAAATGTTGCTGAGCTATATTTGTTCAACACTAGCATTCCAGGCAGAGAATAGAAAACTCAATCCACAGCTTAATCCAGAGTCATGTTTCTTTATTTATTTATTTGATAAATTAAAAACTGCTCTATCCATATAAAATGTACTTTTACATTTAAGAATGAAAACAGGCAGATGTGCAACACTCACATAAGCATATTTTGCCAACAGTGGTACTAGGAAAAAATAAAAATGAAATAATATGCCAGTGGATAAAAACATTTCTGCAACCTTAGAAGTTTAGGAATATGTCATGTATGCACTTGAACTGTTTGTTCTTGAGCTGGCTTTAAGAATGTAAGCATGGCTAAATGTCTCAGCTTCAGGCCCTAGAGACTCTGCTCCCTCTCTTTTGTAATGAAAACATGAAAAACTTTGGACAATCCTCACATATCTCTCCAAATATGACACATTTTATTTTTGTCTTCAGCGATTGTATCTGAGATAGAAGATAGCTTAAAAGTGGGTGGAAATTTTGAGATAATCTGGCGGAATTTTTAAAGCTTAATAAATTAAAGTGTTTCATGTAAACCGTCGTGTTTATCTTCGCCATATAATATGATTTTATATATAGAAGCCAGAAAGTATCACTAAACTTAATGATGTGTTAATCAAAACAAAAAATTTTAATAAGTCAATTATAAAATAAATACAATAGATCTCTGGCTATTAACATAATAACTATTGCAAGATTCAGAATGGTGTTGCTTATTAGAACAAGTAATGGTGGCTTCCCATATGTCGATCCCAAACTCCCGATTTATCCCTCTGCTCAACCTTTTCCCTTTGGTAACCATAAGTTTGTTTTCTAAGTTCGTTAGTCTGTTTCCTTTCATCTCTGCTTGTAATCTCTTTTTCTCTTGACTGTTCATCCAGTATTCTGGGATCCTCATAAAGGGAGCCCATAAAAAAGAGAAGAGAGTCATAAATCAAATGAAGTGATTGATCTTAATCACCAAGGTGAAACTGAATTGCTGCTAACCAGTTAGAATGAAGAGACACTGATGTACAGAACAGTCTTATGGACTCTGTGGGAGAGGGAGAGGGTGGGAAGATTTGGGAGAATGACATTGAAACATGTAAAATATCATGTAAGAAACAAGTTGCCAGTCCAGGTTCGATACACGATACTGGATGCTTGGGGCTAGTGCACTGGGACAACCCAGAGGGATGGTAGGGGGAGGGAGGAGGGAGGAGGGTTCAGGATGGGGAACACATGGATACCTGTGGCGGATTCATTTTGATATTTGGCAAAACTAATACAATTACGTAAAGTTTAAAAATAAAATAAAATTAAAAATAAAAAAAAAAGAAAGTAAAAAAAAAAAGAATGAGGAAGACTATGTGTAGAACCCAGGGGATTGACTAGGGTGCTTCTTGGTACATTATTTCCCAAGAACCTGGTCAATGGAAATTATAGCAACACAATAAGGACCGGGCCATCGGGGACACAGATTATGCAGTGTCATCTCACCAGGTAAAGTGTTCCCTACAGCTGAGATCCTGGCAGATGGAAAAAAAAACATGAACCACTTGCTAGAAAGGGAGCTAGAATCACATAGAATCAGGCCTCATGACTAGCATTGGAAATGAGGGCTACAGCAACAAAATGTTATGTTAAATACTTATTTATTTTCCACCTTCCCTTCCCCCTCACTTTCCTACCTTATAGGAACATACTGGTGATATCTTCTGCTTTAGTTTCAGGTGGGGAGATCGCTGAGTTGCCATCACCATGTGCTGTGCTCAGTCATTTCATTCGTGTCCGACTCTTTGTGACCTATTGACTGTAGCCCGCCAGTCTCCTCTGACCTTTGGATTCTCCAGACAAGAATACTGAGGTGGGTTGCCATGCCCTCCTCCAGGGTATCTTCCCGACCCAGGAATCGAACCTATATCTCTCGTGTCTCCTGCATTGTAGGCAGTTTCTTTAGCCATCATCATAGCTAATGAAAATGTGAGTGGCCTCTGGGTTGGGTACATAGCATTTCATCTGGACAAATGTAAGAGTGAATGCTCGATGTATCCCATTTACTTGTCCAGACCCATTCTTCATCTTTTTCTACATACTATGCCCTTAGAGGCTAACCTATGTAAAAGATAGATTAGAAGATTTCTCACCTTCTGGTTACCATTCGGGTTTAGTTCATGGGAGTTACTGTCAGGTCAGAGAAAGGGGAAAGAAGAGTCAGATGAACTTATTTTCCCATTTCCTTCCATGGGTGGATTCTATCGAGCTCTATCAAAGGCCAAAGCTCCTACAAGACAAGCTTTTCACTAGTTATTCTTATGAGTTATAATAACCACTCTTTCTTCTTGCCAAATTAGTGTCTCTTAAGGTTTGGGTGGGGTGTACACGACCATTATCTACCTTTTTCTAGTTCCAGGCATTACTTTTCAATTGGTTTCCTTGAACTTTGTCCAAACTGTTGGAAGCAACCCTGTCTATTGAATTTTCTTCAATTACCATTACTTTTTGCCAAAGAAATGGAATGATGTGCAGTTGTCAACATTCAGAAATTGTGTCTAGCACCAAATCATATTTATAAAATAATCTGTTTTCTAATACAGTTTACTGAATAATCTTTTCCCAATGTACAACTGAAATGAGAGTAAACGGATATTACAGATAAATAAATAAGCCCATAAGAAGGCTAAAAGTGGAAAAGATGTCTACCATGAGCAGATAAGAAACATTAATAAAATTTTAGAACAGTATAGAGATCTAGAAGAGTAATCTAGATTAAAGAAATCACATCTTAATATAGGCATGTGTGAAGGTTGCAAGTGATTGGAGCTCTTAGGAGTGGTGAAAAAACAAAATTAAGCAGCTCTAACTCTGGAGTTCTGAATCACAGAAAGCAGGAGAGAACTGTAGGTGGCCCTGACAGAATTTAAGCAAAGACCTGTTTACAGACTGCTGTGTCATTCAGCTGTTAACCCCTCCTCGGTATATGTGGAGTAGATGACTGTAACCTTTTACCTTCCCAGCTGAAGATCTCATCCTCAACTTGAGCAGACCTCTTGGATGGTCCGCAGAGGCAGTGTGGTAGTTGAACGGAGAGTCAGGAAGCAGCGGCTAATTCTTTTAGATGCTCAGTGAGTCTGGGTGTTGGGAAGAGGGAAGAGAAGCAGTTCTAACCAGAACAAATAAATCAACATACTTCATCCCTAAAGTAAAGGCCTTCCACCCTATTGTCATTGTCAGCGTGCCTACTGTAAAGAGTGAATTTAACATAAAGAGAGGCTTGCCTGGCAATCGCACTGGTTCACAGTCAGCCTTCTGTCCACGTGAAAGTGAAAGTTGCTCAGTCATGTCTGACTCTGTGACCCCATGGACTATACAGTCTGTGGAATTCTCCAGATCAGAATACTGGCGTGGGTAGCTGTTCCCTTCTCCAGGGGATCTTCCCAATCCAGGAATCGAGCCAGGGTCTCCTGCATTGCAGGCAGATTCTTTACCAACTGAGCTATCAGGGAAGCCCTCTGTCCACATAAGAAGGGCCTTTAGGGTAACAGATCTATGAATCTGCAAAGCTGCAAAGAGATTCATCAGCTTAGCAGCTAATTTGTCAGTATTGGTGAGTGATACACTGAGATTCAGCAGTTGTAAAATCAAAACAGAGAAAATCAATCATCACAGGAGAAATGGGAAAAATGCAAATAATAAGAATAAAATAAAAATCCATGTTAGTAACCTCAGAGAGATTTGGAAGTTGTTGCCTGCCTAAAATATAAACAAGCTGTCCTTAAAATATAAATAAATATATAAAAATAAATGGCAAAGCACTTTTGGAAATTAAAACTATGATTACTAATATAAATTGGAAGGAATCAATAAGAAAACCTAATACAATGGACAATCCTGGTTTAATAGTCTGGAAGATAAACACAAGGATATCTTTCAGAATACAAAATGTGAAAGTGGCTCAGTTGTGTCTGACTATACAGTCCAGGAATTCTCCAACCCAGAATACTGGGGTAAGTAGCCTTCCCAACCCAGGGATCGAACCCAGATCTCCTGCATTGCAGGCAGATTCTTTACCAGCTAAGCCACGAGGGAAGCCCAAGAATACTGGAGTGGATGGCCTTTCCCTTCTCCAGGGGATCTTCCAGACCCAGGAGTTGAACCTGGGTCTCCTGCATTGCAGGAGGATTCTTTAACAACTGAGCCATCAGAGAAGCAATGGAAAAGAAATGGAAAATATTTTAAAAGTCTAATGCCATTCAGCTATTTCCAGAATGTCAAAGACCCTTGGAGGTCCAGAAAGAAAGAAGAGAGACAGTTGATAGGTACAAATAATCACAGAGATAATGCAAAACATATCTTTAAGAAGACTCAAATTGAAGGACTCCACAATTGCTAGAAAAATTAAGAGATACAAACTGAAAGAGGGAATTGTAAAATTTCGGGATTCAAAGTATAAAAAGAAAAATCATAAAAAATGTTTTCAATGGGAAAAAAATAAACTACAGAAGAAAAAGGATCAGATTTCCTATTATAGCATAATATACCAGAAAAAATTAAATATTCCATAACATATATTTACTTAAAGTGCTCTATATAGGAAACTTTTCAACTAAATACAAAAGGAATTTAAAAAGAAAACATGTTAGGCTACAAGGTAGTGTCACTTGTGAATTTTTTTTTTAATTTGAATTTATAATCCAGAAAACCAAAATAGGAAGCAATAAAGAAGTCATGGATGGATCTGAGAGAATGATCCAAACTGGAGAGCAATATGAAAAGAAATCACAGAATAATTTGAGCAGGAAGGTAATATGCAAAAATTTACTTTACGAAAAATTTCTTTAGAAAGAAAATGATGACTCATTACCCAAATTGTATGAATAACAATCACCTGCTGGTTTTTAAAAATTAAAGATATATGTCGCTTTTACTCAATAACAACAAAGTCAAATGAAAAGTCTAGGAAAAAAATAAGTTGTACAAGAATGGCATGATCCAAATATGAACATTTGTTTTAGGCAACTGATTGAAATAAATCCATTTGAATTTGAATTACAATATACTAAGCACAAATGATGAGCCCAAAGTGACACTAGAATTTTTCCTATGTGTTGAATAATATAGTTCTTTTAAGAATGTTGAAGTCAACATTGCAGTCATATAATAAATGTACATTTAATGAAAATAACTCTTGAAGCATTTAAATTCCTTGCTTAAGATCTCCCAAAAAATAGTGAAGAAAGAAGATTCTACCCAGAGGCAAAATGAACAAATTATGGAATGGTAAGTTTCATGACTCTAAATCTAAATATAATTAGATATTTGTTTGTCAAGATATTAAAAGAATTTCTTATTCCAGTGGAAAGTTGGATTAGAAAATGAATATATTTTCTCATCCATGTATTCAGCAAGTATTTATCAAGCTAATATTATGGGTTAGACAGCATGTTCAGAATTCAAAGAAAAAAATGTCTCTGCTTTCAAGACTCGTGCAGTTTAGAAGAGTATTAATCAAAGATAGAGGCATACTGGTAATCAAACTGCTTTTTCTCTAAAATCCCTTCTCTGCTCATTACTGCTTCAGAGATTTTTGGACTTTTAATCACAGTAAGCCCACATCAGCTTTCCAAACTAAAAATTCTGTAAGCAAATGAGAGAATACTGTTCGGATCTTTGAACATTAATCAACACAGTCAAGGATATTACAGTTTGCAATGCTTAATAATAATACTTCTATAATGCTTCTAGATCTGTCTTATTTCAGAAAACATTTGAGAAAAGGGACTTTTGAAAGAAGAGGCCCCAGAACTGAAGAAATAGGAAAGAATAATAAACTGGAAAGGGAAAGATGTCTTTGCAAATCACAAGCTCAGTTATGATCTTTCAGAGTGAGAAGAAATTGAAAATCATCATTTGTCATGATATCCACAGACTCACTTCTCACCAAGAAGATTTCACTGTGTGATCACAGACAAAAATAGACTTTCCCAGTTTCACAGGACATTAAAGACATTTAAAAATTAATGAATTTTGTATGATTCATCCTGATTCAGTAATACTAGTCAGCGTAAAAAATGACAGATTTCATGGCAAAGTCATTGATTCCCAGAAGTGGC
The DNA here is from genome assembly GCF_002263795.3 of Bos taurus. Lineage (NCBI taxonomy): Eukaryota > Metazoa > Chordata > Mammalia > Artiodactyla > Bovidae > Bos > Bos taurus. The sequence goes on along the minus strand of NC_037328.1, from coordinate 7,952,133 downwards.
GTGTTTGCAAACAGGAACTCTTTCAGTTAATTAATTCTTTGAATCGTGGGATTTAAGGGACTCAATAAGCATGAACAGGAAAAACATTTAAGGCTGTAAAATATTAACCACTGTGTTAGACCAGGAACGATAATTCTAAACGATGCTTTATGCCTCATTAACCTGTTACATATTCTATCAAAACAGGCTTAGTAGCCAGTTGAAAACCTTGATCACATTCTGAATATTCAGATTATAAAGTCTCAAAGATATAATCTCTTTTGCCCTAAGGAAAAATGCAATCCTTTAAGAAGAATAAGTGTAATATAGAAGAAAGTCTTCCCTGTAGCTCAAACAGTAAAGAATCTGACTGCAATGCAGGAGACCTGGGTTCGATCACTGAGTCAGGAAGATCCTCTGGAGAAGAGAATGACAATCCACTCCAGTGTTCTTGCCTGGAGAATCCCATGGACAGAGGAGCCTGCTGGGCTACAGTCCGTGGGATCACAGAGTTGGACACGACTGAAGGACTAACACTACTAGAAGAAACTCATTCCACTTAAATGGAGGATGTGTGGGTACTAGTCGCTCAGTCATATCTAACTCCTTGTGACTCTACGGACTGTAGCCCGCCAGGCTCCTCTGACCATGGAATTTTCCAGGCAAAAATACTGGAAATGGGTTGCCATTCCCTTCTGCATGGGATCTCCTGCACTGCAAGGAGGTTCTTTACCATCTAAGCTACCTGGGAAGCCCCCAAATGGAGGATATATAATAGTACATAATATAATATGTGTAATATGTATAATATAATAAAATTAAATATGTATAATTTATTTTTTTCATAAACCTTTTCTTATTTCAGTTGGTAAGACTTCTGTTTTTCTCTTTACTGTGAAATTTCTCCTTTCATGATTTAATTGCCTCTTGATGAAAGTGAAAGAGGACAGTGAAAAAGTTGGCTTAAAACTCAACATTCAAAAAATTAAGATCTTGGCATCTGGTCCTTCATCAATGTGGCAAGTGAATCCATGTGGCATCCACTTCATGAAGTGGTATCCTATAACTTCATGGCAAATAGATGGGGAAACAATGGAAACAGTGACAAACCTTATTTTCTTGGGCTCCACAATCACTGCAGATGGTGACTACGGCCATGAAATTGAAAAACTCTGCTCCTTGGAAGAAAAGCTATGACAAATATAGACAGCATATTAAAAAGCAGAGACATTACTTTACCAACAAAGGTCCATCTAGTCAAAGTTATGGTTTTTCCATTAGTCATGTATGGATGTGAGAGCTGGACTATAAAGAAAGCTGAGCACTGATAAATTGATACTTTTGAACTGTGTTGTTGGAGAAGACTCTTGAGAGTCCCTTGGACAACAGGGAGATCAAACCAGTCAATCCTAAAGTTAATCAGTCCTGAATATTCATTGGAAGGACTGATGCTGAAGCTGAAACTCCAATACTTCCGCCACCTAATTTGAAGAAATGACTCATTGGAAAAGACCCTGATGCTGGGAAAGATTGAAGGCAGGAGAAGAAGGGGTCGACAGAGGATGAGATGGTTGGATGGTATCACCAACTAATGGATATGAGTTTGAGCAAACTCTGGGAATTCGTGATGGACAGGGAAGCCTGGTGTGCTACAGTCCACGGGGTTGCAAAGAGCTGGAAAAGACTGAGCAACTGAATTGAACTGAAATGAACATAACAAAGTAGAATAATCATAATCTTTAGAAAATCAGTGGAACAAAATAGGTATATTCCTCTAATTTATAAAAAAGTTTTCTATGAAACATCTGCGTGTTTGTTAATGAAAACATTTAAAAATATAGCTCAATAAGTAGCAAAGAAAAAAAGTTTAATATTTCTTGAACCAAACACTTCATAGGGATTACCCCCATTTAAGTCTGTAAGTCAGATATTACTATTATTCTCATGCTGGTCTTCTCAGGCCACACAGCTAAAAAGACATGGAACCAGGGTGTCATTCATCAGGAAGTCAGATTCCAGAAGCCTGAGCTTTTAAACATTGTACAGTCCTGAAACAGGTTCTCATCCCACACCAAACAATGATAAGTGTGATGTAACAAGACTGTCTGCATAGCATAATCATGTTTTGCTAACACACCTACGCAGATGCAGAAATGACCAAAAAACCAGGCACCAAAATTGTAATCATTGTTAAAACTGGATGATGATATCATAAGCCACCCTTTTTATTTTGTTCTTTATGCTATTCTATGCATTTCCAATTTTTTGGTAACAAGAACTTACTTAACTGACTCAGATATATTAAAATCCTTGCCAATATTTCCTTGTAATTTTTTAAATGATATTTTCCTGATGTGGAGCATTTTTAAAGTCTTCATCAAACTTGCTACAGTATTGCTTCTGTTTATGTTTTGGTTTTTTGGTCATGAGGCACGTGTGATATTAGTTCCCCCACCAGAGATTGAAGCCACACCTCCTGCATTAGAAGGCCAAGTTTTAATCCCTGAACCACCAGGCGCATCCCAATTTCCTCATAAGGTTAATGATAATTTGATATAATCTAATAACAATATATTATTACAATAATAGACAAAGTGATTTTTTATTTGCTCTACTAAACCAAAGTATATTGATGATTTTGGGAGATATGAGGGCTACTAAGAAATAGTGCAGTCGAAAAATTCCTAATTTGGTCTAGGAAATAAATATCATTCACAGTCACTTTAACTTGTTTGATTAAGTTTCAAACTGGCATTCCTAAACCGTATCCACTTGTCTTGATATTTAAATAAAATAAATTATTTAGCCTATTGCCTGGTAGAACAAAGATGATAACTATCAACAGAGTGCAGCTGTATACTTCTGAAAATAAATATAAAAAATATTATTTACTTTTAGAAAGTGACATGTTTATTTTCTTCTGCATATTTTTCAGTTCAACAGAAGCTCTCTTAATAGAACTCCCCTTAACTAGTTTGCTTATATCTCTTTATCTCTCCTATTTCTTTTCCATGGGGATGGTCTTGATCCCTGTCTCCTGTACAATGTCATGAACCTCATTCCATAGTTCATCAGGCACTCTATCTATCAGATCTAGGCCCTTAAATCTATTTCTCACTTCCACTGTATAATCATAAGGGATTTGATTTAGGTCATACCTGAATGGTCTAGTGGTTTTCCCTACTTTCTTCAATTTAAGTCTGAATTTGGCAATAAGGAGTTCATGGGTCTGAGCACAGTCAGCTCCAACCAGTCCATTCTGAAGGAGAGCAGCCCTGGGATTTCTTTGGAAGGAATGATGCTAAAGCTGAAACTCCAGTACTTTGGCCACCTCATGTGAAGAGTTGACTCATTGGAAAAGACTCTGATGCTGGGAGAGATTGGGGGCAAGAGGAGAAGGGGACGACAGAGGATGAGATGGCTGGATGGCATCACTGACTCGATGGACGTGAGTCTCAGTGAACTCCGGGAGCTGGTGATGGACAGGGAGGCCTGGCGTGCTGCGATTCATGGGGTTGCAAAGAGTCAGACACGACTGAGCGACTGATCTGATCTGATCTCTCCTATAAAACATCCTTCGATGGTTGGCTTGTACACTAACACCCTCTCCATTTGAATCTTAACTTCTAAGTTGATTATGTTTTCCTTAAACTTACTTATTCTATATATGTCTGTTATTTTAATTATATAGATTAATTAATTATCCATGAACAGAGTAAATATAACTGTTAAAAAGACTTTTTACAGAAAACAGATGAATAGAGAAAACTATTCAAAACAATGAAAAAATATAAAAATTAGAGAAATTCATTAAAATGAATTTCTAAAAGGATTATTGTTGGTTTTAGGTGTAGGTAAGACAAATGTAAAACCTTGAAGAAAAAATTAAAATCTAGAAGGAATCTACATTTAAATTGCATGGCAATATTCCTAAATTCTTTTTCTACTTTGAAAAGATGTAAAGCACTAATTTTGGATTATATCACAACAATTATTAATACCACATGGTATAAATGAGTAGTGAATTGCAGTGAACAAGAACATGGAATTATTTTAATGAAATATCAGCTCAACTGAAAGAAGAAAATTTAGGATTACCAAATATGACTGGTTCATTTATGCAACATTAATTACATCTGTAACTTTCATTAATTTGATTTTATGTTTTGTGCTCAGTTGCTCAGGCATGTCTAATTCTTTGCAACCCTCTGAACTGTATCCCGCCAGGCTCCTCTGTCTACAGGATTCCCCAGGCAAGAATACTGGAGAAGGTCACCATTTCCTTCTCCAGGGGATCTTCCCAACTCAGGGATCAAACCGATATCACCTGGTCTCCTGCATTGGAAGGTGAATTCTTTACCACTGAGCCACCTGGAATGCCCATGATTTCATGTCTTATTCACTTCCAAAATGTTAGGAGTTTTACAACTTGATACATAATAAAAAAATAATTTCCAATGCAGTTATCATTATAGAAATAACTTAAAGAAATCATAGAATTTCATAAAATCTGAAAATATAAAAAATATATTGCAAGGAGTCCTTGTGAAGCCACTCATAAAAGAAATTTTCTCAAGGTAGCATGTTGCAATAAATTTAAATAAATACTGTCCATTCAGATTTAAAAGGGATATCTTATCCAGTCCACACAAGTTCAATATATTACAGATTTTAAAAAGTAGCTTTAATTCAATATGACTTTATGGACTTCCTGGGTGACTCAGTAAGTAAAGAATCCTCCTGCAATGCAGGAGACATGGATTCTATTCTTGGGTTAGAGAGATCCCCTGGAAGAGATCATGGCAATCCACTCCAGTATGCTTGCCAGGAAAATCCCATGGAAAGAGGAGTCTGGTGGGCTACAGTCATTGGTGGGGTTTCAATGAACTGGACACAACTGAAGTGGTGACTGAGCAAACACACACACGTGCTTGCTTGTGCACACACACACTATGATTTTATTCATTGTAAAAGCATTTTAAAAAGTTAAGTGACATCCATATTGAAATGGCTTTCCTCAATGAATGACATTTCTAACATCTAAAGTACTCGATAGAAATTGACATATACTCTGATTGGTTGTCATATCAAATTCTAAATTTGTCAATTCAGAAATAATCTCTAGGTTTTCAATCATTTTATGTTTGAGAGTGCTTTTTAACTAAAATGATTATCATACATCTTAGTGGTTTGCAAAAGTTATTCTGTATCTGTTTGCTCAGTCATTCAATTGTGTCCAACTCTTTGCAATCCCCTGGACTGTAGCCCACCAGAGTCCTCCATCTGTGGGATTTTCCAGGCAAGAATACTGGAGTGGGTTGACACTCCCTTCTCTGGGAGATTTTCCTGACTCAGGGATTGAACCTGCATCTTCTGCCTTGGTAGGTGAATTCTTTATCACAGAGCCACCTGGGAAGCACCATTCTGCATGTTACTCACTCTATATTCTTCTTGAAGCAGTATATTGCTTAGTGAAAATTACTGCAATGATAAATATAACATTTTTGTTATTATATATAACATAAATGAACAATATAATATAGAGCAAAACAAACAAACAAAAAAAGTAACATATATGTTTTCCCCACATTCCCTATCCACCCTCCCTCAAAAACAGCTAAATTCAGTGGGGAAGAATACCATAGGTAGGTTAATAACATACAAGAGCTCCTCTTATGAGTAGTGAAATAGACATAAATACCTGTCCCTGTTCAATTTCAAATGGATATTGAAGATTAGAATGAGAAGAAAATCCATGAGAAATTTTTTTGGGGGAAAAAAAACAATACATAGTCTACAAATAGTTAAGGAAGGAATGATCAAAACAAAAGAGCATGTCTGTACAAATACACGAGGGAAGTGCTAAGAAAGATCTGTGGTGCATATGGTAGCCTGCTTTCACACTATAAATCTCCAAGTCCTTCATATACAGTATGTGTGCTCTGAGATGCCAAAGAGTGCATTAAGATATCTTGGCTCTAATTGGGGCCTCTGTAAATGTCAGCACATTTATCATGTTGCTCTGGCGCCACACTACTTAAAACCACAGCAAAGGATTTATCTCCTTTGGGTTTGTGTTTGGATCCAAAGCTTCCCCCAAAATGTTTTCCCAAGTTTTTAGCTGTTCTCAATTTTAATTTAGTCTTAATCAACATAGGTGGCATTTTGGTCCCTCTCACAAAAATAAATTTAGATACAAAATTAATGAATGATTTATGAAATGTGAAGTCAGTTTATTAATGATCCTATCATTAAACAGTTATTTGGGTCAAAGGACAATGAATAGGATGAAATTTGCCCAGAAGAAAGCATTAAAAATGAGCTACTTTCTAAAGAAAATTCAATATTTGATTAGAAGCAGGACAAAATAAACTAGTGAAGATATGGTGATCAGGGCCAAATGGAGGAAAAAATACATGGTTATTTGCCAATTTTATAGAAAAGTCACTAAACAAAGCATGTGATGAGGGATCTACACAAAATACATTCTACACAACTTATGTTGATTTCAGTAGGTTATTACTGGGATTATAAGATAACTTCATGGTGGTAAAGCCTTTTTGCTTTGGGTATTTAAATTACTGCTGAGGTCATTAAAATAAAAAATAATTAACATGGATCATCATTATAGATTAACTCATTTAATACATGCAGGTTTTCATCTACTTACTGTGTTCCAGACTCCTCTAAAAGGCCAACTTATAAAGAATGTGTATTATTCCTTCTGAATACAGAATTAAAGATGAAAAAAAAAAGGAAAATCTCTCTTGATTATCCATGATTGCTTTTTGTTCTTCTCACAGGAATACTTAGCATATTAATGGACTTATCAATTCCCTTCACAGTTTTTGAGTAAATTTCCAAACAAATTGAAATCTTTTTCAGGACTTATTCTTTATTTGATAAAGTAAATTCCACAAGTTATTAAAGGGAAGCAAAATAATTTTCAAAATTTTACTTTATTTGTGAGGCAGTTGATACATGTGCAATAGTCAGATCAAAATCATCTAAGATAGGATATAAGAAAGAAAGGAATAATATGATATAGTTTATAAAAGTTCTAGAAATTCAAGAAATTCAGAAGCAATATTACATCCTACATTTCCATGCAGATGGGCAGTTGTATCATACAGAGGCTTATACAAATCAAATTCAGTAATGAAGAAACAGGAAACGGGGCAATGTGTTTATTTATAAACTGACATGTACTGAATACCATCATGTTGTTGGTTTATGTGGGCCATGCATGCATCTTAGTTCTATTCTTTTTTTTCCATAGGAAATACCACAAGCTGTCTACAATGCTTGACAAATTTGTTGAATAAAATAACTTCTTACAATCAAACATCGGTGCGTGCACACCTTCACTAGGACAAACTGAGCTCTGTAGACAGTTTCTCTATGGAGAACCCAGCTGTTTTTCAATTCATCTGCCATAGTACTGGCCTGATCATGCTACAAACCCTCTCATGTGTGGTATTTTATTTCTCTTTCCAAGGAATAATCTGATGACAATTATTGAGAACAGCCTCTTCCATTGTGTGTTTCAGTCCTGGGTTGTCACACAAAACACAGGGCACCTCATTCACTTTAGATTTCATATAAATGATGAGCAGTTTTTCAGGATAAGTATGTCTCAGGCAATACTTGGGACACTATGCAATACTTGGGACATACTTACACTAAAAAAGATTCTTTGCTCATCTGAAATTCAAATTTAACTGGGCACCCCCTATTTTTATTGGCTATATCTGACAACTCTATTCAAGTTACTACTTAGGACAGGTCCTTAGACTTCAATGACATTGACAAAAATCATGAAACACTTACTGGCTTTGTATCTGATGAAGCAAGCCTGACAGGCGGGGTTCCACTCTTCTCACTCACTGTAATATGCTTTAAATACATTATTTTATTTTTATAGTATCAACATTAAGCTGATTTTTTTTTTTAAAATAGAATGGGTTTTCCTTAATGGTGTCTTTTGTTGTCAAATCATCTCAGTGTGAATAAGAAATGGCAAATGGATGGCATCTTAAATTTCTTAAGGAGACATAAACCATAATTTAATTGTGTGATAAAGCTGAGAGAAAGAGGTGGGAACTCCATGTGTGAGGAAGAAGTGAGATGAGGGGGAGGGGTGGAACTCAATTAAATAAACTTGTCAGAGGAATAATGAAATATACCCAATACAGAGTGATATTTTTCCAAACTTCGGAACATTCTTGAGCATAGCTAATGGAGACAGAATTCACTGATGAGCAGTTTTTATGGCCCACTGCATGAGTTATTCCTGAATGTTTAACAGCTAGAAAACAATTATTCATGGGCTGTCAGCAGAGTTGTATCCCCACATTAGAGTAATTAAGAGAGTCCTATTTTACCTCTCAATCTGCAAGCATTTCTAATGCATCTCTGGAGTTTTAAAGCAAAGTTAACCTCCCTTGTTATGTAATGTGTGTCATTTTTTAAAATTCATTTTTGACCTTTGCTAGCCCATCCTATTCTAAATCTATTGCCTCCTGTGATGACCTAGAGGACTGGAATGGTGTGGGGGGGTGTGGCATGAGAGGAAGGCTCAAGAAGAAAGGATATATGTATACTTATAACTGATTCACACTGTTGTCCAGCAGAAACCAACACACACTAAAACAATGATCCTCTAAAGTCACTACTATGATTTTGATTTGGCCATTGTGGTCTGTGCTTTGCATTTTCCCAGAAGGATAGTGGTGAAAAAAGAAAAAGCTTTAAGTTATCCCTTTAGCCTCTCTTGCTTGTTTCCCTCTTATTATGAACATGGCACAGCATAATCGTTCTCTGGAATGTTTTCATTTAGCAGAGTATTGTGCTGTGGACATCCTGACATATTCCAGGGCGTATTTTGTGTCTCTCTTGCCTCCTCCCTTCGGCACGCTATGCAGATGTTCCGCTGGAGGTTACTGCATGACTAATTTTTGAGTCTACATGTTGTCTTAAATTGTGAAAAATAGGAACATAATTTTAATGAGGTTGACTATGAATAGCAATAGCAAGATTAAAAGTTTATTTATCTAGCAAGGTATATGATGCCCAGAGTCTATAATCTCTTAGAAATGCTCATCAAAAGGCATGTTAAAATGTTTAAAAATCCCAAGCAAGTCAAATAAATGCCAAATGCTTCCTTCAGTGGAGCAAACCTGGTAAGTGGGGTATGCCTTTCTCAGTGGTCAACCTCGTGGCTCCCAGGAACAAACTCAGTGACATCTGCAGTATAACAAATACTATGGTTTATTACATTAGCATAGAGTAGGTTCTTTTACTCGTCAACAATTTATTAACAACACGGGTAATTTATATATGCTCAGGTCAGTGAACAAAACAGACAACAATTTCTGCTTTCCGGAAGTTTAAGTTCTTTCAGCCATATACATGAAATATATAAAGCCACCCAGGAGAGTGGCTAACTTTCTTACTAGCCTGTTGACCCTTGGAGGCTGAATCTATTTACCTCCGTTGCCAAGAACAGAGCCTGAAACTAACAAACTAACATTTGCTATGTACATTCAGCAAATTCATCTAAATGTCAAGAAACAATATCCATGTGTGTGTGCTCAGTCACGAAGTCATATCTGGCTCTGTGATTCCACATGCTGTAGCCTGCCAGGCCCCTTTGTCAATGTGATTCCCCAGACAAGGTTAATGGAGCAGGTTGCCATTTCCTTTCCAAGGGGTTTTCCTGACCCGGGTATTGAACCCTCATCTCCTGCATTGGCAGGTGAGTTCTTTACCACTGAGCCACCAGGGAAACTCTAGGAAACAATATCATACAAATACAAATCTCAGCCTATTTTTATCTTCTTTCCATGTGTATTTTATTGCCTTTGTTACTTAAATACATAGATTTAAAATATTAGCAATATTCTCTGAGTCTCATGCACCTTATCTATCAAAATTTGATTATAAAAATGCCTTCTATCAAAGACTTTGAATATTATTGTTCATATTACTGATGGCTCCTGGTGATATTTTATAATATTGATAATACCAAATATTGTCAATCTGATAATATTCAAACTTACATATGCAAGAGTGCTTTCATTCTCTGAGAATATTAGACAACAAAATAGCCATGTTCCAGGAGATAAATAGGAGCAAAGTATCAGGGCTGTTAAACACACTTAACAATTAAAGTATTTCTTTATGTAAGACATGACTGCCTTTCATGTAGTGTGATAACAGCAGAACTAACTTGGTCGCAGTCACCATTTCTGGAAACACAACTCAGAGTAAAAACATAAAAGAATGTATCATCTTTGGTGAGAAAGGCCAACACAATTTTAGTCCCAGGATAAATATGAGAAAGGAGAATAAAATGATAAAATGAGCGTGGTAACCATGTGCAGAACCTATTCGTACTGGATAGTGAATATTTCCTTGAGCTTAAACATATTTTTGGCCCAGAAGCAGAATTCATCTAAATGAAAACCATTGTAAGGGCTGGTTCCATATGACAAGTGTAGTGTGTCCTGGCAGGTTGCCTATAGTAACAGTGGTTGCCTAATCTAGTTACAGTGAATTTTAATGTATGCTTTCACCAACCCTGCTATGTAGGAACAAGCCTCTTAAACAAAGAAATTGTTGTTTTAGTATTATAATTCTTGGATTATTGTAGCTGAATAATAGTCTTGAAGTGTAATAGGCTTTTACAAAATATTGAATAGAGATTTGGGAAGTTTTGAAGCGGATGAAGGTCCAAGGAGTTTGTAACGGTTTCAACAGCATTTAGGGACTCAAGAGCTAATGTTTACAACAAAGAAGGCATTTGTTAGTAAAATCAGAAGAAAATATAGTAGAATATACAACTGAAATTGCATTTAGCAAAGTCACAAATTTATAATATAACGTGTCAATTCCAAATGATTCCTTCTGAAGACTAGGTCTTCATTAAAATTGTATGTATATGTAGGAAAGTAATTTTGATGCATTCACTGAATTGAGATGCTGCCTGTATATACAGAGCTTTTATTGACAATACTAGTAATGTGAAGATATAAAAAGCAACGTCCACTCTCAGTAATACAGGAAGAGAAGGGGCTACTCTGTCAATAACCAGGGTGAGGAAGGAAGCTGATCCAAACTTCAGAGGCTTTGAAACTGCAGGAATTAGCTTTCTCAGGTTGGTCGTTTCATTGTTCACTTACTAGACAGCCTTGAGAGCTTAATAATTAACCACAGAGGCTATTTATAGAATTTTAAAAACATGGCCATTCCTGAGCGATCTGGGCCGTTTATCCTACTGCTCTGAGAGTTGACAAGGTCACGCAGAATTCCCGTGTGAAGAGACACTAACCTCAAGGTCCAAATTCCCCAGGTTGAAGAGAAGCTACGCTGGCATGAGAAAGTGATAAAAGAGCAGCCTGGACAGTTTATCTTCCCCCGATCCTCCAAAACCTCCCTTTGAAGGCTTTTTTACCTAGGTGCAATTCCAATCCCCTTCCATTAACGCCAGGGCTTGATTATCTCAACTGCTTCTAATAGGGTTAAGTGAATTTACCTCAGTGTTCTGAAAGAAAACCAGACTCCTAAAGTTGCTAATATACACTTACTAACTCATGACCAGGTCACACATCCACTCCCTTATAAATTTTACTGGGGTTCTTCTTTTTACGCACAACGCCTCCTCTCCACTTGAAGCCATCTACTACACTCTGAGCGCCTTTTCGTTGTGTAATAGTGAACATCTGTGACAGCGTCTTTGCCAAAATAAATAAAATTAAGCAGATGATTCTGCAGGGTTATGCTAAACAATTTTTTAAACAGGTTCAGATTTCCTTCTAAGGGAGTACAAAATGTCTCCATATGCTGGTTCTTGTTTATCCCTGTGTGTGAAAGAGAGAATTGCAAAGCTAAGAACCAAGGGAAAGATCATAACTGTAGAGTCATCAAAATCTCGTTAACGCAGCTTTGTTTTGTTGTTTTTTTAATTAACAACGTTTTCAATACAAACCAGGGGCCCTGCTTTCTCATTAAAAGACTTTCAACATATACTGTCTAGAATGTTATTTTTTCTGTCAGTAGGATGAAAGCCAGCCTGTTTTTGGCATCAAACCTGTTCTTCATTGTTATCAGTTTTGCTCCTGGCTATAGTGTGGCCCTGTTATTCTCTTGCAATTCTTTTCTGGATTTACATGTGCAAAACAAACCAAACAAACACACCAAGAAAGGCCAACAAAAGGTTGACTCTTTCCATTGCATCACAGATGTGAAGCAATCAAGGTGGACTTGTTGACTAATTCATTATGGTTAGGAATAGTTTTCTCTGATAGTTGTTACGCCAAGTTTCTTTGTTTTTTTTATTCAAGATACATCTTTTCTTCCCCTTCTTCCTTCAAATTGCCCATGTCCTTTTGCTTTAGATGTGGTACTGATTAGCAGGATGTAGTTAGAATTTTACTACCCTATCAGATCTGTAGAGTATTGCCCTGAAGAGGATCATTTGTTCCATTTTCCTTGAATGTAATTACTGGTTTATTTATGCTTTAAATCTCCCATCTTAATTGGTGTTTTCTGTGTCTCCTGTCTGCTGTGTGTTGCTTTTTCTCTCCCCCCATCCTTTCCTTTGTGTATTCTTGTTATTCTTATTTTTTCCTCTTCTGCCAGATCCCTTCTCCTTTCCTGATTTATAAATTGGTGTTGATTGCCTTAACTCAATCTTTTTCAACCACAAAAGTTTATTTACTATTGTTTTATAAGTGAATATTTATTTAAATCAGTTGTTCTCTGCAGACGCTATTTGCCTCCCAGGGAACATTTATCACTGTCTAGTGATGGTTATTGATTTTCATAACAGAGGCACTGGTAGATGTAAGAGATACTCCTGGCTGGCATCTCCTGGGTAGAGAACAAAGATAGTGCCAAACATCTTATAATGAACAGAGCAACTCCTCCCAACAAAGAATGTCCAACTCAAAATGCCAACAGTGCTGATGTTGAGAACCCCTGACTCAGATTTACCCACATTTACTTTTTGCTTTGCTCTTTTCTTATTTCTCAAACTCTCCATCTGAGCTCACTATCCTACCTGAAATAAGTCTTCTTTACCTGAAGTAAGGGTCTACTCTAACCAACTCAGTTTTTGTTGTTTTCCCTTTTTCTCTCCATTTTTATTTACTCTGTATTCTTTTATAACTAACCAATTTTTAATTGAAGTATAGTTCCTTTACAATGTTGGATTATTTTCTCACATATAGCAAAGTGATTCATTTGCATATGTATTAATAAATATTTTCTTTTTTCAGATTCTTTTCCATTGTAGGCTATTACAAGATACTGAATACATTACCTGTGCTGTACAATAGATCTTTGTTATTTATTTTAAACAAAGTAGAGTGTGTGTATTAAACTCCTAATTTATCTCTTCTCCTCCCATCCCATTTTCCCCTTTTGGAACTCTGCAGCCTAGATTGAGACATGAACCCAGATTCTTCTAGCTGAGATCACACCTGGTCTCAGGCCTTGATGAAGCCCAAGTTTTTGATATCTCATCACAGAAAGAATTCAGTGAGAGGCAGAGTGATAAGTAAGAAGTGAGAAACAAAATCTGCAGACAGAGTGTGGGCCACCTCAGCAGGTGAGTGTGGCCCCAAAGTATGGGGTTTTCAGTTTTTGTATGGGTGAGTAATTTGTAAGCCAATGACTGAGAGGAACCTTCCAGCTATTATGGGGAAAGGGTGGAGATATCCAGAAATTGGGCCACTGTTCAGGTTTTGACCTTTATGGTTGGCCTTGGAACTGGCATGGCAGCTGTAGGTGTGTCATTTAGCCTTCTGATATGTTACAATGAGTGAAAACTGAGGCTCAAGTCCTAGTGGAAGTCTACTTGGTCCACCATCTTGAACCTCTTTGGTTCTAATCAGTTTATGTCCTGTACTCGGGCTATGTCATTCTTGTAAAGGTTGTGCCTTTCCCGCTTCCTTTTTCACTTGGGTAAACATAAGTTTGCTTTCTTATGTTTAACAACACAAGAGACAACTCTACACATGGACATCACCTAATGTTCAATACCAAAATCTGATTGATTATATTCCAGTTGAAGATGGAGAAGCTCTATACAATCAACAAAAACAAGACTGGGAGCTGACTATGGCTCAGATCATGACTCCTTATTGCCAAATTCAGACTTAAACTGAAGAAAGTAGGGAAAACCACTAAACCTTTCAGGTATGACCTAAATCAAGTCCCTTAAGATTATACAGTGGAAATGACAAATAGATTCAAAGGATTAGATCTGATAGACAGAGTGCCTGATGAACTATGGACAGAGGTAATGACATTGTACAGCAGGCAGTGATCAAGACCATCCTCAAGAAAAATAAATGAAAAAAGCAAAATGGTTGTCTGAGAAGGCCTTACAAATAGCTGTGTAAAGAAGAGAAGTGAAAGGCAAAGGAGAAAAGAAAAGATATACCCATTTGAATGCAGAGTTCCAAAGAATAGCAAGGAGAGAAAAGAAAGCCTTCTTCAGTGATCAATGCAAAGAAATGGAGCAAAACAATAGAATGGGAAAGACTAGAGATCTCTTCAAGAAAATTAGAAATACCAAGGGAAATTTTCATGCAAAGATGGACTCAATAAAGGACAGAAATGGTATGGACCTAACAGAAGCAGAAGATATTAAGAAGAGGTGGCAAGAATACACAGAAGAACTGTACAAAAAAGATCTTCACAACCCAGATAATCATGACGGTGTGATCACTCACCGAGACATCCTGGAATGTGAAGTCAAGTGGGCCTTAGGGAACATCACTATGAACAAAGCTAGTGGAGGTGATGGAATTCCAGTTGAGCTATTTCAAATCCTAAAAGATGATGCTGTGAAAGTGCTGCACTCAGTATGCTAGCAAGTTTGGAAAACTCAGCAGTGGCCACAGGACTGGAAAAGGTCAGTTTTCATTTCAATCCCAAAGAAGGCAATGCCAAAGAATGTTCACACTACTGCACAATTGTGTTCATCTCACATGCTAGCCAAGTAATATTCAAAATTCTCCAAGCTAGGCTTCAATAGTATGTGAATCAAGAACTTCCAGATGTTCAAGCTGGATTTATAACCAACTTGCCAACATCTGTTGAATCACAGAAAAAGCAAGAGAGTTCCAGAAAAACATCTACTTCTGCTTTATTGACTACACCAAAGTCTTTGACTATGTAGATCACAACAAACTAGAAAATTTTTACAGATGGGAATACCAGACCACCTTACTTGCCTCCTATGAAATCTATATGCAGGTCAAGAAGCAACAATTAGAACCAAACATGGAAAAATGGACTGGTTCCAAATTGGGAAAGGAGTATATCAAGGCTGTATATTGTCACCATGCTTATTTAACTTATATGCAGATTACATCATGTGAAATTCCAGTCTGGATGAAGCACAAACTGGAATCAAGATTGCTGGGAGAAATATCAATAACCTCAGATATGCAGATGACACCATCCTTATGGCAAAAAGTAAAGAGAAACTAAAGAGCCTCTTGATGAAAGTGAAAGAGGAGAGTGAAAAAGTCAGCTTAAAACTCAACATTCAAAAAACAAAGATTACGGTGTCCAGTCCCATCACTTCATGTCAAAAAGACAGGGAAACAATGGAAACAGTGACTGACTTTATTTTCTTGGACTCGAAAATCACTGCAGCCATGAAATTAAAAGACACTTGCTGTTTGAAAGAAAAGTTATGACCAAACTAGACAGCATATTAAAAAGCAGAGACATTACTTTGCCCACAAAGGTCCATATACTCAAAGCTATGGGTTTTCCGCTAATCATGTATGTGTGTGAAAGTTGGACCATAAAGATAGCTGAGCGCCGAAGAATTGATGCTTTTGAATTGTGGTGTTGGGGAAGACTCTTGAGAGTCTCTTGGACTGCAGGGAGATCCAATCAGTCAATCCCAAAGAAAATCAGTCCTGAATATACATTGGAAGGACCGATGCTGAAGCTGAAACTTCAATACTTTGGCCACCTGATGAGAAGAATTAACTCATTGGAAAAGACCCTGATTCTGGGCAAGGTTGAAGGCAGAAGGGGACGACAGAGGATGAGATGGTTGGATGGCATCACCGACTCAATGGACATCAGTTTGAGCAAGCTTTGGGAGTTGGTGATGGCCTGGGAAGCTTGTGCTGCACTTCACGGGGTTGCAAAGAGTTGGACATGACTGAGCGCTGAACTAAACTGAAGTTTGCTTTCTATAGCTGTAAGTCTATTTCTGTTTTGTAAATAAGTTTATTTGTATCACTTTTTTAGATTCCACATATAAGTGATATCATGTAATATCTGTCTTCTAATTTACCTCACTTAATGTGATAATCTCTAGGACCACCCATGTTTATTTACTTGTTATTCTTGACATTTATTTTCCAAAATATGGAATTCTGGATTGAAAGATTTATTTCATTTTTACTGTGTTTGTTGAAAAATAATCTGACAATCTATAACAGGCATTCATTTGAAAGGAACCTGCCCTTTCATCTCTGTGTATTTTGAAGATGTTCCTTTTGCTGTTCATACCCAGCTATGCTACTTTGATGTATTTCAGTGGGGATTTCTTATTATTTATTCTGTGTGAGTTCACTGGCATTTTGAATCTATGGATGGTATATTTCATCACTTCTGTGAAATTCTCAATTAGAACATCTCCAAATTTTGCATGTATTTCATTTGCTTTCCATTCTTCTTCTTGAGCTATGATTAAAAATATGTTAAAACTTATAGACAGCCACCATGTATCTTTTCCATATTTATCTTTTTGGCTCCAAGTACAACATTTTTTTTTTTTTCAGAAGACTCCTGAAAATCCCTTGGACATAAAGGAGATCAAACCAGTCAATCTTAAGGGAGATCAACCCTGAATATTCACTGGAAGGACGAAGCCGAAGCCTGAAGCCAAAGCCCCAGTATTTTGGTCATCTGAGGCAAACAGATGACTTGTTGGAAAAGTCCCTGATGCTGGGTAAGATCGAGGGCAGAAGGAGAAGAGGGCATCAGAGGATCAGATGGCTGGGTGGCATCACTGATGCAATGAACATGAACTTAGGCAAACTCTGGGAGATGGTGAAGGACAGGGAAGCCTAGAGTGCTGCAGTCCACGGAGTAGCAAATAGTCAGACACCACTGGGCGACTGAACAATAACAACAGGGTAATTATTTTTGCTTAAATCCTAGATTACTAATTATCTCTTCAATTATGCTATGCTGAAGTTGCCTATAGTCGCTGTATTTGAAAGCTGTGTGGGCCTGTTTTTGCTGCTTTTTTTCTTTTTCTATTATTGCATATCATGATGCTTTATTTCTTGTGTACACGGTTATTTTAGAAGGGTACACTCAGTTTAAAAAATTCATGGGCCTCTTTAAGGATTAGATGAAGTTAGTTTCCTCTATAGGACTTGGTTTTTCTCCTGGGGACACTGTCAGTCTGAAAACTTTTTCAAGTTTATAATTTGAGGACATTGTAAACACTCAACCCCAGGATGGGATAACAAATTCACAGATACTATTTTTTCACCTTTTTTTTTTTTTAATCATCTATGCTTAATTTAGAACCAAGGAAGACTTCCTTGAAGTTGACAAGAAGTTGAAGTTTGGTGGCAGATTCCTTCAGGTCATGTGCAACTGCATGTGCAACATTTTAAAGACTCAGCTTAATTGTTTTTAATACATTTCTCACCTTTATGAACCAAGGACCTTGACTTTGTCCCTCTTTCTGTTCTAGGTCACCAAATATGCAGTCCAAATCTGCTACACTTGGAGCAAAAAATTGCTTTATACCTATGTGTCCTTTTCCATATATGAATTCTTGCTTTCCTTAGAATTTTGTCAAAGTAGTTATTCAATGACTCCTCATCTATCAGTTCTTCTAAAAATGTATCTTAAAAATATTTTTCTCTGGATTGTTAATGGTTTTTCAAAACAATTTACCAAAATTGCTAATCATTATTAAAGTAACTTTTAAAAATATATTTTATATACAATGTTCAGCTAATATCGAAAGCTTGTCTGTTATCCAACCACAGCCTCTTCTGTCTCCTTCATTGGCAGGTGGGTTCTTTACCACTAGTGCCGCCTGGGAAGCCCAACATCTACAGCTTCTCTGTGATTAATAATTTCTAGTGTTCTTGACATAAAGTCATTGTTTGATGTATTAAGATGTTAGGAATCTAATGGGTGATTTTTTTTATGACTTAAGAGTTATTATGACAATTAAATGACAAAATTAGGAAATTGCTGTCCACATGAATATATTAACCATACATTGCCACAACTAAAATTTTAATTTCTCACTTAGTGAGGAATGTTAATTTCAACTATATTGTGATGTAAAAATATAGCTATTATAGAGTTAGTGCTTGACCTGATCCAGACATCTTATTTAATCATCACACATTAACAAGTAAGTCATTTTACAGAAGGAAAAAAAAAAAGAAGAAATAAAGTGGGAGAATAGAGAGGTTAAGCAGCTTATCTAAAATTACATGGATTGTAAGTGATAAAGGCAGGGTTAGCCCAAGATTCTGGAGCCTTGACTCCATTCTCTTCAGTGGATAAAATTAGTTTATTTCTGTGTGTTTAATTCCTTCTGTAGAATTAATTGTTTTAGCTTATGGGAAACTGGTAGACCATGCTGCCAGTGAAAATAGCTTTTCATATTCCTGAAAAGCCTAATAAATGTATTTTTTTTAAAAAATTTTGTCCTGGAAGAGTACTTGTCATGGAAAAAGACCACTCTCTTTAAAATTTAAAAGTCTCCAAAGTCTTTATTTAACTTCACATCCATAATCAGGAAAGTATATAGTAAGATCACTAAAGTAGTATAAAATCAAATCTTACAGTTATGATAATATAAATGATTGCTTATCTAGATTTATGTTTTATGATTGATTTGGCAGAGTTTTGTGTTTTGTGTTAAGACTGTGATGTATATAAAAACATTCAGGACTTCAAAACCATTGTTTTGCAGAAGAACTCTTATCAAGCAGAATTAAACCTCTCCCCATAAAGAGAAAGAATTTTGAGAAACCAGTTCAATAAATATAGCTACATTCGGGAAGCATGGATAAATTGCTATAAATTCCAGCCAGGAAAAAAAAAAGTGCATAGTATTAATAGTTGTAATAGTGGTTTTATTTCTCATTTATATGTATAAATAAAACAATCCCTAGAGGGTTCAAAGCGATTAAAATTAATATGCATGTGTAAAAACGAATTTTTATTCAAGAATTTAACATGTATTTAAAAAAGAAAAACTTTGATGCTTTAAAGGATAAAAAAAAAAAAAGGAGGTAAAGGAAATACGAAAGTTTAATCAAATTTTCCAAACTTTCCCCCAAATCCTCAAATACCAAGGTATTTGAATTAGTTCCTGCCATTTGGCTGATGAGTGGTTTGGAACTGTTTTGAAATCAAGTGTTGTCAACATACTCATTAATTTCCTAAGAATTGGTCAATAGTTTATTTTCCTTTTTAATAACACATTAATAAAGTTGACTGAAAGAAGCTGGATTGAAATGTTGATTGAATTAATTGTTATTTGTTTTCCTTGAAGCTTTATGGGTATAAATAATCCATAAAGAGGTAATCAGTTACTGTTTTCCCCAGTTGAACTAAATTTAAATATAAATTTTAAACTTTCCTTTTTTGACAACATTATACCACATCAAAATCTCTGATGAATGTATTTGTTTTCCTTTAGTTGTGGAATTTTCTTTTTTGACTTTACCAGCTTCTAGATGGTATATTCATTTTAAAAATCAAAATAAACTATGAAGGAAAATTAGGAATATGAAATCCAGTTTTGTTAAAAACTGTAACATAGAGTCATATTTCATTCTAGAAAATATAATATCCAGTACTTTTGAGTTTCTAGAGGAAAAATAAATCACAAAGTGTCTACATTTACTTTGAAAGGCCAACAACACTGGTTGATAATTTAAATAATCTCAAAAGGGGTTTAATTGTATTGAAAGCTTTCTAATATTAAAAACATCTAGGATTTTTGCTGTTGCTTTCACTTTTTAGTTTATTTCTCGAAAAAATAAAATAAAGAACTTATTGTAGATTTAGGTTCATTTCCAGTGGAGGCTTCATTATTTTGTGGCAACTGGAAAATGGATAAAAAGTTTCTATGAGATCTGTTGAAATATAATTTCTGTAGCTTTATGGAGGTAAAAAATAGTATATAATACCCAGATTCTAAACATAAGATTAAGAATATTGTATCAGTTTAGTTCAGTTGCTCAGTCGTGTCTGACTCTTTGCGACCCAATGAACCAAAGCACGCCAGGCCTCCCTGTCCATCACCAACTCCTGGAGTCCACCCAAACCCATGTCTGTTGAGTCGGTGATACCATCCAACCATCTCATCCTCTGTCGTCCCCTTCTCCTCCTGCCCTTAATCCCTCCCAGCAAGAGGGTCTTTTCCAATGAGTCAGCTCGTCACATCAGGTGGCCAAAGTATTGGCGTTTCAGCTTCAACATCAATCCTTCCAATGAACACCCAGGACTGATTTTTAGGATGGACTGGTTGGATCTCCTTGCAGTCCAAGGGACTCTCAAGAGTCTTCTCCAACAGCACAGTTCAAAAGCATTAATTCTTTGGCACTCAGCTTTCTTCACAGTCCAACTCTCACATCCATACATGACCACTGGAAAAACCATAGCCTTGACTAGACGGACCTTTGTTGGCAAAGTGATGTCTCTGCTTTTCAATATGCTGTCTAGGTTGCTCATAACTTTCCTTCCAAGGAGTAAGCATCTTTTGATTTCATGGCTGCAATCGCCATCTGCAGTGAGTTTGTACCAATATGACTTTTGTTGTTAGACCCCATTAAGTAGGTGGGCTGTACCACATCTGAATCTCAAGGACTCTGCTTCTGTAGAATCAGGGTGAGCATATGAGCATCTTTGTATTTTTCCCCCTATATTCACAACTCCATACTTACCTAATATGTTATGAAGAGACAAGATACAGAAGTATACACCTTAGGAAAATTCCCCTCAGAAAGAAATGTTTTTTTATTCCTTGGCTAGAGCAGCTGGTCCTAACGACATCTTACTAGCCTCTTTACAATTGATAACTCTCTGTTCCTGCTGAGAATCACTTGAGATTTTCTATCATTCTCACACTTTTGTTGGGTCATGGAGACAGCCAGAAAATTCCAGAAAAAAAACATCTATTTCTGCTTCTGAGAGTACTACTTCTGAGAGTACGAGAGCACCTTACCTAAGAAACCTTACCCTACTGGAGAAAACTTACCTTCCCTGAGAAACCTGTATGCGAGTCAAAAAACAAGTTGGAACCAGACATGGATAAAGGACTGGTTCAAAATTGGGAAAGGAGTACCACAAGGCTATATATTGTCACTTGGCTTATTTAACTTCTATGCAGACTACATCATGCAAAATGCCAGGCTGGATGAATAGCAATAATTAAGACTGATGTGAGAAACATCCACAACCTCAGTTATGCTAAAGATACCACTCTAATGGCAGAAAGAGGAACAAAAGAGCCTCATGATGAGGGTAAAAGAGGAAAGCAAAAAAGCTGTCTTAAAACTCAACATTCAAAAAATTAAGATTATGGCATCTAGTCCCATCACTTCATGGCAAATAGAATGGGAAAAAGTGGAAGCAGTGACAGGTTTTATTTTCTTGGGCTCCAAAACTATGGCAGACTGTGACTGCAGCCATAAAATTAAAAGACACTAGCTCCTTGGAAGGAGAATTATGAGAAACCTAGACAGTACATTAAAAAGCAGAGACATCATTTTGCTGACAGTAGTCATGTACGGTTGTGAAAAGAAAGCTGATCACCAAAGAACTGATGCTTTTGAACTGTGGTGCTGGAGAAGACTTTTAAAGTTTCCTTGAACTGCAAGGAAATCAAACCAGTCAATCCTAGAGGAAATCAACCCTGAATACTCACTGGAAGAACTGTTCCTCTGAAGCTCCAATAGTTTGGCCACCTCATGCGAAGAGACAACTCATTGGAAAAGACCTTGATGCTGGAAAAGACTGAAGGCAAAAGGAGAAGGGGGCAGCAGAGGATGAGATGATTAGATACCATCACTGACTCAATGGACATGAATTTGAGAAAACTCTGGGAGATAGTGGAGGACAGAGGAACCTGGTGTGCTGCAGTCCGTGGAGTTGCAAAGAGTCAGACATGACTTAGCAACTGAACAACAATCATTCTCATATTGACCAATAATCTCAATATCCTTCACAGCCATCTTTGATAGCCTTCTCTCAACCTTAAATTCAGTTTCAGTCTTTTTAATCCATCACATTTGTTGCTCTCAAACATATTTCTATAACACTGCATAATGAGAGATGAATAGGGTTCAACAGTGACTGAAATAGTAGATCTCCCAGGCCAAAAAAAGATACGACTGTCAAGCAAAGTTGTTTTAAGGCAGGGAGACACAGGTGAAAGTTATCTTTTAAACTTTCTGGATATAATGTGTTGGCAGGATAAACAGGAGAGCACTAGACATTCAGAATGTACTCCAAAAAGATGGTTAAGAAATAAAAATATGAATTTTTAAGTTTATACAACATGCTCAATTACCTTCATTCAGGGGTACACAATGCTGATAATTCTGGTTATTTCGTACAAAACAAATCTCAAAATCCTGACTAACAAAAAGGTACTTATCTAATGTTTACTTAAACTTTACTCCCTTCATCCAGTTCTTTCAGTACTGCAAGTTGTTACCTATGCCAGGGACATACCCACACTGGAAAAATCTCCTTCACTGATTGCTTTTTCCTCAAATATTAAAATACTCTATAGGGTACACTCTTAGTGTACTTGTTCAAGTCATAGAGGCTCACTACATTATCAGAAAAGCTAAGAATGCAAAACTGTATATGCATGTAATCACACCTCATTTAATAAAAACTTAGGAGTTACTGTCAAGCATATCATCTGGAAAGGCATTCTAAGAGAGAACATAATCATTAAGTTTAGGTACAAGTTCAAATCCACAGCTTGAATTCACTAATACCTTCCGTGAAAGGCAATAGGTAGTAAAGATGTCTCCTATATCTATATTTATCTTTTAATATGTTTAATAATTTTATTGGAGTATAGTTGATTTGCAATGTTGTCTTAGTTTCAGGTATACAGCAAAGTGAATCGGTTATACATACATATATACTATCCACTCTTTTTTGGATTCCTTTCCCATACAAGTCATTACAGAGTATTGGGAAGAGTTCTCTGTACTATACAATCTGTCCTTTTTAGTTACCTATTTTATATATAGTAGTGTGTGTATGTCAATCGCCAAATTTATCCCTCTACCGTTTTCCCCCTGGTGTCCATAAGTTTGTTTTCTACATCTGTGACTCTTTTTCTGCTTTGTGAATAAGTTCATTTGTATCATTTTTTAAGATTCCACACATCATGGTATGATGTTTGTCTTTCTCTATCTGACTTACTTCTCTCAGTGTGACAGTCTCTACATGCACTCATGTTGTTGCAATTGGCATTACTCATTCCCTTTTATGGCTGAATAGGTTTTTCCAGTGGTCACATACGGATGTGAGAGTTGGGCTATAAAGAAAGCTGAGCGCCAAAGAATTGATGCTTTTGAACTGTGGTGTTGGAGAAGCCTCTTTAGAGTCCCTTGGACCGCAAGGAGATCCAACCAATCAATCCTAGAGGAAATAAGTCTTGAATATTCATTGGAAGGACTGATGTTGAAGCTGAAACTTCAATACTTTGGCCACCTGATGCAAAGAATTGACTCATTGGAAAAGACCCTGATGCTGGGAAAGATTGAGGGCAGAAGGAGAAGGGGACGACAGAGGATTAGATAGTTGGATGGCATCACCGACTCGATGGACATGAGTTTGAGTAAGCTCTGGGAGTTGGTGATGGACAGGGAAGCCTGGCAGGCTGCAGTCCATGAGTCACAAAGAGTCAGACACAACTGAGCGACTGAACTAAATTGATAGTTCTGCTTGACCTAACTGTAAAATAATTGATTTTAGGTTTATTTTAGAATTTCTATGAAAAAAACCAATGCAAATATTTTGTTGTTGTTGTTCAGTTGCTAAGTTGTGTCTGACTCTTTGCGACCCCAAGGTCTTACAATTAAATAAAATGTAAGATAAATATATTGTATTAAATATTTTCTCATTCCAGATCTTGTGAAACATGGCAAACGTGAAATTCTAACCAACTTTGAACACAAAATTCAATGTTAATTTCTACAAAATGTGTAATCCAGGGAAACTAAGGTTTAAATGTTTTCTATTTTAAAATTGGGTATAATCATTCATTGCAGGTGTGTATGTTTTTGTTTATGTGTATATGTATCTGTTTCTGTGATGCAGAACGATTCAAATGAAAGACATAAGAAACTTCAAGTGTTTTTGTCAGGTGTTGTCTAATCTCAGAGTTTCTAAATAACTGAAGGATAATGACTTCAGGGTCAAAGGGCCTCTTTGCAGCATGTCAGTGGGCATGACGATGACCCACAGCTGTGTGAGGACATTATGGCTCCTGGACACTCACTCACAGACTCAAACCAGATACTTCACCATCTGCTTTGCTTCACACTGATCGCTCACATTTCAGGTTAGATAACATCCACAGAAACAATAAACAGATCATATATTACATGCTAATTATCCTTCCTCAGAGATAACAAAGAAGATATACGTGATTTCACTTACTCCCGAAGGTTTGAACTTCAAAAGATAGGCAATATTTTCCAGATAAAAAATAAATTAAAATATGCATTTTGAACATTCACTTATGAAATCTGGGAAATATTTGCATACAACAATTTTCCTGAAATGTGTCTGTGCCTGTAGCACAGTATTAAATGAGTCTAAGGTCAGCAGATATAAATAATAAATTTTTTAAAGTATATTAGACTATCTCACAGACAGATTGTGGAAAAATTCAGAATACATGACACACTAGCAGTGTATCTATTGTGTCATGATTTTTTTTATTAAACTTTTTATTTTGGATTGGAGTATAGCAGATGAACAATACTGTGTTAGTTTCAACTGCACAGCAAAGGGACTCAGCCATACATATACATGTATCTATTCTCGCCCAAACTCCCCTTCCATCCAGACTTCCACATAACACTGAGCAGAGTTCCCTGTGCTATACATGACATTGAGTCCTGTGACTCCAATAGGATATTTTATCTCAAAACATGATTTTTATCATGAAAATGTTTTTGAAAAGTTACTTATAATCTCTCTACTTTCAAAAAAAAAGAAAAAAAGAAAACACAATATTTTAAGAAGAAAGATGTCCAGAATCATATAACTCTAATAGCAAGGATGAGAAGTTGCAGTATGTTCATTTGGAAACTATTCTGAGATAACCACAGTGATTTGGCACCTTTTTAAATGTTGTTTTCATTTTCATTTTCTCTAACTTCAAAGGTGTCTTGGACCTTGATCATAAATCACACGGTAAAAGGCAAGGTTTATCACTATGTTGCTCTTTTTTTTTCCCTTAAGATGTCTTCAATTTTCTCCCCCTTATTACCTTTTAGGGGCATTTATATCCACAATTAGACAGGTACAGTGACAACATTCTGTAACAACAATTACTAGACAGCAAGCTTACTTGTGTGTGATAATTCTAAGGGCACCAAACTTGGTGTTTTTCAACTTTTAGTCTACCAATCTAACAGATTTAAGAGGACTTAATATTTAGCTTTCTTGACTATAATTAACAGACTAATTAATAGGGCATAATTAATACTATGGAGAAGAAAATGGCATCCCACTCCAGTAATCTTGCTTGGGAAATCCCATGGAGAGAGGAGCCTGGCGGGCTACAGTTCATGGGATTGCCAAGAATTGGACAAGAGTTAGCAACTAAAACAAATCAGTTAATACTAGGACATAATCTGTTTTATGACCATAACCATAGTTAAGAGTTCATGATCCCCTGGAAGAAACACATCCATAGTCATATGACAGTGTTCCCCCACGTTAGAATAAATAGAATTAATCCTTACATAGTCCCCTCATTCCTCTTCAGTTATAACTCTACAGCTTGAACTTTCCATGTAAGTCAGATTTCTGGAAGTTTTGCATGAAATTTCTGTATGGAGTGTGGTGGTTTGATTTTTCTCCTCTCTGGACACTTTTTATCAGTTTCTTTTGAAAGTATCCTGTCTTCTTGATTATTTAACTCATGGACTATGTAGAAATTCTCCTCCCTTTTCACTCTATATGCTTAAATATTGTTAAATTTCCAAATTTTCAAAAATCTTGAAAGACAGCTTATAAAGACAACTTAAAGATAATTTATAAGATAAGTTATAGATTGGTAACTCCAGCTCCAAAATACTCACAAACACATAAGCAAATTTGAACTCATTATTTTATGTTTCAAGATTTCAGTGGTACCGAGCTTATCATCACTCATCCAGTAATCAAATCCTGTTTACTATATAAAAGAGAAAATTAACAGCATAAAGTTCGTGTGAAGGTAGATGGGAATAGGATTACAAGTTTTGGGTAAAATTGCCCTTAAGAAGGAGATGCAGGAAATTCTTTTGTTATAGCCAAAAGTCAAGTTTAGCATAAGAAAAACTGAGAAAGTTTTCTAATCGCTTTTATTTTCATTAGAAATTACAACATGGAGTCAGCTACTAAAAACAAAAACAGTTTGTTTGAAATTTTGAGAAATCAGAGAAATTTGGTGGAATTTCCAAGCAATCTCAAAGGCCCTTTTGAGTATGCTGATGGTTAATTATGAAACAAAGTCTTATGTTTACAACATTAGGGCTCATTTTCTTAGTCCTGTTGATGGAGAGGGAGAGAAGGGACAGAAGATTAGGATTATTAGGATTAGGACAATCCCTAATCCACAATTTCAAAATCCAAAAGTCCTGGAACCCATATTATTTTTCAGATTCTTTGCCTGAAAATCAAACTGATATGAAGTCATCTATAGTCTATATTTACCCAAACAGTGAATATAATCTGCTTTACTATGGCAGAAAGTGAAGAGGAACTCAAAAGCCTCTTGATGAAAGTGAAAGTGGAGAGTGAAAATGTTGGCTTAAAGCTCAACATTCAGAAAACTAAGATCATGGCATCCGGTCCCATCACTTCATGGCAAATAGATGGGGAAACAGTTGAAACAGTGTCAGACTTTATTTTTCTGGGCTCCAAAATCACTACAGATGGTGACTGCAGCCATGAAATTAAAAGATGCTTATTCCTTGGAAGGAAAGTTATGACCAACCTAGATAGCATATTCAAAAGCAGAGACATTACTTTGCCAACAAAGGTCCATCTAGTCAAGGCTATGGTTTTTCCTGTGGTCATGTATGGATGTGAGAGTTGGACTGTGAAGAAGGCTGAGTGCTGAAGAATTGATGCTTTTGAACTGTGGTGTTGGAGAAGACTCTTGAGAGTCCCTTGGACTGCAAGGAGATTCAACCAGTCCATTCTGAAGGAGATTAGCCCTGGGATTTCTTTGGAAGGAATGATGCTAAAGCTGAAACTCCAGTACTTTGGCCACCTCATGCGAAGAGGTGACTCATTGGAAAAGACTCTGATGCTGGGAGGGATTGGGGGCAGGAGAAGGGGACAACAGAGGATGAGATGGCTGGATGGCATCACTGACTCGATGGACGTGAGTCTCAGTGAACTCCAGGAGTTGGTGTTGGACAGGGAGGCCTGGCATGCTGCGATTCATGGGGTCACAAAGAGTCGGACATGACTAAGCGACTGATCTGATCTGATCTGATATTACTTTTTTATGTCACATTGGAAGGTACTGGCTTAGATTTTGTTAGAGGTGTTACACTTCTTTTAACAGAATTATGAATATGTTTAGATTCAATGGATTTTGATAAGAGATTGCTGATTTAACATAAACATCCATTTAGGTTTGGGATTTGCCCAAAAAACTTAACTTTTTCTCTGTGTTGTTAACTCAGGCTCAAGAATGATGCTATGTATGTACCAGAAATTAAGAATTAAGTTGCCAGGAAAAAAAAAAAAAGAATTAAGTTGTGCTTATAAGTTCTATCTGCTATTAGTTTTATGAAAAAATAAAGCAAGCTTCTGATACATCCCAGAATGAAATGTGACAAAACAAATGGATGAGAACAGTTTTTCAAGTGCCAGTTTGGCTCAGCAAAATTAAATGATCCAATTTGGCTCTGAAATTCTCTTTTGAGGTCTTATTTAGAATGGATTCATACAATGGAGCACATTGTCTTTCATCACTTAACTGTTTATCTCATGTTCTGATTACTATTCCTGTACAAATTAACATTGGCTTAAAATAGAAACCTAGGGACTTCTTTGATGGTCAGTGGTTAAGATTCCAGACTCCCAATGCAGGGAGGGTGGGTTCGATCCCTGGTCAGAGAACTAGATGTCACAGCTAAGAGCCTGCATGCCGCAAGTAAGACCCAGTGTGGTCAAGTGAAAAAAAAAAGAAATGTATTTTATTTTATCTCCACCTCTTCCTAGTCAGGAGAAAGAGTTCAGCTGGGTGGTTGAGGCATCGAGTCTCTTGTAATATTCAGTCAGTTGGAGTCTGGCTGAAAGCCTCTTTCTCTCTAGTTACAGGTCTTCTCTTTCTCCGTGTGTCTCTCCCTGCGGAATATTTGGGTTTCCTTACAGCATGGTAGCTCACAGCTCTTGCACAAGGGTTCCAACAAGCAAAGTAAGGGTAATGTTTCGTGAACCAGCTTTAGAAGTTACAGAGCATAACATTTTGTTATAAGTAAGTCATAAACCAATTTGAACTGATGCTTTCAAATTGTGGTGCTGGAGAAGACTCCTGAGAGTCCCTTGGACTGCAAGGAGATCAAACCAGTCAATCTTAAAGGAAATCAACCCTGAATACTCATTGGAAGGACTGATGCTGAAGCTGAAGCTCTGATACTTTGGCTACCTAATGCAAAAAGCTGATTCTTTGGGAAAGACCCTGATACTTGGAAAGATTGAAGGCAAAAGAAGGGGGCAGCAGAGGATAAGATGGTTTAATAGCATCACCAATTCAGTGGACCTGAATTTGAGCAAACTCTGGGAGACAGTGAAGGATGGTAGAGTCTGACATGCTGCAGCCCATGGGGTCACAAAGAGTCAGACACAACTTAGTGGCTGAACAACAACTTACATAAACCTGAGTGGTTACTAGGGGGAGGGAATAACACTCAGGGAGATACTCTGTAAAACTTAATTCCTGTTACACATTGTGTTTTATGTCTATGGGTCCTACTCTCCTCCATGTAGCTGAATCCAGGGTCACTAATAAAAGCAGCGGCTTTTAATACAGTTGACTGTCTGCCATTTGAACATTTTTAGCCCTCAACTTTCATGACACCACACTTCTTTTTATGTTCATGTCTTTCTTCTTTGTCAACTTTTCCTTCTCTAGAGGACTTTACATGTTGGAGTTTCTCATTCAAACCCAGCCCTGCTTCTCTTCTCATCCTAGGCATTTGATTTTCTGCGGCTGCTATAACAAATCGCCACTAACATGGTGGATGGCATCAACATGGTGGATGGCATCACCGACTCAATGGATATGAGTTTGAGCAAGCTCTGGGAGATGGTGAAGGACAGGGAAGCCTGGCGTGCTGCAGTGCATGGGGTTGCAAAGAGTTGGATGTAACTGAACAACTAACATGATACTTTAAACAAGAAATGTATTCTCTCACAGTTCTGGAAGCCAGAAGTCTGCTGCCAGTGTGTCGGCATGGCCGTGACCCTCCAGAGGGTCGAGGGGAGATTCTTTTCCTAGTTGATTCCAATTTCTGGGGACTGTTGGAATTCCATGGCTCGGGGCTGCATCTCTTCAATCTCTGCACCTGTCCTCACACAGTGTTCTTTCTGTGCTTCTTAAAGAACACCTGCTATTGGATTTAGAGCCCACATGGATATTCTAGGATGAACACCTCATTTCAAGATCTTGAAATTAATTATATCTACAAAGACTAGTTTTCCAAATAAGGTAACATTCACAGGTTCAGGAGAGTAGGAAATAGACTTTTTTTTTTTTTTTTGAGGTGGGGGAGGAGACCAGACAGACCTCTATGCATTCCTCACCTATTCTGTGGATTTAGTTACCATATCATTAGAAATACATATTGCCAGCTTCCTGGCTATTTCTTCTGAATTTTGCACATACATATGTTTTTATACATATACATATGTAAGTGTAAAATTGTATATATACATATATAAATACACATATATACACACACATATCTATGTGTGTGTATATATATATATATATATATATATATATATAGGCTCCCCTGGTAGCTCAGTCATAAAGAAACCACCTACAGTACAGGAGGTTCAAGAGACGTGAGTTCCATCCCTGGGTCAGGAACATCCCCTGGAGAAGGGCATGGCAACCCCCTCCAGTATTCTTGCCTGAAGAATCCCATGGACAGTGAACCTTGGAGGCTATAGTCCTTAGGGTCTCAAAAAGTAGGACACAACTGAAGTGACTTAGCATGCATGCACACATGCACACACACACACACATATATATATATGTACATATGTGTGTGTATATATATATATATGTATATGTAACTGCCTGCTCTACATCTCTTTGGGAGCATCAGAAAGATTCTTAGCATTTGTTCAAAACTGAAATCACTATATGTTTGTGCTCAGTCATTAAGTTGTGTCTGACTCTTTCCCACCCATGGATGAAAGCCCACCAGGCTCCTGGGTCCATAGGATTTCCGAGGCAAGAATATTGGAGTGGGTTGCCATTTCCTTCTCTAGGGGATCTTCCTGACCCAGGGCTCGAACCCAGGTCTCCTGCATGGCAGGCAGATTCTTTACCATCTGACTACCAGGTGCTTGGGCTCCCCATTTTATTCCAGTAGCTAGGGTTTTGAGTCAACCTTTCACATCAGGATTATTGCAGTGATCTTTATCTGGTAGTCCTTTTTTCCAAAGCAATCTCTTGCTATAGAGCAGCCTACCTGCTTGACCCCTAGGTAAGTAAAACCGGCTACCACCTCCAAGGGCTTCCTGCAAGGTAGGGACAATTGGAGGGCAACTTCTTTCAGAAGGTAAAGGAGCTGCCTAAGTCTGTCCCTGCACATAGCTGTTGACTAAAAAAAAAAAAAAAAAAGCACAACCTAAAGGTTGAGAATTATGTTTTATTTGGCAGATTTCCTGAGGACTTAATCCAAGACAACCTCTCGGAAAGCTCTAAGGGACTGCTCCAAAGAGATAAGGAAGGAGCCAGAATATATAGGAGTTTTCCAGAAACAAACAAACCAACCCGGGTAACCAGAACATCAAAAGACAACTGTTAATTAAAGAAAACAAGACATCTCAAGTTAAGGAATGTAATGCTCATCTATGTATGGGAAGATGGCAAGAGTCTGGGCTCACCAAAATCTTTCGTTTGATTTACATCTTAGCTGTCTAGAGTCAGCATCCTGTCCCTGCCCATGGAGAGTCCCCTCAGAGTGTGCGGCCAGGGCTGGCTCCAGTAGCTGATGTCTTCTTGATGGCTGCAAAATCCTTTGTTTACTGACATTCCAGGTGACACTCCTTTCCACACAGCATGTTAAGATCTTCATGAAATTGTACCAGCCTGCTTCTTTCACCTCATTTACTGCCATGGCACTGGAAGCAGCACCTAAGTTTCCCTCCACACACAGCATTCTGTCCCCTTTCTGGGTCCCTACATTTGATGCTGCTTGTGATGAGTAATCCTACCTCCATAATCCTTCTTTCAAGTGTATTCACTTCTCAGACTCCCTTGCCAAATCACCAGAATGTTTAATTCTTTGTATGCACGCGTGCTAAGTTGATTCAGTCATGCCTGACTCTTTGTAACACCAGGACCCATAGCCTGCCAGGCTCCTCTGTCCCATGGAATTCTCCAGGCAAAAATATTGGAGTGGATTGCCAGGCCCTCCTCCAGGGGATCTTCCTGACCCAGGGACTGAACCAGCATTTCTCATGTCTCATGTATTGGCAGGTGGGTTCTTTACCACTAGTGCCACCTAGGAAGCCCAAATTGAATAGTACCCCCCTTCATATTCATATCCACCTAGAACCTCAAAATGTAACCTTAGTTGGAAATAGGATCTTTATATATATATAATTAGGTAAGGACCTCAAGATGATATCATCCTGGATTTAGGATGGGTCCTAAATTCAGTAACTTATGTTTTTATAAGAAGAAAGGGGATTTCCCTGTGGTCCAGTGGCTTTGACTTCACATTCCCAATTCAGGGGGCCAAGGTTCGATCCCTGATCAGGCAACTAGATCCCACATGTCACAACTAAGTGTCTGAATGCCACAACTAAGACCCCACACAACCAAGTAAATAAGCAGATACAAATAAATATTTTGAAAAAGAAGAAGAAGAGGGGAGGTGGGAAGGTACACCAAGAAGATGGAGGCAGAGATTGGTTATACTGTCACAAGCCAAGAAACCACCAGAAGTGAGAAAAAGCATTCTCCCCTAAAATATGAAAGTACCAGCATTTTGATTTCAGACTTCTGGACTTTTAATAGAATACATTTCTTTTCTTAAACCTTCAAGGTTCTAATAATTTGTTACAGCAGCCCTAGGAAACTAATATAGATCTTTTGTTTTTTCTTCTTCCTAATTCAATCCTCCAACCCACCCTAAGGAGTAATGCTACTATTTCTGTTTTTCAAGAGTGGAAGCAAACTCGAGAGGAGTTAAGTGAGAAGTTGAGGGCCACTGAGTGAGAAAACTGAGATTAGAACACATGCTTGTGTGATTCTAAAGTTCTGTCTTCTCTAAACAATGTTGTTCACTAAGAGAATGGTAATATAAACTTCAGTTTAGTTCAGTTGCTCAGTCGTGTCCGACTCTTTGCAACCCCGTGAATCGCAGCACGCCAGGCCTCCCTGTCCATCACCAACTCCCAGAGTTCACTCAGACTCACGTCCATTGAGTCAGTGATGCCATCCAGCCATCTCATCCTCTGTTGTCCCCTTCTCTTCCTGCCCCCAATCCCTCCCAGCATCAGAGGCTTTTCCAGTGAGTCAACTCTTTGCATCAGGTGGCCAAAGTACTGGAGTTTCAGCTTTAGCATCATTCCTTCCAAAGAAATCCCAGGACTGATCTCCTTCAGAATGGACTGGTTGGATATCCTTGCACTCCAAGGGACTCTCAAGAGTCTTCTCCAACACCACAGTTCAAAAGCATCAATTCTTCGGTACTCAGCCTTCTTCACAGTCCAACTCTCACATCCATACATGACCACAGGAAAAACCATAGCCTTGACTAGATGGACCTTTGTTGGCAAAGTAATGTCTCTGCTTTTCAATATGCTGTCTAGGTTGGTCATAACTTTACTTCTTAGATTCCCTTTTAAACATAGAAATAAAATTAAGAGATTAAAATATTAAACATCTGTTATATAAAAGATTGAGCTTCCCTAATGGCTCAGTAGCAAAGAATCCACCTGCAGTGCAAGAAACACGGATTCTATCTCTGGGTCAGGAAGATCCCCTAGAGGAGGACGTGGCAACCTACTTCAGTATTCTTGCCTGGGAAACCCCATGGACAGAGGAGCTTGTCAGGCTACTGTCCAGGGGATTGCAAAGAGTCAGACACGACTTAGCAACTAAACTGCCACCATCACCATTACATAGAAATTGGAAAGTGTGTCTTACTGTAGAATACTTTATCATGAGACTGTGCAAGGTAAATAATTATCCCTGTACAAATGCTTTCATAATAAGTCTATGGAGTTGGGTGTCCTCTATCTGCCAAATTATATGTTAAGAATTCATTTCAACCCTGTGTGGGAAGGACTGTTTATGGTGCCTGTTTTATACATGATGAAAAGAGAGTTGAAAGGGCTAGTGCACAGAATAACGTCCTCCCAAAGATATCCACATAATCACTGGAAGTTGTGAATACATTACATAAAACAGAAGCAATATTATAACAAAATTCAGCAAAAGCTTTTTAAAAATGGCCTACATTAAAAAAAAAAAGGAAAAAAAAAACTTTAAAAAAGAGAAAGAAATTTGAAGATGTTAGGCTGTTGGCCCTGAAGTTGGAGGATGAGACCATGAGACAAGGAATGCTGGTAGTCTCCAGAGACAGGAAAGGACCACGGAATAGAGTCTCCCTTTTGGCTTCCAGAAGGAATGCAGCCAGCCCTGCCAATGCTTCGAATTTCTGACTTTCAGGATTATAGAAGAATAAATGTGTGTTGTTCTATTTGTGTGTGTGTGTGTGTGTGTGTGTTTTTCTAAAGTATTAAGTTATATCAACCCAATGAAAGGTAACTGCGAGGTTGATGGGAATAGGAACAAGTTTCCTTCTTTTTGAGATAGAGTCACTGAAAGAAAGGCCTTTGTTGTACTTGAATAGGAAATCTGAAACTGCCACAGCCATCTTCCTAGCAGTTCAGGGCTGAACCCTGGACTGGGATGAATGTCCGACACCCAAAGGAGGACATTTCTGAGACAGTCTGAAAGAAATGGAGCTGGATTTCTGCCTAAAACACCTGTTTTCTGTTTTACTTACCTCTGGAGTTTTGGGTTTGTTATTGTCATTAAATGAGCAGAAAAGTCTAAAAATAAAGTACTAAGTGTGTAGCAATTTGTTACAGCAACAATAAAATACTAATACAGAGGGATAAGAAGTTGTCTCATCAATCTTCATACAGAATGTACAGCTGGAACCAAGGCCTTTTTGACAACACAGTTTTATGGTGCCTCTCATCTTGGTGAGGGACTTTCACATCCAGAAAAACAGACCAATCCACGTGAGAAAAAACAAGTGTCTCAGTCTACCAAACTGGAAGTATACATTTGCTACATGCACAATAAAGGGGGGAAAAATGAACCAAATAAATATTTACAGATGATAAACTCCCTCTTTTTCCTAAATGCAGAGAGAAAAAAGACATTCATCAAATTTTATTAAGTTTAAATTCTGTCCAGATGTATAACCCTTTGGTGTAGACTCACATTTGATCACCATCCAAGTCTTTTTAAATGTCTTCTCTTATACTGGCTTATTTCCAAAAGCAGATGAAAATTATAGATGTCCAACTGAAACTTGTTACAAAATATATCTTTTTCTATTTACATAAAAAGGTGAAAGATTACTCAAACTCTGTTAGTTCATGGTTAGACTCAAACAACACAAACAAGAATTCTTTTTCTACTGTATTTTGTTTAACAAACATGATTCCATGTTTATTATTAAATTATAATAAAAATCTGTTCAAATGATCATTTCTATCATTCCAAGTTAAATGATACATCTTCAAGGGGATACTGAAAATTTCAACAAGAGACTTTTGTATATGGAAGCATATTTTTTGGTTAAAAAAGACATTCACCTTATTTTAATTTTCTAATATATACAATGCCAACATGTGTGTTACTTTTTATAGGCAGTGATTTTTCTATATTGCATTATCAGTTCATTCAGTTCAGTCACTCAGTCATGTCTGTCTCTTTGCGACCCCATGAACTGCAGCATGCCAGGCTTCCCTATCCACCACCAACTCTCGAAGTTTACCCAAACTCATGTACACTGAGTCGGTGATGCCATCCAACCATCTCATCCTCTGTTGTCCCCTTCTCCTCCTGCCCTCAATGTTTCCCAGCATCAGGGTCTTTTCAAAAGAACCAGCTCTCCACATCAGGTGGCAAAAGTATTGGAGTTTCAGCTTCACATCAGTCCTTCCAATGAACACCCAGGACTGATCTCCTTTAGGATGGACTGGTTGGATCTCCTTGCAGTCCAAGGGACTCTCAAGAGTCTTCTCCAACACCACAGGTCAAAAGCATCAATTCTTTGGCATTCAACTTTCTTTATAGTCCAACTATCCCATCCATACATGACTACTGGAAAAACCATAGCCATGACTTGATGGACCTTTGATGACAAAATAATGTCTCTACTTTTTAACATGTTGTCTAGGTTGGTCATAACTTCCCTTCCAAGGAATAAGTGACTTAATTTCGTGGCTACAGTCATCACCTGCAGTGATTTTGGAGCCCCCCCAAAAATAAAGTCAACCACTGTTTCCACTGTTTCCCCATCTATTTGCCATGAAGTGATGGGACCGGATGCCGTGATCTTAGTTCTCTGAATGTTGAGCTTTAAACCAACTTTTTCACTCTCCTCTTTCACTTTCATCAAGAGGCTCTTTAGTTCTTCTTCACTTTCTGCCATAAGGGTGGTGTCATGTGCATATCTGAGGTTATTCATATTCCTCCTGGCAATCTTGATTCCAGCTTCTACTTCCTCCAGCCTGGCATTTCCCATGATGTACTCTGCATCTAAGTTAAATAAGCAGGGTGACAATATATAGCCTTGACTTACTCCTTTTCCTATTTGGAACCGGTCTGTTGTTCCATGTCCAGTTCTAACTGTTCCTTCCTGACCTGCATACAGGTTTCTCAAGAGGCAGGTCAGGTGGTCTGGTATTCCCACCTCTTTCACAGTTTATTATGATCCACACAGTCAAAGATTTTGGCATAGCCAATAAAGCAGAAATAGATGTTTTTCTGGAACTCTCTTGCTTTTTCAATGATCCAGCAGGTGTTGGCAATTTGATCTCTGGTTCCTCTGCCTTTTCTAAAACCAACTTGAATATCTGCAAGTTCATGGTTCAAGTATTCCTGAAGCCTGGCTTGGAGAATTTTAAGCATTATTTTACTAGTGTGTGAGATGCGTGCAATTGTGTGGTAGTTTGAGCATTCTTTGGCATTGCCTTTCTTAGGGATTGGAATGAAAACTGACCTTTTCCAGTCCTGTGGCCACTGCTGAGTTTTCCAAATTTGCTGACATATTGAGTGCAACACTTTCACAATAACATCTTTCAGGAATTGAAATATCTCAACTGGAATTCCATCACCTCCACTAGGTTTGTTCACAGTGACGCTTCCTAAGGCCCACTTGACTTCACATTCCAGGATGTCTGGTCTGGGTGAGTGTGAGTGTTCACACCATCATGATTATCTGCGTCTTGAAAATCTTTTTTGTACAGTTCTTCTGTGTATTCTTTCCACCTCTTCTTGATATCTTCTTCTTCTGTTAGGTCCATACAATTTCTGTCCTTTATTGAGCCCATCTTTGCATGAAATGTTCCCTTGGTATCTCTCATTTTCTTGAAGAGATCTCTAGTCTTTCCCATTCTATTGTTTTCCTCTATTTCTTTGCATTGATCACTGAAGAAGGCTTTCTTTCTTTTTTTTTTTTTTTATCCTCACCGGTCTTATTTGTTTGTCATTTTTTTTGTTGTTGTTGTTTGTTTTGTTTTTATTTTTTTTAATTTTATTTTATTTTTAAACTTTACAATATTGTATTAGTTTTGCCAAATATCGAAATGAATCCGCCACAGGTATACCTGTGTTCCCCATCCTGAACCCTCCTCCCTCCTCCCTCCCCATACCCTCCCTCTGGGTCGTCCCAGTGCACCAGCCCCAAGCATCCAGTATCGTGCATCGAACCTGGACTGGCGACTTGTTTCATACATGATATTATACATGTTTCAATGCTATTCTCCCAAATCCCCCCACCTTCTCCCTCTCCCACAGAGTCCATAAGACTGATCTATACATCAGTGTCTCTTTTGCTGTCTCGTACACAGGGTTATTGTTACCATCTTTCTAAATTCCATATATATGCGTTAGTATACTGTATTGGTGTTTTTCTTTCTGGCTTACTTCACTATTTTATTTTTATTTTTAATTTTATTTTATTTTTAAACTTTACAATATTGCATTAGTTTTGCCAAATATCAAAATAAATCTGCTATAGGTACTTTCTTATCTATCCTTGCTATTCTTTGGAACTCTGCTCTGCATTCAAATGGGTGTATCTTTCCTTTTCTCCTTTGCTGTTCACTTCTCTTCTTTTCACAGCTATTTGTAAGGCCTCCTCCAACAGCCATTTTGCTTTGTTGCTTTTCTTTTTCTTGGTAATGATCTTTATTCCTGTCTCCTGTACAGTGTCACAGACCTCTGTCCATAGTTCATCATGCACTCTGTCTATCAGATCTAGTCCCTTAAATCTATTTCTCACTTCCACTGTATAATCATAAGGGATTTGATTTAGGTCATACCTGAGTGGTTGAGTGGTTTTCCCCACTTTCTTCAATTTAAGTCTGAATTTGGCAATAAGGAGTTCATGATCTGAGTCGCAGTCAGCTCCCAGTCTTGTTTTTGCTGACTGTATAGAGCTCCTCCATCTTTGGCTGCAAAGAATACAATCAATCTGATTTTGGTGTTGACCATCCAGTGATGTCCATGAGTAGAGTCTTCTCTTGTGTTGTTGGAAGAAGGTGCTTGCTATGAAGAAGGTGCAGTACCTTTGCAGAACTCTATTAGCCTTTGCCCTGATTCATTCTGTACTCCAAGGTCAAATTTGCCTGTTACTCCAGGTGTTTCTTAGCTTTCTACTTTTGCATTCCAGTCCCCTATCATGAAAAGGACATCTTTTTGGGGTGTTCGTTCTAGAAGGTCTTGTACGTCTTCATAGAACCGTTCAACTTCTTCAGCATTACTGGTTGGGGCATAGAATTGGACTACTGTGCTATTGAATGGTTTGCCTTGGAAACTAATAGAGATCATTCTGTTGTTTTTGAGATTGCATCCAAGTACTGCATTTCAGACTCTTTTGTTGACTGTGATGGCCACTCAATTTCTTCTGAGGGATTTTTGCCCACAGTAGTAGATATAATGGTCATCTGAGTTAAATTCACCCATCCAGTCCATCTTAGTTCGCTGATTCCTAAAACATCGATGTTCACTCTTGCCATCTCCTGTTTGACCACTTCCAATTTGCCTTGATTCATGGACCTAACATTCCATGTTCCTATGCAATATTGCTCTTTACAGAATCAAACTTTGCTTCTATCACCAGTCACATCCACAGCTGGTTGTTGTTTTTGCTTTGGCTCCATCCTTTCATTCTTTCTGGCATTATTTCTCCACTGAGCTCCTATATATAAAATGTGGTTCCATATTATACAGGAGAAATAGACTCCATAGCCTCTGTCTTTTCAAGGAGTTTTGTTAAGAAACCAGAACATATGCTAAAGATCTAAAGATAGGGCTAATAAATCTCTGAATATAATAAATCCCTAATAAATCCCTCCACTTACTCCACTCCTTCTTCCAGGCATTTTCCACATTGCAGTGATATTATATCACTGCATATTGATTTGTTTGTCAGTATCTTCCTGAAATTCACTAGTCTTATTCGAGTCTTCCATGGTGTCTCAGAAGTAAAGAATTTGCCTGCAATTCAGGGGACCCTGGTTTGATCCCTGGGTTGGAAAGTCTACCTGGAGAAGGAAATGGCAACCCAGTATTCATACCTAGAGAATCCCATGGGCAGAGGAGCCTGGCAGGCTATGGTACTTAGGGTTGCAAAGAGTTGGACACAAATGAAGCAATGTAGCATGCATGCAAAAACAAATAATGCTAATAAGGTGTCAGAACAAATATTCATTGCTTTTTCCCCTTCTCTTTGTTGGATAAGTCCTGTGATATTTCACTGAGCAATTGGAATTGAACTGCTGGAGAGAAGGATGCTTAGCACCTGAGTGTGGCAGGTGGGCACTGGAAGAAAGTGTGAGACTTGGTCAGTTGGTGACTGACTTTACTGAAGTGAAATTGTTTAAGAAAAAAGGGACCTGAAACTGCAGAGATGAGTCAAGGTCAATTTCAAGAAGACCTTGAATTTTAAGCTCTAAGATCCATGGTTGATCTTTCAGGTTGAGGACATTATTTTCTTAAATATATTTAGTAAAATATAATACAGTATATAGAGTAAAGTCAGTTTTCTTGGGCTCTAATCAATGCTAATTTTTGCTTTGGGTAAGATGCTTTACACTTCTTTGCTTTAATTTCCTCACCTTGCAAATGGTCTAATAAATAAGCCATATCCTCCTAGAGTCACTGTGATGCTCAAATGTGTTAACACCAAAGTGTTTAAAAAGATGCCTTGTCCACAAAAAGTGCTGGGTAAAAAAAATAATAATAATTTGGTCCTGCCGCTGCATTGTATGTGGGATCTTGGTTCCCAGACCAGGACTCAAACCCACATCCCCTACTTTAGAAGCACAGGATTTTAACCACTGGACTACCAGAGAAGTCCAAAGAAATATATTTTAGAATTCCACAGAACACAGATATTAAAAAGACTTTATAGAAAGCTAAATATGATTTGTTTTTTCAGATTTTTATTTCAACAACTTTGTGCCATTCAGAAGAAGAAATTAGTTCCTACAAGTTTAATTTTCTTTCACGCAGTGAGAAAGGGGCTTTCCAAATGGCACTAGTGGTAAAGAACCCTCTTGCCAATTCAGGAACATAAGAGATATGGGTTTGATCCCTAGGTCAGGAAGATCCCCTGGAGAAATGAAATAGCAACCCACCCCAGTATTCTTGCCTGGAGAATCCCATGGACAGAGGAGCCTGGCAGACTACAGACTATGGGGTGCAAAGAGTTGGACATGATGAAAGCAACTGAGTACAGCACAGTTAAGAAATTGGGTGATCTTAATTTTTAAATTATTTATTTGTTGTATTATTAATTTTATTACAGAATCAAGCATCTTAATAGCACTTGTTACCATTCTATGATACAGTTTTGGAAATCTCTTTTGCTATAAATCCTCCTGTTTATAAGACAAACAGACTCAGTTCTCACTATTTGGTCTTGTGGATTCTAGAAAGTCTCTCCACAAACACTGAAATTGCAAATACTGAACTATTGCTTCTAGGGGATACACAAGCTTAGATTTCCCCCAAGCCTCTGCTCACATTTTCTGCCACCTAAGCACCATTTCCCTTACCATGGTAAAATATTCCTTTCTTAAGCTGAAATGGCATAAAGCAAAGAAGCAATTATCTAAGGACACACCTTGCTAATGTATACACAAAATAAATGTAGATAAAGCAGAGATGTTCAGAAACAGTTCAAAGCTATGGCAGAAGGAAGCTGAGACGCTGAGTGTAGTTCCTGGGAAGAAGTCTGGCTGAGCCACTTCTCACTGGTCTGCACTGGGTGTGTGCTGCTTTTATAACAGCTTGCTGCAAGCAATTATTGAAAACTATTTTCGATCTTTGCCTTTGTTTCATAAAATTGAAAATCCTCTTTGCATTTATTTCAGCTGACCACAACAGGAACTAATGTAGACATTTTCTTAAAGTGAAGTGGCATAAAGCAAACTTTGAAAAGCAGGGGAAACCTACATGTGGATTTGTTTGTCAATATCTTCCTGAAATTAACAAATCTCATTACAAGTAGTGTGTGTATCTGTGCCTAGTCACTCAGTCATGTCTGACTCTTTGCGACCCCATGGACCATAGACCACCAGGCTCCTCATCCATGGGATTCTGCAGGCAAGAGTACTGGAGTGGGTGACCCACTCCAGTACTTGAAGAATCTTGAAGAGAAGATTCCCTTCTCCAGGGTATCTTCCCTACCCATCATAGTAAAAATCCTACTGCTTCACAAAATCCTCTTCCTCTCTAATATGGAGAAGTTCTTGGTTTTTTTTTTAAATTCTTCTGCATCTTCCTGACCTGCAAAATCAGTCCCTCCTTCAAGTTCATAGTTTCACAACGTAAACACCTCTTGAAACGTGCACACTTCCCAGTACTAGTCGAGGTTGGTTTACCATGACCCTCAGTGATGTGATATGACCAGAAATTTCTTTGGTTTTTTAGCCTCACAGTAGACTTGTCCACTACCTTTCTTTCTTGGTGGTCAGCTCACAAATCCAGAGATTCAGCTACTTTTCTTATTTCCTATAGCTTGGTCACATGCTCTGGGTGTTACTTTCCCTCTTTCCCTCGTGGCTTCACAAACAGATGGAGGATTTCCTTTTCCTTTTGCTGGATGTGCCATGTTGGTTCATTAACATTGAGCTTGTGGCCAACAGAATGATAACCCATGCCTAGTTAGAGAAAACAAGCTTCTCTAATGCATGTATTTTCTGCATTTAGGAATACTAGGTAGCACTTCAACACTACTTTTCAGGATCATTCCAAACAGTCAAATTTAAATAAATAAAATAATAATATCGTACATAAAAAGCATAATAATGCAAAATACATGGCTTTAAATGGACTAGAAAAAGACAGTTGTTTTCCGAAACAGAGCTAAATGAGAAGGCAGAATATCACCTTGTTTTTCCTCAACTGGGAACCTTCCTATCAGGTGACTCCCCAGCACATCATTGACCAAGAACTCCCCAGCACATCTTTTCTGTACTGATTTGGGAGTTACAAATAAATTTAAGTAGCCAAATTTGGAATAACAGAATCAGAATTAATTATATAATCATGATGTCACGTGTGCAAGGTCTTTTTCAGTTAGGATATTGGAGGATGAAGATGCTACCTAAAAGAGGATGGATGAAGGAAATACTCACCTCGCCTGGTATCTTGATTTTCACAATGACTGCAAGATTAATATTAAACAAGACAATCCTGGAAAATTATATTTGTGTGTGTTGTAACTGAAATGGTTACATGATAAGGGAATGGCTTTACAAGTTATTGAACACTTCAGGGAAGATTTAATGACTGCAAAAACAGAAAAAAATAAAAAAGTTGACTGTTGCTAGTCACCTTTATAAAGGGCTGTGTTCATCAAGAGTTACATCATATACCTATGGCTGATTCATGTCGAGGTTTGACAGAAAACAACAAAATTCTGTAAAGCCACTATCCTTCAATTAAAAAATAAACAACTTTTTTAAAAAGAGTTACATCATTAAGACACATCTAACCTTCTGATGTTTCATTTATCTAAAGCTGAAATCCAGCCAGTATTCAGATCAGCTCAGTTGCTCAGTCGTGTCTAACTCTTTGCAACCCCATAGACTGCAGCACGCCTGTCCATCACCACCTCCTGGAGTTTATTCAAACTTATGTCCATTGAGTTGGTGATGCCATCCAACCACCTCATCCTCTGTCATCCCCTTCTCCTCCTGCCTTTAATCTCTCCCAGCATCAGGGTCTTTTCAAATGAGTCAGTTCTTCCCATCAGGTGGCCAAAGGATTGGAGTTTCAGCTTCAGCATCTGTCCTTCCAATGAATATTCAGTACTGATTTCCTTTAAGATGGACTGGTTGGATCTCTTTGCAGTCCAAGGGACTTCTCAAGAGCCTTCTCCAACATCACAGATCAAAAGCATCAATTCTTCAGCACTCAGCTTTCTTTACAGTCCAGCTATCACATCCATACATGACTACTGGAAAAACCATAGCCTTGGCTAGACAGAGCTTTGTTGGCAAAATAATGTCTCTGCTTTTTAATATGCTGTCTAGGTTGCTCATAACTTTTTTTCCAAGGAGCAAGCGTCTTTTACTTTCATGGCTGCAGTCACCATCTGCAGTGACTTTGGAGCCCAAGAAAATAAAGTCAGCCACTCTTTCCACCGTTTCCCTGTTTGCCATGAAGAGATGGGACCAGATGCCATGGTCTTAGCTTTCTGAATGTTGAGTTTTAAGCCAACTTTTTCACTGTCCTCTTTCACTTTCATCAAGAGGCTCTTCAGTTCTTAGTTTTCAGCCACTGTTAGTTAGGTCCAAAAATTTATACATCTCGAAAGTAATTGAAAGTTTATTATTAATACGTATGGGTCAAATATGACTGGTAGCTATTTCTTCGGAGAAGGAAATCGCAACCCACTCCAATGTTGTTGCCTGGAGAATCGCAGGGACAGGGGAGCCGGGTGGGCTGCCATCTATGAGGTCACACAGAGTTGGACATGACTGAAGCGACTTAGCAGCAGCGGCAGCTATTCC
Organism: Bos taurus; assembly: GCF_002263795.3. NCBI lineage: Eukaryota > Metazoa > Chordata > Mammalia > Artiodactyla > Bovidae > Bos > Bos taurus. The sequence continues at coordinate 7,908,339 of NC_037328.1, read as the reverse complement.
TTAAACACTCACTTATGGATCATAAGAGTGTAGATAGTATGAAGTGATAACTCTGGAGCTGATACCCACAGACCATATGCTCACATCCTGTGTGGGAAATACCTCATGGTCTGTGGATATCAGCTCCAGAGTTATCACTTCATACTATCTACACTCTTAAGACCCATAAGTGAGTGTTTAAGAAATAGCTGCCGCTGCTCCTAAGTCGCTTCAGTCGTGTTCAACTCTGTGCGACCTCATAGATGGCAGCCCACCAGGCTCCCCAGTCCCTGGATTCTCCAGGCAACAACATTGGAGTGGGTTGCCATTTCCACTCCTCAAATCTACCTCGGTTCTTCTCCTGTTACCACTTCCTTGGTTTAGACCTTCTTTAGCTCTCTTCTGACCTAGTTTGGTCACTTATTTTAAGTTGGTAAAACACCTTCATGACCCAGCAGGGCTGGAAGAAAGCGTTGGCAACTGAAGGGCTAGCAATAGCCAGCTCTCCCTTGGATAGAATCCAGTCTGCAAAGACAGTCCTATGTGTTCATTCTGTGCTCAAAAGAGGAGGTTTCTGAAAGTTAAGGGCTTTGGTATGCATCTTTATTAAACTAGCTATATTCTCCTCCCCCACCAAAAGAAAAGAAACTATTGGATAGGTAAATTAACCTCATTAAGCCTGAGTTTTCTCATCTGTAGGGTGAATAGAAAAATATGAATTCAGCTTGTTCTTCACCTCTCTGTGTTTCAACTTTATTGCACATAAAAAGGGGAAAAGTCATTTTAAAAATCAAGTTAATCAACTGAGATGTGGCAGGAGATCCACTTATAGGATTTACTTCTACTTTCAAGTTGGGATTTTGTGGCATTAATTCTAGCCATTTAGACATGTTTAGCGACTGTTTAGTCCTCAATTCTAATTCATGGCAATGCTCAAGGCAGGAAAGTTTGTTAGACCTCTGAGCCTTAGAAATGTGTGATGTTACTAAATTATGCTCTGATTGGAAGAAGAAAAACAGATACATTTCAGTTACTGGATCATGGACTTCTAGGATCAATTAGAATCAGAACTAAAATATTTCATGTTTAACTTATATAGCAAGGATGTATTTATCTTTCTTATTTAATAGAGCTATAACTGTTAAAACTTCTTAGCAAATTCCTTTGGCTTGTATTCTCCTAAAAGTAAATCATTTTAAGCTTAATTGACATTAGGCCAGTTTTACAATGACCAAAGCTTCCCTTGGGTTGGTTTTGAAAGGGAAGGTATCTTGTTATCAGTTATTTCCAATAAAAATTTCTGCTTTTCACTCCACTTAGCTCTCCCACCCTCTACTTCCTCTACTCTTCTCTTCAAAGCAGAACACTTACTTAACAAAAGCAGGAACTATTTAGAAATCAGACAGACTGACCCAGTAGCTAAGAAATTGCAAAAATATATCCTCATTTCAGTCAGTTTTTGGACTTCACTTTTTCATCATCAGCAAGAAAAGAATGAGTACCCCTCAAGCCCTTCCATATCTGTCTTTCTGAGGAAAGATGAACTGCTCAGGACTCAAAGAGGAGGTAACAGTGATTGTAAACAAAAGACTAGAAGCTCTGGCAGGCTTGCCACACAGTCCTTCAATAAATTCCAAAGGATTACTTTAGGCTTGCTGTCATAGGCATGAAAGTGCATCAGGCAGAGGGGAATCATCCAGTGCTAGCCTCTGCTAGGCATAATATGCTGACCTTAAACACAGACAATCTGCGAGACAGAAGTAGAGCTCTTGGCAAATTACCTACAATAACTTATTTAGGGGTATGTCTAATTTTGGGTGTGTTTTTCACTATATTTATTTACTTGGCAAGTCTTTGAATTCCATCCATGCAGAAGTCAGCCAGTCGGCCAGCACGACGGACTTGATGGATTGCCTGTCTACTGTACTACACTCTGAACGTCAGCATTTTTTGTGAGGTTAGGCAGAAGATAAAAAGATCTCAATTTAGGAGTCATTGTTTCATTGTTACATGAGCAAGTGGTGCCAGCCTCTAAAGATATAAATAGTAAATGAATTGAGGCCAGAGAGCCAGGGGTGAAGCCTTGTTTAAGCTGAAGCTATTTATGCATTGGGATAAATCAGTAGGAAACAGGTCAAGGTGAAGTCAGAGAGCTTGAAACAATTGTTTGTACCTTATCATAAAGAGGTTTTCCTTTTCCATCTATCAGTCAACCTCCACAAGAAAACCATTAGATACAAGAAAACCTTGCCTCTGCCAACAGCTTCTGTTAGCTAAATCTGAGGTTTCCCTAATAGTCCATAACTCTAGAATATCAAATATAAAACAGTGATGCTTGGCTAATGGTATTTTGGCAGGGGTATACATTTGCTTGGATCTTTCAAGTAGTTCTATTTTTTGGTTCTGTACCTATTTTGCCTTTACAGGAGATTTTTTATGGAAAATGACATATTTTTATTAATGTTGTCGTAATCTGTTTTCTACCTAGTGCAGTAATCAGATCTCAATTTGAAGAGGATTCAAACTATAAACAGAAAAATAATCTAGATTCTTACATAACATCACATGCAAGTGTGGTGTCTAGAGCCATTAAGGGCCTAAATGAAAGTGGTAAAATAGTACAGTTTATAGATAAAAGGTTATAGAATATCTTTGTGGCAGGATCTTGAAAAGATATCCTTAAAAAATTATCAAAAACACAAATATAAAGCAAAAAAAATTGATCATTTTTACTACATTGAGATAAAGATTTCTAATCAATGAATCACAGCATAGACAAAAATTAAAGGCAGGTGGCCAAAAGGCAAAAGGTAATTGAAATTTGTAAAATATTATAGGATAGATTTCTATAAATGAGCAAAGAAATAAATGAAGATACTCCCTGGGAAAGAAGAAAAGGCGAAACACACATTAGCAGAGCAAGTTATTTTTATTTGAATATAATTGCTTTACAATGTTGGGTTAGTTTCTGCTGTACAGTGATGTGAATCAGTAATATGCATATATCCCCTCCCTCCTGAGCCTCTCTCTCACTGCCCCCCGCCATCCCACCTACCTAGGTCATCTTTATAGAAGAAACTAGAAAACATATAAAGAGATATTTAAAGCCATTAAATGATGAATAGTGTCATGGTAATGAGACAATGGAAATAGCAATGAGATTTTTACTTTGCACCTTTAAGACAAAGACTAAATAATGCCATGTACTGGTGCGAATTCAATGATATAGGAGCCCTGGTGAAGATGCAAAATAGAAAGATTATTGCTTTTGTAATCTTAATTTTGCTATTGGGCATGTGGCTCAAAGGTAGTCCATAAAGGGTAAAGTCAAATATATTAACTATCAAAACCTTAAAAAATACAGTGATACACAATTATACTCTTATACCCTAAAAATACAATTTGAAAAATAAAAATACAGCAATACACAAAGCAGTCTGTAACAAATAGTCATATCCATACTATCTAGAATTACCAATGGTAACATTTTCTCACATTGTCAATCAATTTTTTAAGAGTTAAGATCCTGTAGATAATACCAAATTTCTCTTTAATCATCTTTCCCACCTCCTGCTCTCCCTTTATTAATAATTTATAAAGGCATTACATTGTATAAAACTGACTGTGTATAAAATGATATGCAGTAAAATATATATCTTCCTTCCATTTCTTTGTTTTATCTTCTTCCTATTCCTGAACCCCTGTCACTCAGTAATTCCTTGAATCCTGACTTAACTACCCATTCCCAGGTGGCACTAGTGATAAAGAACCCACCTGTCAATGCAGGAGATGCAAGAAATATGGGTCAATCTCTGGGTCAGGAAGATCCCCTGAAGGAGGGCCTGGCAACCCACTTCCATATTCTTGCCCAGAGAATCCCATGGACAGAGAAACATGGTGGGCTATAGTCCACAGGTTTGCAAAGAGTCAGACACAACTGAAGCAACTTAAAGCACAATATAACATGAGTTTTGGAGACGCTCTCCACAGAAACAAATATGCACGTATTATCCCCTTTTATGACAAAGGTATGTTAAAGTTTAAAATCAGTTCATTGACCAACCAGTAATGTTATTCCTCATCCAAACTGACATGCTTTTTGCTTTACTTCTTTAATCCTCCCTTTTCAGAAGGCCCTTTCGCCCCCCTCTCCCGCCTCCTCCCCATTCTTCTTTCAACCTGGCTTCCTCTCCTCCCTTGAAACCTTTGATGTTAGTACTTGGATCTGAAGTTCTGTGTCTCTACAGGAGGTTTTCTGAAAGACTGTATTCTTGTATTTAAGGTCTTCCCTGGTGGCGCAGAGGTTAAAGCGTCTGCCTACAATGTGGGAGACCTGGGTTCGATCCCTGGGTTGGGAAGATCCCCTGGAGAAGGAAATGGCAACACACTCCAGTATTCTTGCCTGGAGAATCCCATGGACAGAGGAGCTTGGTGGGCTACATCCATGGGTCGCAGAGTCGGACACGACTGAGCGACTTCACTTTCACTTTCAGAAGGCAGTATGTGGCCTTCCTTTTTTTTGTGGGGGTGGGGGGTCTGCTATCAAACCTTCCCCCCCCTCAACTAAACAGTGCATCATGTGAAGTCCTCCTTGACCAGGGATTGAACTTATACCCCCTTCAGTGGAAGCATGGATTCTTAACCGCTGGACCTCCAGGGAAGTCCCAACATCTTTTATTTCATAAGTCAAATCTGGATAGCTGGCTATTCTCAACCTTTAAGCCACCCAAGGAGCTTCTCATATGCTTCTTATGGCTGTGAGTAGGAACCCTGTTCAGGTAGATGATGAGGTCAGTGGACTGTCAGAGGGTCCCTGGAAGCTGCTGGCTGGAGATTGCAATGTCAGGTGGGAACCTACATTTTCGTTGCTCTACACCTCCTCAGGGTTCATTGTATTCTCCTACTATCTTAAGCCTATAATCAAGAAGAGAAGGGCCACCACCACATCCTGCACAGAAAATTAGGTTCCTAATTTTAGTGCAATCTTGTCTAGTGAGAATGTGTTTCTTTTTTCCATTTGGGGAGAAAAACATTTTCTACTCTGAGAATCCTCATGGATTCACTCAAATCTGAATCCCCAGCATCACCCAGAAGACAAATGAATGAAAATGATCAAAGCAGTGCAAATTCTACATCTTCATCAACTGTCCTGTCTCCACCTCCAGAAGCTCTCAAGTACCTTTAGATAGACCTTGCCTTTCCAGCAGGTGGGCTGGCTGAGCTAGCTCTCACTTGCAGGTTCCAGGATGAAATTGGTTTCCGCCTTTGTAGCTTCTGTCCCGGGACAGCAATTTTCATTATCTGTGGTCCACCTTTGCTCACCTCTTGGATCTATCTAAACTGATGAGTCTTTTTTCTCCTCACACATCTGATTCCTTAGTGACAGGCTAGCTTGTCCAAGTTCTCTCTCACTTCTGTTGTATCAATCTCTTGACTTTTAACCTGGCTTTTTAACTTTTGGGGCCTTTCTGTAGGACATATTTGATTGCCTGTTATAATTTCAGGATTCTTCTAAGTTCCTATTTTATTTGTCAGCATTTTTTAAATTAATTAACTTATTATAATTGGAGGTTTATTACTTTACAATATTGTGGTGGGTTTTGCCATACATTGACATGAATCAGCTACAGGTGTACACGTGTCTCCCTGTCCTGAAACCCCCTCCCACCTCCCTCTCCATTCCATTCCTCTGGGTTGTCCCAGTGGGCTGGCTTCAAGTGCCCTGTTTCATGCATTGAACTTGGACTGGTCATCTATTTCACATATGGTAATATACATGTTTCAATGCTATTTTCTTAAATCATCCCATCCTCACCTTCTCTCACAGAGTCCAAATGTCTGTTCTTTACATCTGTGTCTCTTTTGCTGTCTTGCATATAGAGTCATCATTACTATCTTTCTAAATTCCATATTTATGTGTTAATATACTATATTGGTGTTTTTCTTTCTGACTTACTTCACTGTGTATAATAGGCTCCATTTTTATCCACCTCATTAGAACTGACTCAAATGTGTTCTTTTTAATAGCTTGCTAACACTCCATTGTGTATATGTACCACAGCTTTCTTATCCATTCATCTGCTGATGGCCATCTAGGTTGCTTCCACGTCCTGGCTATTGTAACCAGTGCTGCGATGAACATTGGGGTACACGTGTCTCTTTCAATTCTGGTTTCCTTGGTGTGTATGCCCAGCAGTAGGATTTCTGGGTCGTATGGCAGTTCTATTTCAGTTTTTTAAGGACTCTCCACAGTGTTCTCCATAGTGGCTGTACTAGTTTGTATTCCCACCAATAGTGTAAGAGGGTTCCCTTTTCTCCACACCCTCTCCAGCATTTATTGCTTGTAGACTTTTGACCATTCTGACTGGCATGAAATGGTACCTCATAGTGGTTTTGATTTGCATTTCTCTGATAATGAGTGATGTTGAGCATCTTTTCATGTGTTTGTTAGCCATCTGTATGCCTTCTTTGGAGAAATGTGTGTTTAGTTCTTTGGCCCATTTTTTGATTGGGTAGTTTATTTTTCTGGTATTGAGCTGCATGAGCTGCTTGTATATTTTTGAGATTAATTCTTTGTCAGTTGCCTCATTTGCTATTATTTCCTTCCATTCTGAAGGCTGTCTTTTCACCTTGCTTATAGTTTCCTTCATTGTGCAAAAGCTTTTAAGTTTAATTAGGTCCCATTTGTTTATTTTTGCTTTTCTTTCATTACTCTGAGAGGTGGGTCATAGAGGATTTCGCTGTGATTTATGTCAGAGAGTATTCTGCCTATGTTTATTTTATTTTTTGTTTGGTTGCTCTGAGTCTTAGTTGTGGGATGTAGTTCCCTGACCAGAGATTGAACCTGCACCCCTGCATTGGGAGTGTGGAGTCTTACTTACTGGACCACAAGGGAAGTCCCTACCAGCATTATTTGACCCAATTATGTCTTCAATTAATGCTGAGTGCAGTTACTCCCCAGGCTTCTGCTTTTGCAAAAAGAGTAGCTCTAGCCTAGTTCATTATTATGAGGTCCTTGTGTGCCTTTGCCTCCTACGTCCTTCTTCCTATCTCTACTCTGTCTCTTCACACTGGTACCTGGGTTAGCATGGACAATGCTATTTCCCAGGAAGTCTCTGTTGGGCTCACTCTGTTTTCCTCTGAGGTTTATTCACACCATGCTGTGTCTCAACTCTGTTCACTTGTGATACCCATATCTGGGAAGACATATCTTGGAACAAGTAGCTAATACTCATTCTTTCTATTTTTCTCCAGAAGCCAAATTCTATAATATCTTGATCATCTGCAAAGGATGACTAAGGAATGAAATACACTCAATTTTTTTTAACAGAGATGGAAAATAAGAAGCAAAAAAAAAAATTAAGTAAAATTACAATTAGGTCCCCAGTTTTATGGGTTGAATCACTGCCCAATCTCACTCATCCTCCAAAAAAGATAGGCTGGTATCCAAATCCCCAATACCTCAGATTGTGACCTTATTTGGAAATAAGGTTTTTGCATATGCAAATAGTTGAATTAAAATACAGTCACTCTGGAGAATACACTCCTAATCCAGCATAACTGGTGTCCTTATAAGGATGACCCTGTGAGGACAGACAGAGCATCGAGTGAGGATGAGGACACAGATCAGAGCAGACAAGACAATGGAGCCAAATATTGCTGGTTTTCACCAGAAACTGGGAACAAAGTGTTGAAATTAAATAAAAAATACAGACCAAGTTTGAGACTTCCCCAAACAGACAAAAACCCCTAAGCCATGTAAGTGAAAGTAAATCAACTGTTTTCATGAACATAAAGGAAACTTAAGTTATTATTTTGTAAATACTTCTGGCAATTATAAAGGAAACTTAAGTCATCTTCCTAAAACTGGTATGAGATAATCACTTTAACCAGTCTCCTGACATTTATAAATTCCCATTGTGATGACCATTATTGTTAAAGTCAGTTGCTACAGCTGCTGCTAAGTCGATTCAGTCGTGTCCGACTCTGTGTGACCCCATAGATGGCAGCCCATCAGGCTCCCACGTCCCTGGGATTCTCCAGCCAAGAACACTGGAGTGGGTTGCCATTTCCTTCTCCAGTGCATGAAAGTGAAAGTGAAAGTGAAGTCATGTCCAACTGTTAGCGACCCCATGGACTGCAGCCCACCAGGCTCCTCTGTCCATGGGATTTTCCAGGCAAGAGTACTGGAGTGGGGTGCCATTGCCTTCTCCAAAAGGTCAGTAACATCCTCATTTTCACTTTACAAGCCATCAAGTCACTTCATGCTCCCAAACTTCATATTAGCCTTTGAATTTGGAAGCTCCCAGTTCATGAACGCTTTTCATATACACAATAAACTCTTACCGTGTGTGTGCTCAGTTGTTCAGTCATGTCTGACTGCTTGTGACTCCATGAACTGTAGCTTGCCAGGCTCCTCTCTCGTGGAGTGGGTTGTCCCTTCCTCCCCCAAGGGATATTTCTGACCCAGGAATCAGAACCGCTTCTCCTGCAGCTCCTGCCTTGGTAGGTGGATTCTTTACTACTGAACCACCTGGGAAGCCTGGATACCACTTATTATTAATTTGGTGGTTTTAAATTTGCATTCTCTGAATTTTTGACAGAAACATGGAATATATTGTCCCTCAGAACCCTCAGAAGGAACCAACCTCGTCTAGGATACACTGTTATGGCAGCTGTAAGAAACTAATATACCAGTCTTGGGTGAAGTAAGAAACAAACAGGCAGAGATACTGCAACTAGATTAATGGGTTATCCAATTATTTCCATGGAGAATAAGACCTGTTAACAACATGAAGGCTAAGTTCTAATTCGCAAAGACATATGTATTTCTCCTGTGTTCCTGTTTCCAGTAGAATGCCATCATTTGGGAAGATAAAGTATTTTTTCTTTTCTACAAATCATTTTTTGCACATCATAAAATATAGGCCATCAAAGAATAAACTTTCCCAGTAATTCATTCAGTTTTATATAACAGTAAAATATGCAGTACAGGAAAGAATATATTTTACCATGGCTACATGATCGACATTTTGAATTCAATTTGTAACAGAACTAGTTTGTCAGCAGATTATTAAACTGCTATTAATAAAGCTAGTGGATGTGATGGAATTCAAGGATGATGCCATTAAGGTGTTGCATTGAATATGTCAGCAAATCTGGAAGACCCAGCCATGGCCATAGGACTGGAAAAGGTCAATCTTCATCCCACTTCCCAAGAAGGGTAGTACTAAAGAATGTTCTAACCATCAGAAAAGTGTACTCATCTCCCATGCTAGTAAGTTCATACTTCAAATCTTGCATGCTAGTCTTCAACATTATGTGAACCAAGAGATTCCAGATGTCCAACCTGGGTTTAGAAAGGGCTGAGGAACTAGAGATCAAATTGCCAACATTTGCTGCATCATAGAGGAAGCAAGGGAATTCCAGAAAACCATCTATCACTGTTTCACTGACTATACCAAAATCTTTCACTGTGTGGATCATAGTAAACTGTGGAAAGCTCTTAAAGAGATGGGAATACCAGACCATCTTACCAGTCTCCTGAGAAACCTGTATATGGGTCAAGAAGCAACAGTTAGAGCCTTGTATGGAACAACTGGTTGCTTCAAGGTTGAGAAAGGAGTTTGACAGGACTGTCTGCTGTCACCCTGTTTGTTTAACCTATACACTGAGCACATCATGAGAAATGCCAGTCTGGATGAGTTACAAGCTGGGATCAGGATAAGTGGGAGAAACATCAATAACATCAGATATGTGGATGATACTACTCTAATGGCAGAAATCAAAGAAGAACTAGAGAGCTTCTTAATGAGGGTGAGGGAAGAGAGTGAAAGAACTGGCTTAAAACTAAGTATTAAAAAAAACTCAGATCATGGGACCCAGCACCATTCCTTCATGGCAAATAGAAGGGGAACAGTAGAAGTAGTGACAGATTTCCCCTTCTTGGGCTCTGAAATCACTGCAGATGGTGACTGCAGCCATGAAATCAGAAGATTGCTTCTTGGCAGGAAAGCTATGACACACCTGGACGGTGTGTTGAAAAGCAGAAACATTACTCTGCCAACAAAGGTCTGTATAGTCAAGGCTATGGTCTTCCCAGTGGTCACATACAGGTGTGAAAGCTGGACTGTAAAGAAGGTAGAATGCCAAAGAATTGATGCCTTCAAACTGTGGTGCCGGATAAGACTCCTGAAAGTCCCTTGGACAGCAAAGAGATCAATCTAGTCAATCTTAAGTGAAATCAAGCCTGAATATTCATTGGAAGGACTGATGCTGAAGCTAAAGTGCCAGCATTTTGGTCATCTGATGGGAACAACTGACTCATTGGACAAATCCCTGATGCTGGAAAGATTGAGGGCAGACGAAGAAGAAGAAGTCAGAGGATGAGATGGCTAGATGGCATCACGGATGCAATGAACATGAACTTGGGCAAACCTCAGGAAATGGTGAGGGACAGGGAGGCCTGCCGTGCTGCAGTCCATGGCATCTCAAAGAGTTGGACTCGACTGGGTGATTAAACAACAACTGCTGTTGGTCAATTGGAAAAACAAAATTCTGAATCAGTAGTCTGAGTGTTTGAGTCTCTTGAATATACTCAAGGAAATAGATTGACAGACAGGGATAATATATGCACACACATGTATAGTAATATTATTTTTTGTTTTGACTTATTTATTTCAATACACATTTCTAAATATACAATATATGATAGTATATAATTTAACTTTTGAAAAGTGTAGAAATGTTATAATATTGATTCTCAAATTAATCTGAATTGATCCTCACAACCTTCTTTTTAACTATGGATTAAAAAGAAATCTGTGACTTCTCTCCTTGCACATAGAATAGTGTGGTGATTGCTTATTTCTCCTCTCCTGCAAGCTGTTCTGAGATGAAGTCCTTAGTTGAAAGTAGTGCAATAGAGGACATTCCTTGAAGACTTACTATGCACCAGTCACATGTGCTAAAGCTTTAATCATTGTCACATGAAGCAGCAAACCCAGAAGGTTTGACTAGCACCAGTGTCAATTGTTCCAAGTTACCAGACCTCCGTTTCCATTCAGTATTGGGTTGGATGCCACTTCAAACAATATGATTGATACCAGATTAATCTTTTTAATATTCTAATGTGTTTTTAAGATAGTGGAGTATACCAGACATTTTGTTATTCCAAGGCAGTGTTTGTCTTTCTTTACAGACATAGCCTGAATTTCGTACTCCAACTGCAAAGCTTGGAATCCTACTTCTGCCCACTAAATTTATTTCGCAGTGAGCAATTGCCAATAGCTGGCACTCATATAGTTTTGAACTGATATTAAAAAGAATTTGTCAACTTGGGTGAATATCATTAAATATAAGAAACATGTTTACTCCTTTCCCTTTTTTCGGAAGAACTTGAAGAATTCTTCATGTGATGACAACAGGAAATTAAATCAAGTCCAAATCACATTTTTGTGTTCGATTTTTTTTTTTTTTTTTTTAGTATTTGGAAATGCTCACTTATATTATTCTTCAGATTCGTTTCCTTACTATGAAATTGACACAAATGCTAAGAAACAAAATATCCCACAGTTCACTTCACAAGTACTTGCCAATACATGGCAGCAAAAGAAAATCACCTATACTAATTTAGCGTAATTACATTATATCTGTTGGAACTAGATAGATATCGATGGCCAGATTTGGGCCTGCAGGGCTTAAATTACATACAGTTGTAAAATATGTTTCAGTAATTTCTTTATGACTAGATCAACATTTCCCAAATTAATCACCTCGTGTTGTCTCTTTGTTTCATTTTTTTTAAATGTCTTTCCATGTCATCAAAATGGCAACATAGGAGACTCCTAAACTCTCACCATAAACCCCACCCTTGGCATAGCGCTACACAATCAGGAAGGAACCTCCAACTCCCAGCTTCTCTCTAGGAAGAAAAAGGTTGGATCAAACATCTCGCACCCCAACTTTTAAGGCTGACACCTGAAGAACATGCCTGCAATTCACCTAATTCAGAAAGCATACAGGACTTGAGTTCATGACTCCCAGGGGACTATAGAAATTAAGGAAGCAGTTGTTGGTGGACAGTGCTCACTCACCATGGCTATCCCCTCAAGGAGGTCCAATGCAGAGGTAGCAGGCAGAAACATCTATCTCCCAGTCTTTCCCTGATAAGGGTTTAACTGAATACTTTATAAAATGATGCCTGAAGGTCCAGATTCTAATTAGCACGCATCTCAGGGCTGACTGTGATCTACCTGGAACCCAAAAGAGTCAGTGGGCACTTTTCCCACTTCTGTCTGTGGCTTACTACAATAAAACCAAGACATCGGTGTATCCCTGAGAGGAGTTTGTCCACACATCTGGCACACAAACCTCTATGGAGAAGACCCAAGGGACTGGCGAAGCTAATGGAGCTCAACATTCATGAGTCCTCCAGGGACTATACCAAACAGTTTCTTTTTAGTCACGTGGATACTCCCTCTGACTCAGCACAGAGTAAGCAAAACTGCCCAGCTTCAGTTTCCCCCTGATAGAAGCGAATTTAATATCCTGATATTCCCAGCTACTGCTTAAAGATACACATAGAATAAAAGTGAAACGATGGGAAGAGATAATCTATGCACATAGGAATTAAAAGAAATTAGGGGCATATATACTTATATCAAACAAAATAAAACATTAAGTCAAAGACTGTAGCAAAATCAAAAGGTCATTCTATGTTGATAACAGAGTAACTTAAGTAAAAAAAAAAAAAAGTGAAGTCTCTCAGTTGTGTCCGACTTTTTGCAACCCCATGGACTGTAACCTTCGAGGTTCCTCCATCCATGGCATTTTCCTTAATCAAAAGGATACAATAATTATTTAATTCACCTAACACTGAAGAACCTGAATATAGAAAGCAAATTTTAATAGATCTGAAGAAAGAGATAACAATCAATGTAATAAAGGTCTTTAATATTCTACTTGCAATGAGCATTCACACAGAATATCAATAAACATTAGACTCAAATAATATTATAGTCAAAATATACAACATTCCAACCAGCAGGAGCAGGATAAGCATTTTTCTTAAGCACATGTGAAATATTCTCCAGGATAGATCACATGTTAGGCTACAAAATAAGTCTTGAAGATTTAAGAAGACTGAAATCATATCAAGCATTTTTTTTCAACCAAAATTATATGAAACTAGAAATCAGTTCCAACTGATTTTAAAGAAAACTGGAAAGCTCCAAACTATGTGGAGACTAAAAACACGCACCTGAGCAATCAGTAGTTTAAAGAAGAAATCAAAAGAAAAAAAAAAATCTTGAGACAATTGAAAAAGGAAGCACAAGAAACCAAAGCTTATGGGATGCAGCAAAAGTAGTTCTAAGAGGAAAATTTATAGCAATAACAGTCTACATTAAAAGAAGAAAAGAGAGAATTCAACCTAATTTAACACTTCAAGGAATAAGAAGATGAAGAACAAAGTAAATTCAAAGTTAACAGAAGGAAGAAAATAACAAAGACCAAAACAGAAATAAAGAAATAACTAGGGATTATAAAGAAAATAGAAAAGATTAGTGAAAATAAGAACTAGTGAAAATAAGAACTTTTTTTTAAGATAAACAAACTTGAGAAAGCTTTACTAAACTAATTAAGGAAAAAACAAAGTAAATTCAAGTAATATCAGAAAGAGGAGATACTAAAACTTATAACACAGAAATACAGATCATAGGAAATTACCATGAATAATTACATGCCACCAAATTTGATAACATAGAAAAGATAGATAAATATAGAAAAATACACTTACCAAGACTGAATCATGAAGAATTAAAAAAATCTTTACTGATCAAATCCGTACCCAAAATCAAAAACCTCCTAACAAAGAAAAGTCCAGGACCAGATGGTCTCATTGATAAATTCAACCAAATATTTAAAGAAAAACTAATACCATCCTTTGCAAGCTTGTCAAAAAGTCTGAATAGGAGAGAACATTTCCAAGTTGATTTTACAAAGCCAGACAAGGACACCTACAGAAAAAGAAAATTATAGGTCAGCTGTCTCTGATAAGCATAGATACAACAATCCTCAACAAAATATTAGCAAATCTAATTAAGAATACATTAAAAGAATCATATACCACAATCAAGTAAGATTTATTCCAAGAATACGTACCATTTCAATGTATGAAAATCAATTAATATGATACAGCACATTAACAAAATGAAGGATAAAATCACATGATCACCTCCATAGATGCAGAAAAAGGTACTTGAAAAAATTCAGTATCTCTTTATGATAACAATTCAATGAAAAGAGTAAAGAAGAAATGTAACTTAATGTAATAAAGGCCATGTATAACAAACTCATAGCTAATAACATACTCAGTGGTGAAAAATTGAAAACTTTTCCTCTAAGATCACACAACCATGTCTCTACTTGACCAATGAAGAAAATGAGAAATGTTGAATTTTTTTGTAATAGTCACAGAGCTAATAAATAATACAATTGGAACATGGATTCAATTTTTGATTCTATATACCATACTCTTTGCCTCACCTTTTACTACTACTATCTTCTCTGTTACTCACATCTACATTAACCATAAAATCTAGCACAGTGATTTCCTTACAATTCATGAAAAATATTTGGGAATGAAAGAGATATTATAATTAGCCCTTCCTTCTAGCAGGTAAAATGTTCTTCTCTGCTTTACTAAGGAGAAGACAAAGGCTTATTGAAATTGTGTTTGTCTGAAATGAGTATGTCATGGAATGTGAAGTGTATTAATTTTCTGTCTTTTGGCCATGCTGGATACTGTCATTGTTTGAGTCAAAACCACTTCCTGTTTCAGGCTCATTAACCATAGAGAAGTTACTTGTCCATCTTCAAAACAATAAAAATTTCACCAAAGAAGACTTTATTTCAAAGGTAAACATTATACATGGCATTTCAAATTCTTTTCATTGGCAGACAATATATAGGAAAGTATTAGGCCAAGACACAAACTGAAGTGTCAAGCTCTTGTTATCGAGACAACAAAAACATTATGGAAACACACTCTTGGTTTTGAAATTTTTATGGAATGAGTTCTCATGATTACAAATCAAAACTTTTAAGACAAGAAGACTAACTGGTCCCCCCCAAATCCAAACAAAATTGCTTTGTTACAAAATATTTCCTTCCTTTTATTTTCTTCTGTGCTTTGTGAAGCCTCCTGAAATGATAGTCATCCTAAAAAATGCATTACAAATATTCATCAAAAAGTAGGAAGTCAAATTGGCATTTATTTTAAATATTGCATGACAGTTAACATTCTGGTTTTTTCTTTCCTCTGATTTTTTCGGTCCTTGGACTATGAAAAACTTTCGGCATGACTAAAGAAATTTGGAACATAAATCAATAAAGAAAAAAAAAAAAAGACTCACCAGATTTAAGGAACTGAGTCATCTAAAATAGCTAAAAACACCACCTGCATTTCAGCTGCAAATGTGAATCAGGTCACAGGGAAGGGGTAGGACTTTTGGTTTTATGTTCAGCTGAAAAAAAAAAAGAAGCAAGAGTAACAATTTATGTATTTATTCTTCTCTATCTCTATAATTCTGTGTTTCAAATTTTAAAGTGATTTGAAACATCAGGCTGGCCAAAAAGTTCATTTGAGTATTTCTGTACCATCTTATGGAAAAACTCGAATGAACTTTTTGGCCAACCCTATACAACTCAGATTGTAATGAGAGTTTTCATTTTTCCTCTTTTAAGTGGTGTCATTGAAATGGAATGGAGTGAAGGTCCTGTAGTAATGAAGAGAAAACCCAGAAGTCATGATGCTACGTAGTGTGAGATGTTCACTTTTTGAAATCCCTGAAGATTTTGGCAGAAGTCAGGATGAAGAGCAAGTTTGTAAGAGACCAGTGGCCAAACACCCATGAATTTGAGGAGAAGTGATCGGAAGGTTAGCCGATGACAGTAATGAGGAAGGTCAAAGATCAGACACAGTCAAAGATCTCAATGGGAAGGAATGATATCATTGGTCAAAGATATCAGTGGGAAGAAGCAGTAAGGAGCCAAGAGAATGTTGATCGTCTCGCCTGACCCCTCAGTTTGTCAAGTATATAAGAATGATACACTGCCCAGAGCAGCTTCTTTTCAGTGTCCTTGGAGAACTCTCAGGTTTCATTTAGCAAAAGGAAACATAAGAGCATTCTCAGAAAAGCTAAGGATCTGCATTTCTCTGATAATGAGTGATGTTGAGCATCTTTTCATGTGTTTGTTAGCCATCTGTATGTCTTTTTTGGAGAAATGTCTATTTAGTTCTTTGGCCCATTTTTTGATTGGGTCGTTTATTTTTCTGGAGTTGAGCTGTAGGAGTTGCTTGTATATTTTTGAGATTAGTTGTTTGTCGGTTGCTTCATTTGCTATTATTTTCTCCCATTCTGAAGGCTGTCTTTTCACCTTGCTAATAGTTTCCTTTGATGTGCAGAAGCTTTTAAGGTTAATTAGGTCCCATTTGTTTATTTTTGCTTTTATTTCCAATATTCTGGGAGGTGGGTCATAGAGGATCCTGCTGTGATGTATGTCGGAGAGTGTTTTGCCTATGTTCTCCTCTAGGAGTTTTATAGTTTCTGGTCTTACGTTGAGATCTTTAATCCATTTTGAGTTTATTTTTGTGTATGGTGTTAGAAAGTGATCCAGTTTCATTCTTTTACAAGTGGTTGACCAGATTTCCCAGCACCACTTGTTAAAGAGATTGTCTTTAATCCATTGTATATTCTTGCCTCCTTTGTCGAAGATAAGGTGTCCATATGTGCGTGAATTTATCTCTGGGCTTTCTATTTTATTCCATTGATCAATATTTCTGTCTTTGTGCCAGTACCATACTGTCTTGATAACTGTGGCTTTGTAGTAGAGCCTGAAGTCAGGTAGGTTGATTCCTCCAGTTCCATTCTTCTTTCTCAAGATCGCTTTGGCTATTCGAGGTTTTTTGTATTTCCATACAAATTGTGAAATTATTTGTTCTAGCTCTGTGAAGAATACTGTTGGTAGCTTGATAGGGATTGTGTTGAATCTATAAATTGCTTTGAGGTACCATTTCACACCAGTCAGAATGGCTGCGATCCAAAAGTCTACAAATAATAAATGCTGGAGAGGGTGTGGAGAAAAGGGAACCCTCTTACACTGTTGGTGGGAATGCAAACTAGTACAGCCACTATGGAGAACAGTGTGGAGATTCCTTAAAAAACTGGAAATAGAACTGCCTTATGATCCAGCAACCCCACTGCTGGGCATACACACTGAGGAAACCAGAAGAGAAAGAGACACGTGTACCCCAATGTTCATCGCAGCACTGTTTATAATAGCCAAGACATGGAAGCAACCTAGATGTCCATCAGCAGATGAATGGATAAGAAAGCTGTGGTACATATACACAATGGAGTATTACTCAGCCATTAAAAAGAATACATTTGAATCAGTTCTAATGAGGTGGATGAAACTGGAGCCTATTATACAGAGTGAAGTAAGCCAGAAGGAAAAACATAAATACAGTATACTAACGCATATATATGGAATTTAGAAAGATGGTAACAATAACCCGGTGTACGAGACAGCAAAAGAGACACTGATGTATAGAACAGTCTTATGGACTCTGTGGGAAAGGCAGAGGGTGGGAAGATTTGGGAGAATGGCAATGAAACATGTAAAATATCATGTAGGAAACGAGTTGCCAGTCCAGGTTCGATGCATGATGCTGGATGCTTGGGGCTGGTGCACTGGGATGGCCCAGAGGGATGGTATGGGGAGGGAGGAGGGAGGAGGGTTCAGGATGGGGAACACATGTATACCTGTGGCGGATTCATTTTGATATTTGGCAAAACTAATACAATTATGTAAAGTTTAAAAATAAAATAAAATTAGAGAAAAAAAATGAAAAAAAAAAAAGGCAAAAAATAAATAAAAAAAATAAAATAAAAAAAAAAAAAAGAAAAGCTAAGGATCTTGGAGAGTATCCACAGTCAATATAAAGGCATAGGAGATAGCATAAAGGTTGGGGAAGAAAGTTAAAGTTGAAGAATTCTACATCAAGTATAGGTGAGGTAAAAAGTGTACAGGTAAACAGAGAAT
Source organism: Bos taurus (assembly GCF_002263795.3). Taxonomy (NCBI): domain Eukaryota; kingdom Metazoa; phylum Chordata; class Mammalia; order Artiodactyla; family Bovidae; genus Bos; species Bos taurus. Next base: position 7,890,252 of record NC_037328.1, on the reverse strand, counting down.
ATCCCTTAAGCTTTGGTGAACAGGGAGGACATTAATTAGAAAAGGCTAATGATTGTCTTTCAGCATCTCAAGTCATTGTATACAAGACAGTGTCTGGTCTCAAAACACGACATTGAGGGCTGCTGTGAGGTTTGAAGAAAGTCAACAGGGGCAGGGCTGGCTTCTGTTGCTCAGAGTTAGAAAGAAGACTGAGGAGAGAGAGGATTTGTTTTAGAGAAGCTATCTTGAAGTGAATAGCACAGGAGAATGGACAATGGGAGTACTTCAGAGCCCTGGAATAGAAACTTCAAAGCCCTGTTGAATGCAAGTGTGTGGTAATTCATTCCTGCACCAGGCCAGCACTGTGACAGGTTTACAGAGGAACCAGATCCTCTGGTTACAAGGCATTTCTTCCAGAAATAGAGACTCAACCACACTTTGTAGAAAAGGTACCATTTCAAAATGAAGGATGAGAAAAAGTAGAAGCTAAATAATTCCTTAGGAAATCCACAAATAAAGAAAACCAAAGCTGAGACTCTCCCGGAATAGCTCATTTTCAAATGTGCATGTGTGCATATTGAGTTGTTCAGTATTGTCTGACTCTTTATGGCCCCATGGACTGTATCCTGCCAGGCTCCCCTGTCCATGGAATTCTCCAGGCAAGGTTACTGGAGTCGGTTGCCATTTCCTTCTCCAGGGGATCTTCTCAACCCAGGAACTGAACCTAGGTCTCCCACATTGCAGGCAGATTCTTTACTGTCTGAGTCACCACGTAGCCTAAGTTTCAGTTTAGGAACATGAAAAGTTCAGAAGATGGGTGATGATGAGAGTTGTACAACAATGTGAATGCTCTTAGTCTCACTGAACCGTACAGTTAAAAATAGTTAAAATAATATATTTTAAAATATGACTTTTACCATAGTAAAAAATGTTAAAGATAAAATCCAAAGTAACAAACCAATTTTAAAATATATGTAAATATTTATATATTAAAGCAAACACATATTTGTAACAAATTCTCCTATGATGGGTTCATTTATATGAGTAAGAAAATTCACTGTTAAGTGGCTATAAAACCAATCAATTGAAAAAAAAAAAAAACCAATCAATTGGTAAAAATTAAAGAAAACTGATTTCAGATCAATATGCAGACACAACCTCCAAATAGAGGACATTTTAAACAATGGAGTAAGTTTACTTGTAAGAAAATAGGCTTCCTATCATTAAAATCTTTGTACCAAAGACTGAATGTTCAAGGATGTTGGAAAGGGAATTCTCATATTGGTGGGGGCTTAAGTCAAGTTAGAAATGAGGAAGGAAGAAGGAAAAGAAACTCAAGTTATGTGGTTGCCTACCACATGCCACTCACTTTACACTTCCTGTAAGATGTTATTTTCCCAATATTAACTAAGTCTCAGAAAATAGAAGTAAATTCCAACAGTCACTGTTGCAGAGACTGTCAGTCATCTACAAATTCCTTTCTCTCCTTTCTTGTTACAGATGTTATGGAATATCTTTTTTTTTTTTTTTTAAGATAATTACATGGCAGCCTATTTGGTTAACTTGCCAAATTATAATTTGTTGTGATTTAAGACTTTTCATAGATCTTGATATGAGGAATGTAAGTATGATAAGGTAAACAGACAATAACTCCTGAGCTCCTGAACTATATTCTAGCTGTAGATATTTTATACTTGCATTTGTTTAATATATAATTTTGTGTATGTATAATGTACACACTTCTATTTCCTCACTTCTAATTTATTCCACATCAGATTTGTGCTTTAAAGAAATCATTCTTTCGGAGTTCATGAATGGTTTCCAAATTGCCAAACCTAACAATCTGTATTATATCTCATCTTTGTTGACCTCACCTGAGTTTTTGGCACATTGATCGTTTTTGTATCTGGAAATCTCATAATCCTGGAAATGCTGTTTTGAGATCCACTGAAACTAGTATTCTATGATTTGATGATGATTGTATGATTGAAAGATGATGTATCATTTTTCAGTAACTACATAGTCATCCATAATATATGGCCTTAATAAAAATGCATGTATATACTGGATTTTGTTGTGTCAATTTAGCTGAAATTGGGAACCATGTACATCAGAATCCAGATTTGAGTTGAATAAAAGAGGAGCTTGTCTCAATAATTTTGAGAGGTTGTAATTGTAGGAAACAAGGTGACAGAAAGTTGGAGGATGTTGATTGGGTTCCGGTTTCAGCTCACCATTTTACTGTTGTGTGAAGGTCAGGAAGCAACAGTTAGACCTGGACGTGGAACAACAGACTGGTTCCAAATAGGAAAAGGAGTATGTCAAAGCTGTATATTGTCACCCTGCTTATTTAGCTTATATGCAGAGTACATCATGTGAAACTCTGGGCTGGAAGTAGCACAAGCTGGAATCAAGATTGCCAGGAGAACTACCAATAACCCCAGATATGCAGATGACACCACCCTTATGGCAGAAAGTGAAGAAGAACTAAAGGGCCTTTTGATGAAAGTGAAACAGGACAGTGAAAAAGTTGGCTTAAAACTCACCATTCAGAAAACTAAGATCATGGCACCCAGTCCCATCACTTCAGGGCAAATAGATGAGGAAACAGTGGAAACAGTGTCAGACTTTATTTTTCTGGGCTCCAAAGTCACTGCAGATGGTGACTGCAGCCATGAAATTAAAAGACGCTTGCTCCTTGGAAGGAAAGTTATGACCAACCTAGACAGCATATTAAAAAGCAGAGACATTACTTTGCCAACAAAGGCCCATCTAGTCAAGGCTATGGTTTTTCCAGTAGTCATGTATGGATGTGAGAGTTGGACTGTAAGGAAAGCTGAGTGCCGAAGAATTGATGCTTTTGAACTGTGCTGTTGGAGAAGACTCTTGAGAATCCCTTGGAGTGCAAGGAGATCCAACCAGTCCATCCTAAAGGAGATCAGTCCTGGGTGTTCATTGGAAGGACTGATGCTAAAGCTGAAACTCCAATCCTTTGGCCACCTGATGGGAAGAGCTGACTCATTTGAAAAGACCCTGATGCTGGGAAACGTTGAAGGCAGGAGGAAAAGTGGACGACAGAGGATGAGATGGGTTGGATGGTACCACGGACTCAATGGACATGGGTTTGGGTGGATTCTGGGAGTTGGTGATAGACAGGGAAACCTGGCATGCTGCAGTCCATGGGGTCACAAAGAGTTGAACACGACTGAGCAGCTGAAATGAACTGAACTGAACTGATCACCAACAGTAGTAGCTCCAAGCCAACTACCAAGCTATAACAAGGTGAGAGCTTGCACAGACCCTTCTGAAACACCTCCCTTTATATAAAGTCACAGTTCAGTAACCAGACATGGGCATCTTCTGAATCTTTTCTGCAATTTCTGATCAGCCCACCCAAAACAGTTTCTCTTGATTAGTGACTTTCGCTAAATTTCATTTCTCTTTCAGACCTTCACATGCCCACATCCTTCTATATATTTATAAGCTTTCATTTCCATAATAAAACTGTTCTACCCATAATACCTATAGTGGTTTAGTCACTAAGTTTTATCTGACTCTTTGTGACCCTATGGACTGTAGCCTACCAGGCAACTCTGTCCATGGGATTTCCCAGGCAGGAATACTGGATTGCCATTTCCTTCTCCAATAATATCTGTAATGCTCCTGTTAATCGGCTAAGATTTAAAGGACACATGTGTTATATTAAAAATGAACCTCTTATTATTAAAAAATTAACCATATATCATATTTTATGAGTAAAACCTGGGTATTCCTCTCAATGGGCTTCCCAGGTGGCTCAGTGGTAAAGAATCTGCCTGTCAAGCAGGAGATGTGGATTAGATCCCTGGCCAGGGAAGATCACTTGGAGAAGGGAATGGCAATCCACTCCAGTATTCTTGCCTGGGATATCCCACAGACAGAGGAGCCTGGTGGGCTACAGTCCATGGGGTCACAAAAGAATTGGACATGACTTAGCAATTAAGCAATAATATTCCTCTCCATAATTCTCAGAATGAAAGACATGGGGCTCACCCAAGGGTGTTTAGGAACCTTTGAAACTTCTAGAAATAAGGTATTTTATTAGACTACACGAGGGTTGTATAGAGAATGAGCACACACAGACTCAAGATTTCTCTATTTAAATCACATATTGCTATGGACTGACATGTGCCCCTCTGCCAAATTCATATGTTGTAGCCTTAACGCCCAATGTGACTGTATTTGAAGATAGTGACTTTAGGAGGTTATCAGGGTTAAATGAGGCCATAAGTGGAGACCCCTATTCTGACAAAACTACAGCCTTATAAGGAAGACATATAAAGAAGACGAACACAAGAGATCTCTTCCTCTCTCTGGCTTACGGAGACATAGTGCAAAAGTGCTAACCAGAAAGTGTCACCACAACAAACCTTGCACCCAAATCTTGGACTTCCAGGCTCCAGAACTGTAAGAAAACTGATTTCTGTTGTTTAAGCCACTATGGCTTTTAGTGTGGCAGCCTGAGCTAAGACACCTTCTATATGACCTCAGGCTGCTTGTCTGTAGAACCAATTGCAGAAGTCTTGCCTTACATGGCATTCTTGGGTAGTATTGTGTGGGATAGGACATTATGAGGGGCACTAAATATTCAATGTGTACACAGAGTTTCATCCAACTCTGTAACAAGCCTCACACGTGACCCACTGGCATGCCTTGCTATGGGTGTGATGCCTCCGTGTCCTGCTCCCTGTGGTGTGGACTGTCTCACTTTCCACTGATCTCACCTGTGTGGGCACTTACTGATATCTCACTTGCAGCAGCAACTCCTTTCCTATTTCTCTCTGATCATATCGGTTTTATCTTTTATCTTTTTTAACACTTTCAGTAGAAATGAGAAGGAAAACAGGTAAAGTGTAGTAAGATCTGGCTGTATCAGCAGTTCTCATTTGATAGACAAAAGTCACTTTAAGTTATTCTTTGGCCAAATAATAATTGACATATTTTATCAAAATAAGGTACAGTAATTCCCCTACATATGAACTTTCAAGTTGCAAACTTTCAAAGATGGGAATGTGCATTTGCATGCCCAGTCACATGACTTAGTTCACATGTGTGGCATGCATGGTCACACACACATGTGTGTGCCTCCTCACAGCTGTGCTTTTGTGTACTCTACTATATAGTATTGTACAGAGTACAGTAGTACAGCACCTTTATTTCCAGCCCAGGATGTCTGGTAAGCAAGCGTAAAAGCAGCAGATGATTGCGTTAGTTTAGTACATAGGCTAACTTTGTTGGGCTTACCAATGCATTCTCAGAACAGCACTCACTTATATGTAGGCAAATTATTGTGTTATAAAAATGTACTGTTTCAGATGTTCCATGATTTTGATTGGTTTTATAGTATTAATTATTTAGGAAGAAAATTTTGCAACTTTGGAAGCCATACTTATCCATTTATGACTTCTTAGCATCTTAGTGACATGTAGCAATTAACTTGATTATCAAGATGGCCAAGCTAGTGTCGAGGATATGACCAACACTCTGGAAAAATCTGACTCATTGTGTACTGGGCTTTTCACTCTGGGGCTTAACAAACAGGAAAGAAGCATACACAGTCTGGTGCTTGCAGTCAAGGAGCTGGTGTTCAGTGTTCTGGGCAGATTTCAAAGTCTTCTGGGTTGTATCCAGGCGGCATAAACTCATACCTAGGTCATGGAATCAGAACACCAGAATTCTGTTTCGATGTCCAACACTTTAGTACAATCAAATGGAATGCAACACTGAAATATGAAATGCAATGTTTCAGCTAAATCCATGTTCAAGTTGGCAACTTGTGTTCTGCTGTGCAGAATTGAGGAATTTGCTATTGTCTAGACCACGCTTTAGACAGTGAGCCACAAATCCCCAATTCGAGGCTATTCTGTTGTTACATAACTTGAAGAGATTTTTTTTTCTCCCAAAGTCATTGAAGAAAAATGCAAGAATAATAAAACTTTAAAGAAGTGGGAACGCATGTCAAATAAACTCAAATGGCATTATCTATGAAAGAGAAGTCTGTATGCTATTCGTTAATTTCTTAAAACTATATTAAGACTATTGTAACTACATTAAGTTCTAATAAAGTCAAATGAGAGATTGGAAGAGAAGATCTCAAAACTCTTTTCCTATTTAAATTTTTATAGTCTTATGAATATGCAATATATTTGAAATAGAAAAAGACAAGGCAGAAAGAAAACAAATACAATTCCCTCCATAATACTGACTGCATTTATTTGATTTTTTAAAAGCACAAAAGAGAGGGTAATTTATCTTCATTGGATTTTCTTTTTACATGTTTTCAATATTGGAACACATAGTGCAGAGCCTCCTTCCAAGCAGTTATTTCTCAATGGCTTTTTTAAAAAGTGAGGAATAAATGACTGTCTAATAAGAAAAAATTTCCTAATATACACTGTGCATTAGGAAAATTGGTTTTGAAATCTTAAATAAACCGCTAAATATAACTATTATTCAGAAACTGGCAAATATGAACTATGAGCACCCATTCACAAAAAAAGTAATTTTATTCCTTTCTCTTTAAAGAAAAAGAGTTATAATTGAAGACTTTGGTCAATTTTGAAGTTATGAAAGAAAAAATTCACCCTTGTTAAATTCACTAATAATATTAGATTCTATGATTTTATTATTGTAAGAAAAATATGATATTAAGTGGCCTAAGATTTGGGGCTGTGTAATACTGATTAATGTTTGGAAATATTGGAAAATATTTTGGAAAAATAAGTACTGGGTTCATACTTATTCATACTGGACTCTGACTTTTATAAACTATATGATCTTGGGCAAATCACTAGTTTTTCTGCAGATAGTTTTTCTCATGTTATAAAATTGCTAAGATATTCACCTTATTCAGTGATAGGTACTTTACTATCTATACAGACACATAAAAATGTTATTTAGCCAAAGAGGCAGAGGCAGATGACTGTCCATGGAAATTGCCTCTCTGCTTCTGTGTATACCCCTGTAGTTGCTTCATGGAGCCTGGAGCGCCATTATCAACTCTACCTGGCCTTGTGACCAGTTCACACTTGCTAAATGAAAATTAGGCATACCATTTTCTGACCAAGGCCACAACCTTGTGCATTCTCGATGCTCTCTTTCTCCTACCACAAACTAGATAAAATGATTGTGGTCCTAGGAACTTACAGAAGATGGAAGAAACTTGGGTCTCTGAATTGCAATACAGAAAAGAACTGTCCACCAGTTGGGAATATATACTTAGGATTGTTACTATGGAAGAAAATATAATCGTCCCTTGTGTTGAGCCATTATACATTTTACATGCCTTTGATCACAGCTTAGCATACCCTAATTAGTACAGAATTTAGTACCTTGAAATGAAATACTCATATACGAAAAAAAAAAAAAAGTTAATAGATGACATGAGCTAAGGAGCTTGGTTGTGGGAAAAATAGCTGATACAGGCTAGAAAGTTGATGAACTATGCTATGCAGTGTCAAAATAGTGAACTAACACAATATTATAAATCAACTATACTCCAACTGCTGTCTGAGATAGTTTAAAAATCAGAACAGTTCGTAGAACTACAATTCTCAGAAAATCATTAGAAGCAGCCCAAATAATAGTGTGTGTTGGCCTTACATGCTACTTGTAGCAAAGTATTTCAAGAACAACATTAGCTTGTATATGACTGACCAAAAAGTAGCTGGGCTGGAGAAGTCAACAGTTCTTGGAGCCCAAAAGTATTTGCTCCCGAATACTATTAATACTTTTCAGAAAAAGAACCAGCCATGTGGCACAAGTTCAGTTAAAGGCATTGCTTTCCTACTGCAGCTAGTTGTAAATGGTTTTAAGATAGCACCTATTAAGTTCAGAGAAACAAGCATGAGGGAAAGTGAAATTATATGGCAGACTTAAGAACTATGTCTGGGAAAGAATTTTCAATGTGATTATATTGCCAGGTGGTGCAGTGGTGAAGAATCCGCCTGTATGCAGAAGACATGGGTTTAATCTCTGGCTCGAGAAGATCCTCTGGAATAGGAAATGGCAACCCACTCCAGTATTTCTTGTCTAGAAAATTCAATGGACAGAGAAGCCTTGTGGGCTACAGTCCATGGTGTCAAAAAGACTTGGACATGACTAAGCAACTGAGCACACACACACACACACACACACATAGGCACAATGAATTAACTAGAAGCAAATATTTCTGAAGCCAATTAAGGTTCTGAAAGACTGTATTGGCAAAGAAAGCATTAGCTTGGACTCTAAAGATCAGATCAGATCAGTAGCTCAGTCGTGTCCGACTCTTTGTGACCCCATGAATCGCAGCATGCCAGGCCTCCCTGTCCATCACCAACTCCAGGAGTTCACCCAGACTCACGTCCATCGAGTCAGTGATGCCATCCAGCCATCTCATCCTCTGTCATCCCTTTCTTCTCCTGCCCCCAATCCCTCCCATCATCAGAGTCTTTTCCAATGAGTCACCTCTTCGCATGAGGTGGCCAAAGTACTGGAGTTTCAGCTTTAGCACCATTCCTTCCAAAGAAATCCCAGGGCTGATCTCCTTCAGAATGGACTGGTTGGATCTCCTTGCAGTCCAAGGGACTCTCAAGAGTCTTCTCCAACACCACAGTTCAAAAGCATCAATTCTTCGGTGCTCAGCCTTCTTCACAGTCCAACTCTCACATCCATACATGACCACAGGAAAAACCATAGCCTTGACTAGATGGACCTTTGTTGGCAAAGTAATGTCTCTGCTTTTGAATATGCTATCTAGGTTGGTCATAACTTTCCTTCCAAGGAGTAAGCATCTTTTAATTTCATGGCTGCAGTCACCATCTGTAGTGATTTTGGAGCCCAGAAAAATAAAGTCTGACACTGTCTCCACTGTTTCCCCATCTATTTCCCATGAAGTGGTGGGACCGGATGCCATGATCTTCTTTTTCTGAATGTTGAGCTTTAAGCCAACTTTTTCACTCTCCACTTTCACTTTCATCAAGAGGCTTTTTAGTTCCTCTTCACTTTCCGCCGTAAGGGTGGTATCATCTGCATATCTGAGGTTATTGATATTTCTTCCAGCAATCTTGATTTCAGCTTGTGTTTCTTCCAGTCCAGTGTTTCTCATGATGTACTCTGCATAGAAGTTAAATAAGCAGGGTGACAATACACAGCCTTGATGAACTCCTTTTCCTATTTGGAACCAGTCTGTTGTTCCATGTCCAGTTCTAACTGTTGCTTCCTGACCTGCATACAAATTTCTCAAGAGGCAGATGAGGTGGTCTGGTATTCCCATCTCTTGAAGAATTTTCCACAGTTTATTGTGATCCACACAGTCAAAGGCTTTGGCATAGTCAATAAAGCAGAAATAGATGTTTTTCTGGAACTCTCGCTTTTTCAATGATCCAGCGGATGTTGGCAATTTGATCTCTGGTTCCTCTGCCTTTTCTAAAACCAGCCTGAACATCAGGAAGTTCACGGTTCACATATTGCTGAAGCCTGGCTTGGAGAATTCTGAGCATTACTTTACTACTGTGTGAAATGAGTGCAATTGTGCAGTAGTTTGAGCATTCTTTGGCATTGCCTTTCTTTGGGATTGGAATGAAAACTGACCTTTTCCAGTCCTGTGGCCGCTGCTGAGTTTTCCAAATTTGCTGGCATATTGAGTGCAGCACTTTCACAGCATCATCTTTCAGGATTTGGAATAGCTCAACTGGAATTCGATCACCTCCTCTAGCTTTGTTCATAGTGATGCTTTCTAAGGCCCACTTGACCTCACATTCCAGGATGTCTGGCTCTAGGTCAGTGATCACACCATCGTGATTATCTGGGTCGTGAAGATCTTTTTTGTACTGTTCTTCTGTGTATTCTTGCCATCTCTTCTTAATATCTTCTGCTTCTGTTAGATCCATACCATTTCTGTCCTTTATCGAGCTCATCTTTGCATGAAATGTTCCTTTGGTATCTCTGATTTTCTTGAAGAGATCCCTAGTCTTTCCCATTCTGTTGTTTTCCTCTATTTCTTTGCATTGATCACTGAAGAAGGCTTTCTTATCTCTTCTTGCTATTCTTTGGAGCTCTGCATTCAGATGTTTATATCTTTCCTTTTCTCCTTTGCTTTTCGCTTCTCTTCTTTTCACAGCTATTTGTAAGGCCTCCCTAGACAGCCGTTTTGCTTTTTTGCATTTCTTTTCTATGGGAATGGTCTTCATCCCTGTCTCCTGTACAATGTCACGAACCTCATTCCATAGTTCATCAGGCACTCTATCTATCAGATGTAGGCCCTTAAATCTATTTCTCACTTTCACTGTATAATCATAAGGGATTTGACTTAGGTCATACCTGAATGGTCTAGTGGTTTTCCCTACTTTCTTCAATTTAAGTCTGAATTTGGCAATAAGGAGTCCATGGTCTGAGCCACAGTCAGCTCCTGGTCTTGTTTTTGCTGACTGTATAGAGCTCCTCAATCTGATTTCGGTGTTGACCATCTGGTGATGTCCATGTATAGAGTCTTCTCTTGTGTTGTTGGAAGAGGGTGTTTGTTATGACCAGTGCATATTCTTGGCAAAACTCTATCAGTCTTTGCCCTGCTTCATTCTGTATTCCAAAGCCAAATTTGCCTGTTACTCCAGGTGTTTCTTGACTTCCTACTTTTGCATTCCAGTCCCCTATAATGATAAGGACATCTTTTTTGGGTGTTAGTTCTACAAGGTCTTATAGGTCTTCATAGAACCGTTCAACTTCAGCTTCTTCAGTGTTACTGGTTGGGGCATAGACTTGGATTACTGTGATATTGAATTGTTTGCCTTGAAAATGAACAGAGATCATTCTGTCGTTTTTGAGATTGCATCCAAGTACTGCATTTCAGACTCTTTTGTTGACCATGATGGCCACTCCATTTCTTCTGAGGGATTCCTGCCCGCAGTAGTAGATATAATGGTCATCTGAATTAAATTCACCCATTCCAGTCCATTTCAGTTCGCTGATTCCTAGAATGTTGACATCACTCTTGCCATCTTTTGTTTGACCACTTCCAATTTGCCTTGATTTATGGACCTGACATTCCAGGTTCCTATGCAATATTGCTCTTTACAGCATCGGACCTTGCTTCTATCACCAGTCACATCCACAGCTGGGTATTGTTTTTGCTTTGGCTCCATCCCTTCATTCTTTCTGGAGTTATTTCTCCACTGATCTCCAGTAGTATATTGGGCACCTACTGACCTGGGGAGTTTCTCTTTCAGTATCCTATCATTTTGCCTTTTCATACTGTTCATGAGTTTCTCAAGGCAAGAATACTGAAGTGGTTTGCCATTCCCTTCTCCAGTGGACCCCATTCTGTCAAATCTCTCCACCATGACCCGCCTGTCTTGGGTTGCCCCACAGGCATGGCTTAGTTTCATTGAGTTAGACAAGGCTGTGGTCCTTAGTGTGATTAGATTGACTAGTTTTCTGTGAGTATGGTTTCAGTGTGTTTGCCCTCTGATGCCCTCTTGCAACACCTACTGTCTTATTTGGGTTTCTCTTACCTTGGGCGTGGGGTATCTCTTCACCGCTAAAGTCAGTGACTAATGAGCAAACTTAACCCTTGACTCCTAGCACAATTGAACAAGGAGTCAGCTATGAAAGCTGGTCAGCCCGTCATAGGGGCAGAATCCTCAATATTCACTTCTAATGATGCCATGGAGGAAATAGATGAGGAAAGAAACTCTAGAAGTAAAATCAGGGGTCCTGGAGAACAGTGGACAAGAGAGTTCCTTCCTTTCAAGGAGAAACAGAGACCTCATCTATCATCTTTCACAAGGAACATTTTAATGCCTACGCAACAAAATATAACCAAAGACTAGAAATTACTATGAGATGTTTGAAGTAATAGCCTACCCTTCTCCCACCATTGTATATTTGGTGTGGGGACAGGCAGAGGCACTTCATTGTATCTTTAGTTGATAGGTCAATGATAAGTTTTAAAAATGTCACATCTGGAGCATGGAAAGGACTGTATATTACACAGAGATGGGATTTTTGAGCTGGATACAGTAACCTTAATCAGAAGTTGGGTGTATTCTTTGGGTGGGAAGAAAGGTACCCATTTCTCACCCAAAGAATTAAGGATAAATCTGATAAATGGGCTGTTGTTTACTTGCTAAGTTGTGTCCAACTCTTTTGAAACCCCATGGACTGTAGCTTCCAGGCTCCTCTGTTCGTGGAATTTCCCAAGCGAGAATACTGGAGTGGGTAGCCATTTCCTTCTCCAGGGGATTTTCCCAGCCCAGGGACTGAACTCAATTCTCCTACATGGCACACAGATTCTTTACCATTTGAGCCACCAGAGAAGCCCTGTTTCCTACAAGTACGACTTTTACCATGAACTTGTAGCTGGGAAGCAGCTACCTAGCTAAGAAGCCTATTTACTTGCCCTGCTTACTGCTCTATGTGGATATATGATTAGTTTTCACTAAAGTAATATGAACAAAAATGATAAGAATCTCTTCCAGGTAAAGGATTTAATACATTTATTTTCCTCCTGAACACTCCAGTTTCTTTGTATCAGAGGATGACAATGTAATATAAGGTAGAACCACAATCCAGAAGGAACCTGGCACCCTGAATCCCCCTGTGGAAAAGAGTCACCTTGAGTTACTGTATGAGCTAGAAATAACACTGTATTGTATTTAAACCACTTGTGCCATTTTGTATGTATTTGTGACCACAGTTTAGTGCCACCTTTCAAATTATAGTTACATCATTTGGCTAGGCTAAGCTGTTTCAGTTGTGTCTGACTGTTTGCAACCCTATGGACCATAGTCCACCAGATTCCTCTGTCCATGGGATTCTCTAAGCAAGAACACTGAAGTGGGTTCCTGTGCCCTCTTTCAGGAGTTACCCAGGGATAGAACCAGCATCTCTTACATTTTCTGCATTGGCAGGCAGGTTCTTTACCACTAGTACCACCTGGGAAGCCCTATATCATTTAGGGGTGTTATTTATTTAGGGAAAAGCAAAATGTTTTAAAAAGTATTTGTAAATATTATTTTAAGAAGGAAAGCATATGTAATGAACTATGGTATATGATGAATATTTGGGAGATTGTTCTTTTCAAGGGGAAGATGAAAATTCATATGTATGACTGGAATAGTTTCCATGTATTATAAATGAAGAGACTTAGAGATTCTGTGATATCTTAGATACAAGAATGCTTTTGATTGTTATATAGCTATTTTCTGAATATTAAAATACAAATGAGATGATTATAAGTATCAAAAGTCATTATTATACACAAAGTGAAACTTCATCTACTGTGACATAGACTAAATGTTTGTATTTCCCCATAATTAACATGTTAAATACTAATGCCCAATGTGATAATATTAGCAGGTGGAGGCTTTGGGAGGTGGTTATGTCATAAGGGTGGAACCCTCATGAACAGGATTAGTGCCTGTATGAAAGAGACCCCAGAGAGCTCCTTTGCCCTCAGCCATGTGAGGACACAGAATGAATTTGACAGTCTATGAACCAAGAAGTACATACTCACCAGACACTAAATCTTCCATCCCCTATATCTTGGACTTCCCAGCTTCAGGTCTGTGAGAAATACATGCTTGCTGTGTAAACCACACAGTTTATGGGATTTTTGTTATAGCAGCCTGAATAGACTAAAACATTTTATCATGGTTACATTTAACTCTTCCCCTTCTGTTATTTAAAATATTTTTTCAGGCACTCTGGTTTCTTTCCTTTTGTTTTTTATTTGTTTTTTGTTTGTTTGTTTGTTTTTAATTTTATGGCCATGCTACCCAGCTTGTCGGGTTTTAATTCTCTGACCAGGGATCAAACCTAGATCATGTGTAGTGAGAGCATGGAGTCCTAGCCACTGGATTGCCAGGAAATTCTTGGCATTCTGGTTTCTTGAGCACTTTCCAGATATAAGTAAAACTGTAGTACTCGGATATCTGTATCTCATCTAAAATCAAATTTCGTCTCCATTTTGTACTTCATTCTTTGAAAACTCTGATTGGATACAAAATCTGCATGTCCTGAAATATACTTGAAGAGAGTGTTTGCAAAATTCATGGCTCATCAAAGCAGATTAACATGAAAACAGATGATTTATGGCATAAGCTAAAGTTCGGGATGTGATGCTATATTCAATGTGTTGCTTTTTACAGTAACATCAAATAAATGGTTATAATAAATGCTTTCTTATACGAAGTGGGAAAATATATGACATCTTTTAGAGATTTTCTCAGTCAAAAATATGACTGTATTTTCAGATATATCAATTTTGTATCCTAAATGACAAATATCTAAGAACTATTTGTTTACTCTCCTACAGAACAATCTCTAAAATTTACTCTCAGAAAGAATTCCTCCAAGGTTAAGAAAATATTTTATCTGAAAATTTTTAAATATATTCAGTATGCTCTTTTTAGGGGAATGGAGTTACTGTCTTTTATCAGTATGCAATGGAAAGATATAAAAGAAGAAAAGATACTAAAACAGAAAAAAATGTGTAATAAATAAATGACTTTTTACTTAAGATGTGGCATTTACTGTTACATCAAAAGCAGTTTTAAATTGGCATTAAAATGTCATATCAAGTAGTAATAAAATATCATATAAATAAATTACCCTTGAGAGGTAAGGACACTTTTTAAAAATGTGAAAATATTTTTCTTTCAAAAACAGGATTACCTTTACTCCCCACTTAAAGCAGAAATAAAGCTTTGGAAGATTATACTGCTAATCTAACAATAACAATATGACTTAATTTTCAGGACACATTGTGTCCTGGGCATTGACCTAAACATTAAACAATGACAAATGGTATAATTACATCACTTTTTCCAAAAGAAAACATTTTGAAATCTTATATAGTTATTAGACAATATAAGGTGTGGTTATATAGAAAGAAGAAAGCAAAATTCTGTCTCCCTTAGCAAATAAAAATTCTCCCATGGGAAAACTGTGTATATACACACACACTTAGGTAGACACAATTTGTTTAAAAAACCAGTCTCCTACTATCTTATAGAAATGAAGGAAGATGAAAAAGGCAGACAGTCATATTTAGGGTGAAATATTTGAACATCAGCTGTATGTTATTTTAAAAACGATTATAGGATAATCTAAGCTGCAAAAATGTTATTGCCTTATTTGACCTTTGAAAAACTTGAGCAGACACCACATTAGTGATGGGACAAAGATATAAACAAGGTTATGGTTAATATAAAGTGTACCTTGAAAATCAAGTAAGAGAAGCCACAGAACATGTATAGGAGGGAGATGCACTTTAGTACTCCTAAATATGGATTTGGAGGGAGACTGACTTTCTGGCATACTAATTGAGTGTTTTACTGTGTGTAATTTTTATTGCTTTGGGAATGGGGTTGGCAGATGACTTTCAAAAGGAAAGAACAGACCAAAAGATGGAAGATGTCATTTTTGTTTAAAGAAGAGGTTCCTATCATTGTTGTGATTCTGTGTATGACATAATTTTCATTTCTTAAAATGTCTAGTACTGATGAGTCTATTTGTTATATCTGCACCTTCCCAGCCCAGATCTCTAGACATTCCAACGTCTTAAAATGTTTCAGTGCAGAGACAGATAACGCAAAGCTCATAGAAGAAATAAAGCTTAGACGGATTACTAAAGAATCACAACAAACTTGGAATTTATTCCATTACTATTCTGTTGTTTAGTCGCTCAGTCGTGTCCAACTCTTTGCAACCCCATGGATTTCAGCACGCCAGGCTTCCCTGTCCTATCTCCCAGAGCTTGCTCAAACTCATGTTCATTGAGTCAGTGATGCCATCCAATCATCTCGTCCTCTGTCATCCCTTCTCCTTCATAATCTTCTTCAGCATCAATCCTTCCAATGAATATTGAAGAATGATTCCCTTTAGGACTGACTGGTTTGATCTCCTTGCAGTCCAAGGGACTCTCTCAAGAGTTTTGTCCAGCATGACTACTGGAAAAAAAAATAGCTTTGATTATATGGACCTTTGTGGGTAAAGCAATGTCTCTACTTTTTAATATGCCCTCTATATTTGTCATAGCTTTTCTTCCAAGGAGAAAATATCTTTTAATTTCAAGGCTACAGTCACCATCTACAGTGATTTTGGAGCCCAAGAAAATAAATTCTGTCACTGTTTCTATTTTTTTTCCCCCATCTATTTGCCATGATTTGATAGGACCAGATGCCATGATCTTTGTTGAATGTTGAATTTTAAACCAGCTTTTTCACCCTCCTCTTTCACTTTCATCAAGAAGGTCTTTAGTTCCTCTTCGCTTTCGGCCATAAAGGTGGTGTCATCTGCATATCTGAGGTTTTTTGTTTTTCTCCCGGAAATCTTGATTCCAGCTTGTGCTTTATCCAGCCTGGTCTTTCTCATGATGTACTCTGCATATAAGTTTAAAAAGCTGGGTGACAATATACAGCTTGGACATACTCCTTTCCCAGTTTTAAACCAGTTTGTTGTTCTATGTCCAGTTCTAACTGTTGCTTCTTGACCTGCATGCAGGTTTCTCAGGAGGCAGGTAACGTGGTCTGGTATTCCCATCTCTTGAGAGTTTTCCACAGTTTGTTGTGATCCACACAGTCAAAGGCTTTATCATAGTCAATGAAGCAGAAGATGTTTTTCTGGAATTCTCTTGCTTTATCTATGATCCAGTGGATGTTGGCAATTTGAATTCTGATTCTTCTACCTTTTCTAAATCTATCTTGAACATCTGGAAGTTCTCAATTCATGTACTGTTGAAGCCTCGCTTGCAGAATTTTGAACATTACTTTACTAGCGTGTGAGATGAGTGCAAATGTGCAGTTGTTTGGACATTCTTTGGCATTGCCTTTCTTTGAGACTGGAATGAAGACTGACCTTTTCCAGCCCTGTGGCCACTGCAGAGCTTTCCAAATTTGCTGGCATATTGTAACACTTTCACAGCATCATCTTTTAGGATTTGAAATAGTTCCAACTGGAATTCCATCACCTCCACTAGCTTTGTTTGTAGTGATGCTTCCTAAGGCTCACTTGATTTCGTACTCCCGAATGTCTGGCTCTAGGTGAGTGATCACACATAGTGGTTATCTATGTCATGAAGATCTTTTTTGTATAGTTCCGTGTATTCTTGCTACCTCTTATTAATGTCTTCTGCTTCTGTTAGGTCCATACCATTTCTGTCCTTTATTGTGCCCATCTTTGCATGAAATGTTCCCCTGTTATCTCTACTTTTCTCTAGTGTTTCCCACTCTATTATTTTCCTCTATTTTTTTTTTTTTTTTGCATTGATCACTTAGGAAGGCTTTCTAATCTCTCCTTGTTATTTTTGCAAAAAATCACCTATAGCAGCTGTCTATTCGCACCAGGGACCAGTTTCACGGAAGACAGTTTTTCAACAGATGAGGTTGAGGGAGATGGTTTCAGGATAATTCAAGCACATTATATTTATTATGCCACTGAAAGGAGCTGGAGCTAAGGCAGAAATGCTAAAAATAGGCACAGCTGTAAATCCAGATGAAACTCACCTCCTGCTGTGCTGCCTGGTTCCATGACCTAGGGGACGGGGACACCCTGATCTGCTCACACACACACACACACACACACAAAGTGAATCTCAGGGAGAATATTTAAACTATGTAGTGTTCCTAACTTACCCTATAAGTCCCCTACCTACAAGTGAGTTCTGTTCAAAGAGTACAGTCGTAAGTCTAATTTGTTCATAAGCCCCACAGTTAACTCTTTTGTGGTTGCTCTAGGTATTCCAGTACATATCTATATAACTTTCCACTTCTATTAATGTTGACTATTTACTACTTCAAGTGAAGTATTGAACCTTTACTTCCTTTTACATCACTGTTTCCTGTCTGTTTATAATGTAATTGTCTTTAATATCCCTAAGCACTTAGATGTTGGGAGGGATTAGGGGCAGGAGGAAAAGGGGATGACAGAGGATGAGATAGCTGGATGGCATCACTGACTCGATGGACGTGAGTCTGAGTGAACTCCGGGAATTGGTGATGGACAGGGAGGCCTGGCCTGCTGCGATTCATGGGGTTGCAAAGAGTTGGACACGACCGAGCGACTGAACTGAACTGAACTGAACTGAACTGAAGCACTTAGAACAACTGAATCTATCTGTTATAATTATTGCCTCAATCATTAATCATGACTCAGAAAACTCAGGAGAAGTAAAGTGCATTTTATTTTTTTTATTTTTGTAAAGTGCATTTTAGTTACCCACATTTTTGTTGCATGCACTCCCTTCCTGATATCCCACGTTTCCTTCTTTTACCATTTTCTTTTTGTTTAGAGAGTGCTACGGACTGAAATGTGTCTTTCCCGATTTCATGCATTGAATGAATGAACATATGCATGTGGTTAAGTCTGGAGATTGGGCCTCTGAGTAGGAAATCAAGATTAATTGAGACCATAAGGTTAGGGCTCTGATATGATAGGATTAGTGGGCTTAGAAGAAGAGACAGCAGAGAATTTAAAAATCACTTGTCAGTTGGCTCTTGGTCTTTCTCTCTCTCTTTCCACTGAAAAGAGGTCATGTGAGCAGTCACATGGCAGCCACCCTCTACAAGGTAGGAAGAGAAACATCACCAGAAACTGACAATGCTGGCTATCTGATCTTACACTGTAAGCCTCAGAACTATGAGAAAATAAATGTTGCTTAAGTCATTTAGGCTGTGGTATTTTGTTCTGATATGAGTGTGTGCTAAGTCGCTTCAGTCATGTCCAACCCTGTGACCCTATGGATTGTAGCGCACCAGGCTCCTCTGTCCATGGGATTGTCCAGGCAAGAATATTGGAGTGGGTTGCCATGCCCTCCTCCAAACTAATATGCAGAGCTTTATCTACTTGTTCTTTTAGTGTAGATCTGAAGCTAATAAAGTATCTTAATTTTCCTTCCTTGGAAAATGTCATAATTTTTTCTGGGAACATTCACTTCATGTAGAATTCTGGGTGAACAATTCTGTTTCAGCATATATAAAAAAAAAATGCCATGCTACTGATTTTTTTTAAGAAATCTAAAGCTGTTCAATTTTTTTTTTTTTTTACCATAGATAAGATTTCAATTCTCACTGTTTTTAAGACTTATATTTACTTTTAGTTTTCAGAAATTTATGAAATGTCTTGGTGTGAATGTTTCTGGGTTTATACTGTTTGGATTTTCTTGCTTCTTGAATCTGTACATTTATGTTTTTTGTCAAATTTGGTAAATTTTTAGTTATTGTTTTTTGTTTTTGTTTTTAGCTTCATCTTCTTTTTCCTCACCTTGTGGGATTCTGATGACATAAATATTTATTATTTTTTAGTAATCTTAGATTGAGTAATTTTTGTTGCTTTATCTTCCAGTTTACTGATTCTTTTCTATGAACTCATCATTCTGCTGTTAAGTCCATTCGTTGAAGATTTTGAGTTTTTATTTATTTATTTTATTGAGGATGGGTTGGTATTGTATTACTTAGTTTTAAAATTTTTCATTTGGTTTTACTTTGTATTTTCTGATTCTTTGCTGATACCTTTTATCTTCACTGTGTTTGTAATTACTTGTTGAAGCATTTTTATGAAGACTATGTTGAAATTTTTGCCAAATGATTCTAGTATCATCATTGCCTCCGTGTTGGCATCTATTGATTGTCTTTTTTTTTATTCAGTTAGAGATGTTCCTATTTCTTGGCACAATGAATGATGTTCTGTTAAAACCTAGACATTTTTGCTATTATCTTATGAGACTCTGGATCTTATTTAAGCCTGTTTTTGTTAGCTGTCTCTGCATAGACAGGAGATAGTGGCCCCTTGATACTGCCAGGAGAGGTTAGAAGTACAGGTTGCCCATTTATACTCTATTATCATGGAGAGGAGCTCCTTGTTACTGTCGGATGAGTGTGTTAGGTGTACCTCCCCAGCTAGACACCTGTTGACATCAGAAGAACAGTGTGCTTTATTATCGCTTCTCATGTGGCCTCCACTGACACCATGGGTAGTGGTGAAAGTCCTTTCAATGATGAAAGTCCTGACTCTCCTCTAGAAAGTAAGAGGAGAGATCCCCTTTATTTCCAGGTGGGGATGAAAGCCCAACAGGGTGATTCATTTCCCTGAGTAGGGATTAAAGTTACAACTTCCTACTCAGCCTTCTCTGACATCACCCTGGAGAGGGTTCTAGGTATCTCTCTATAATCTAACAAGAGTGGAAATCTAGGATCCTCATTTGGCCTTTGCTGCCTGGATTTGATGTAAGACCGCTGTTTTCTCTGTGGTGCATTTGGCCAGATTAAAACAGTGATTATCTAAAAGTTTTCTTGCTTGCCAGTCTGCCCCTTTCCTTGTCCTTTGGCTAAATACAGCAAGTTTTTATAGGGGATTTTTGTTTCCATATCTGTTGAAATTTCTGGGTTTACAGCTTCAACCCCAAAGTTTGAGATGTATTAGGTAAAAAGAAAATACACATACTCATCATCGCATCATCCTTTGGGTTTCAAGATTCTTAGCTAGTCTGCCTTCTTCTCTTCAATCTTTTGAAGTCTCTTTCTGTTTGTTTATGCATAATGTCTGGGGCTTTCAGTTATACTAAGTAGGAATACACCTATTCTCTCTTTTCAAAAGCAGAAATTCAAAGATTGAATTTTAAAATCATCCTGGGAATAAGCTTCGATCAAGTACATATGTAGCTATGCATCTTTGACTTAAAATAAGGGCTTTGAGACAAGGAAATGACTCACGTAAGGGCAAGTAGAATATAATGATCCTGCTGAGGCAAGAAGGATCAAACCACAGAGAAGATGAAGGCTTACTAACTCAATATGAGATGTTTGATTACAGAGAATAGACTTACCTCACTATTACAGTCCACATTCTAGAGCCTAGGAGTGGCAAAACCACACAATTAGTATCTCTTCCAGAATTCTATCATGAGCAGGAACAATCAGATTCTCAGTGGCCACCTGCTTAATACTAGTTTTATAATTCCTGTTAAGATGTAGTACTAGGTGTTTAGGTCCAAATTTGGTTTGCAGAGGGCCTGTTTCATGAAAATTTCATTTTGTTTCTGGATGTAGAGCCAATAAGAAAGATCCACTCCTTTAATTTCTAAAGTATAGAAACACATGAAGCAACCTAGGTACTCCCTTATAGAGATGGTAAATGAAATTTAAGAATAAATATAATCATCACTGTGTTATGAACCATCTTAAAATTCCTTCATGGTTTACAACCATGGGCTCCTTCAGATAATCTGGTTATTGTGTGCAATGCCATAATGCCT
Organism: Bos taurus; assembly: GCF_002263795.3. NCBI lineage: Eukaryota > Metazoa > Chordata > Mammalia > Artiodactyla > Bovidae > Bos > Bos taurus. The sequence continues at coordinate 7,869,005 of NC_037328.1, read as the reverse complement.
GTTCCATGGCAAAGTCTTGTCATGGAAAAAGACCTTGAAAGCATTTATTCAGGTCCCTTTTTAAATGGGGAACAGGTTTAACAGAATAATGACTTGTTTCTATATAATAATCTGCATATTAGAATTTGAAGCAAAGTTCTTCCAAATTTAATTATAAAATGGAAAGGTTTTATTAATTTTTTCATTTTTTAAGTAGAAGGAGAAAGAGCATACTGTTATACAACTTCATATCCAAAAAAAAAAAGTGTAAATCCCAACCTTCTTGACAAAGAATGTCCATTAATTAAAAATGGCTGTGTTGGTATTTTTAAAGTATCTCTTTACATATTGAACACTTGCTTTGGGTAAGAATTTGACAAACCAAAAGCATATGGCAATTTTTTCAGGGTTGTGTTCAATAAATGTCATCAGCATTTCAAAATGTTGAAGAAATGCCTTTGATAGAGAAAGTGAGACACCACTTTCAGTTTTCCAAACCATAGAGATGTGAGGAAGGAAATGTGAAGGACATACCCAAACAGGGAGTCAGTTTTGGTGACAAAGGGACCAGAAAAACAGCCAAATCCTCTACAATACGGGCCAAAAATCAAAAATACTTGATGCTACAATGGTTCATGCCAAATATCTAGAAATGCTTTCATTAGCTATCTTTATTGGTGATTTTTATATGCCTCTAATCATGTGTCATCTGACTGCACTACAGCAGAGAAACCTACATTTAGTTTGTCCCTTTAGCAATATTATGTGGTTTCAAAACCACAGCTATAGGAAGAGGAAATCCATTTGATGTTTCCATTAGTGTATTATTCAAGTTCAGTCCATTAACAACCATTTTAGATGGTGAAATACCAATATGCTGTAGTGGTAGGAGCCCTGGACTAATAAACAAACTACTTGAATTTGAGTTCTTATGACCACTGAGGACACAATGCTTTTCTGAGTACTTCCTTATTTGTAAATTAGAAAAATAACAAAAGCTGCTCTGAGTATCTTGCTGGGTGGCTCCAAGGAACAACAAAAGAAAATATTTATGAAGGGAAATTCACACCAAAGCAGTCATGAAACCTTTACATAGCAGAATGTCAAGTGATTCTAGCTGGAGACTAAATTGGCACAAAGGCGCAAGAGAGGATATTTGTTAATGTAGATGTTGGGAAACAGTATGTGAACTTATGTCTGTACAGTAGCTATATTTCTTTAGGCAGCATTCACCTTGAAAGCTGTTTTTCTTAAAACACCCAGGAACACCAAGGTACAGGTGCATTCACACATACACACAAACACATACACGTGCAAACTGGTCCAATACTAATTTAATACTATCTGAATGTCTGCTCTGTATCAGCTGTTGTGCTCAGGGATAAAAGGGAAAGAAATTCCAATATAGACTTTCCTTCTATGGAGCATATATTATGATGAAGAAGACATGTAATTCCAGTCTAACTTTCAAAAATGTGCAATGACAACATAAATTGCAGAAAGTAGAATTATACTGCTATCAACATTTATTATGTTAGCATGAATATATTAGTGTATGTATTATTTTTTAATTAAAAAATAATTTCAGTGTTATTGTCTCATTCCCTTGCTAACATTAAATATACATAATTAATAACGTTTGTTGTTGTTATTGATATTGTTGTTCAGTCACTCAGTTGTATCCAACTCTTTGTGACCCCATGGAATGCAGCACGCCAGGCTTCCCTGTCCTTCACCATATCCTGGAGCTTGCTCAAATTCATGTCCATTGAGTCAGTGATGCCGTCCAACCATCTTGTCCTCTGTCATCCCCTTCTCTTCCTGCCTTCAATCTTTCTCAGCATCAGGGTCTTTTCGAATGAATTGTCTCTTCACATCAGGTAGCCAAAGTATTGGAGCTTTAGCTTCAGCATCAATCCTTCCAGTGAATATTTAGGGTTGATTTCCTTTAGAATTGACTGGTTTGATCTAACCTTATGTCTAATTAATACATAAGTAATTGACCTTATATCTCATAAATTTAAGCTCCATAGTATTCAAAAGGTAATGTGAAATCTAGAAAAAAAAAATTATCCAAAGGTGGCCAGGGCAATTTTGTGTTCTCTTTTCATGAGATAGTTAGCATGTATTCAGTTTTTAATGAGAAACATGATTTTTCTATATCTTCATTTAGAAGTTAAAAGAATGTCAAATCAACAAGGGGAAGACAACAGTACTTTCTTCGTTATCAAATTAGATAAGCTAGAGTTAGATCTCCTAGAATTCTGTTTTCTATATTTTTCTGGATGAGAGTAGACTGAAGAGAAATTGTGTAAGATATGAACAGGAAGCCAAGCAGTGCCTGTTAACTTCTGAAAGCCACTAGCAGCAAAGGGTGGGGAGAAATGTCAAAAATAAAGACAGCATTAGATTAATAAAGCAGTGAATTCAACAGCCCAGAAAGTTATGAATTGTTGACCCAGGATGATAGCTATGTAAATCTGAAAGTAACCAGTTTGGACTGGTCATACAGACATGGACTTCAGCAGCAAAGTCTCCAGGCCCAAAAAAAAAAAAAAGCTCTGTAGAATAGATAGCATGATTGAGATAGAGATAAAATCAAGGCTGAATAAGAGGAAAAAAAATCAATCCAAAAATCCAAGTAAAGCTAACATCTGTATAAGAAATTATGCACAAATTACTGGTCCAAATTAAAAAAAAAGGAAGTCTATGACCTTTCTGAGGAAAAATGGAATGGATTTTAAGCAACAGATAGGATGAACAAAAAGCTAGATGACCTGACAAAGAAAACATATGTTTCTTCTTTCCAACAAGAAAAACAAAATAAAAGCATTTAGAAACTTTTGAGCATTTGGAACCTCAGTAAGAAATGAGAATTGATTTGGGCATTCTCCTAACAATCTCAATGGAATTATGTCAATGTCATTGTAGAATAGGGACACATAATTACATCACACCACTTGACACTGTTGTAAAGGTTATTTAGGTAGACATATGAATTTAATTGCAATTTATATTTTTCAACTTTTAGAATCAGCCTATATAATATCCAGATGACTAAATTCTTCACACAGAACAGAATATAAATGAAATCAACACTGAGGAAATAAGAACCATAAGACATTATGATGATGGTTCATATTATAATATATTATCATAACAGATCAAGTCTTAGAAAACAAGAATAAGGACACCATGTAATGTGCTTTACTTGCTACAAATTTTTGAGAAAATAGCATCACATCCCATATGGGCTGGAGTCAGGAATATTATTCCATATAATTGTACTCTACACCATAAAAACAATTTAGCATAGAGTATAAAGCATTAGGGGTTTCCCTGGTGGCTCAACGGTAAAGAATCTGCTTACAGCTCAGGATTCGCGGGAGACACAGGTACGATCCCTGGCTTGGGAAGATCCTCTGGTGAAGAGCATGGCAGCCCACTCCAGAATTCTTGCCTGGACATTCCCATGGACAGAGGAGCCTGGTGGGCTACAGTCCATAGGGTCGCAAAGAGTCAGACATGACTGAAGTGACTTAGTGTGCATGCACATAAAGTATTGATCCTCTATGTTCCTTGAAAAATCTGGTTTTCTTTGAAGGTGACTTTAATAGATTGAATGTTTGTGTCCTCCTGCCTTCAATTCATGGCTTGAAGATTTAACCCCAATGGGATTATACTGGAGATGGGACCTCTAAGAAAGTAATGAAGGTTAAATGAAATCATAAGGGATTGTGTTCTGACAGGATTCGTGTCATTATAAGAGATATCAGAACTCTCTCTCTCACACAGATACACACTCTCCACATGTAAGCACTGAGGAAAGGCCATATGAGGACCTAGCGAGATGGCCAGAAAGGGAGTTCTCACCAGAAACAGATTGGCCAGACATTGACCTTGGGCTTCTAGCCTTCAGAACTCTGAGAAAACAAGTTTCTGCTTTAAGCCACTCAGTTTACCATATTTTATTCTGCAGCCCAAGCTACAGCAGAGACAAAGGCGGGCTTAAAAAGCTGAAGAGAAACTAAATGCCCCATGTTTCTAGTTTAATCATGTTATCTCTGTGTTTATTCAACTTATACTTGTTTTTTTATGTTTGATACCAGAGTTTTCCTGATAAACGGAGAAAGATTTCTAAGTCACCAAGAGAACATTTCTGAAAAAATTGAATGTCAAAAGCATTTAAGTGCAGTATCACTTCTCTTTCTTGCTGTTAATGATTTTTCTCTCTTGTTTCCATTTTATACATTAATATTTAATTTTAAAATAACTTCTGAGTTACAGAAAAGTTGCTAAAAATTTACAAAAAAAAACTCTCTTACTTCCTCCAGCCATATTCAAAAATTAATATTTTGCCCAATTGCTCACTCATTCTCTCTGTCTCTCTCCCTCTCTTCATCTTTTCCCTCTTTATGTATACATGTAAATAACATGAAAATATAAACATATAAATCTAAAGCTTTGAGATTAAGTTGCATATATCACACTTCCTTATTTTGTAACTACTTTAGAATGTACTTTCCAAGATCAAGAACATTCTCTTATATATTCGCCTTCATGACTATGAGCTTTCTTCTTTCTTTCTCTACGTCTTTCCCATAATTTTGTAGATTGTATTTGGTTAGTTTTGTTCACATCCACAAGCACATACCAGTATTCTGAATGTGGGAATCTAGGTAGAACAAGAAAGTATAGGTGTTTGTATAAGAATCCATGAATTCAGTTGCCATGGTGGAATTATAAATAGGAGATTGGTGAAAATTCAAGTAGAAATAACCAGGCAGTCTTATCCACTTTTTGAAATGAAATAATAATACCGTGCATTTTCATATCATACACAAATAACTCCTCATTCTATTTTGTTTTTTCTCATTCTTCTTTCTAGTTCTTTACGAAAGATATTCAAAAACTGATCTTCACTGAAAAACAACACTAAAATCAAGCAGAAGATTGTTTTGGCAAAACATATTGGACTGATAAAAGACTAATTAGTATATTTGAGTTCAGGCCTCAGGACATTTTTTTCAAATGTTTTCATTTTTATTCATGATTTTGAATGTACCTCTCTTTTATTTTGAAACACATGCTTGTTTTGGAGGAAAACTTTGGCAACATGTCAAAGAAAAAGTTACAGCTAAATGATTTAAATAGTGCTTATCAAGAATCTTTGAGAAGTTTTTCTCTCCTATCACTACAAAATCTGGCAAACACCGTGTTCAGTCTTAAACAGAAATGTTGCAGCTTTGAACTGCATTAAAACCAAAAAGTACCTTTCTAGCTCTTACTTGAGACTTCTTGGTAATATAAACTCAAACAGAACACCCATAAAACACTGGTCTGTTTCTTTCGTCTCATAAGGTTCTGTGCTCTGTTAAACATTACGGTCGTTTTGTACATCCGTGTATTCACTTTAACTCATGGATTCAATGAGAAAGTGAACATTTTTTAGTTATTCAACTAAGACGTGGGTTTCTCTGGTGGCTCAGATGGTAACAGATTTGCCTGCAGTGCCGGAGACCTGTGTTTGATCCCTGGATTGGGAAGATCTCCTGGAGAAGGAAACGGCAACCCACTCCCATGGCAAGTATTCTTGTGTGGAGAATCCCATAGACAGAGGCGTCTGGCAGGCTGCAGTCCACGAGTTCCCAAAGAGTCGGACATGACTGAGTGACTAAACACACACACAACCAAGATGTAAGGGGATTCTGCAAAAGACTGAGTCAGAGTTGAAAGACTGAGTAGTGAACACCACCTCAAAGAGCAATGATAAGGCTCCATTTTTCTTTATAATTAAGTTGATCTCCTATAAAAAGAAAAAAGTTGGTCTCCCTATTAGAATAGGTAAAATTATATTGTATGAATTATTGATCTGCAAGATGTTAGAAAATATGTTTAAAAATTAATGTGGAGACATGATATACCCATTTATTTGTTTTCCATCTTTCTTGAGATATGCATAATTGACCTATAACACAGATAGCGGTGAAGTTTGAGGAGTACAATGTCTTGATTTAATACACTCATCTATTGCAAAATGATTACCACCACATCATTAGCTAAAACATAAATCATATTACCTAAATACCATTTGTGTGTGTGTGTGTGTGTGTGTAGTGAAGACACTTAAGATCTACTCTCCAAGCAACTTTCGAGTATGTAATATAGTATTATTGACTATAACAACTATGCTGTACATTAGATCCCAGAATTTATTCATCTTATAACTAAAAGTTTGTATTCTTTGACCAACATCTCCCCATTTTCCCTCCGTCTCACTCTGATAGCTGTCATTCTACTCTTGGCTTCTAGTGGTTCAGCTTTTTGGATTTCACATGTGAGTGGTGTCATATAGTATTTGTCTTTCTCTATCTGGCTTCACTGACAGTGATGCCCTCAGGGTCTCTCCATGTTTTCACAAGTGGTGAGTCATCCTTTTCTCATGACTGAATAATACCCATACTACATACGTCTCCTTTATCCATTCATCTGTGGACACATTCATCTGTTGACAGCATCTGCTGTTTCCATATCTTGGCAATTGTGAATAATGCCACAATGAACACAGAGGTGCAGAAATCTCTCCAAAACCCTGTTTTCATTTCCTTTGCGATAGGGTTGCTCAATCATATAGTAGTTTCATTTTTGAGAAACCTCCATACTAAATATATTTCATAGTAGCTGCACCAATTTACATTACCATCAACAGTCTATAAGCATTCCCTTTTCTTCTCTTTTCCATAATTATAAGATGTTTTGATATATTCATGTAAAATTTGTATTTTTAAGTAAAAAAATATGGTGTCAATATAGACTTTAGACTTTGGGTAAAATTGCAACTAAAATCACATACTAAAATGATACCTGTTGAATGTACTTTTTCTAACTTTAAATATTATAACCATTATTGAAACTCATAAAATGGGGAACAGATGAACATCCATGGCTGATTCATGTCAATGTATGGCAAAAACCACTACAATATTGTAAAGTAATTAGCCTCCAATTAAAATAAATAAATTTTAAAAAGAAACTCATAAGAATGAGTAACTGTTAAATTATGAGAATGACTCACTGTGACCCTCTAGTAAATTGCTAAACAAATTCGTTAAAAAAATTTTTCACTTTCCTTCTCTATGTAAATTACAAGAAGCCAGTATAATGTGCTTTTTCATATATATTTTTTTCTTTTGTGAGATATACTGTCACCTTAAAGTTTGTGGATATTTAGTGTCTCAACAATTACCCACCATTGTTGCCCTTTACTAAATTTTCTAAACTTTGATGAGGGGAAGTGACTTAAAAAGAGCAAAATTCTGCCCCCTGGTGTTCTCTAAAATCAAGGGTAGCTGCTTGCTTCTGGGAAATCGCCAGTACTTTCTTGCTATGTTGAAAGTTGTAACTCTGAATCAAAATTCTAGAATAATCAGCTATGCCTTTCCCCCTGTTCTTTTTTCCGGGCTTGCACAAACCAGTCATGGAAGCTGGTTACTTCCTGTACCTGTGTTAGGCTTAGAACTCATTCTTCAGGATTTTTACTAAGATTTGTAGAGCCAAATAACAAAACTTTAACTGAAACCATACATTATTCTGTTTGAAATTTTAATTTAAACATATTTTTAAGCTTAGGATATATTTATGCATCTGAATTGCTGAATGGCTAGTTGATAACTTGAACCACAGAGATTATGTTGTGCTGCATTTTTAAAAGCAAATAGGAAGAACAATAAAAGCAAACAAACTTATAATTTTTAAAAATGACAACTTTTAGAAGCTAGGAAAAGTTGCATGTGTTTTTTGAACCCAGATAATTGATAGAAGTAAACTATCAAACTTTTGTAAACTTCTTTTTGGGATGAAAAGATAAACCAACAGCAAAGAACTCATCAATAACAAAGAAATAATCACTAAATTAACTGATGTCTCTACTCTCATAGTGGAACGTGCCAGGAAATAATGCAAATGTTTAGAGTTTGTAATTCCTCCCTAGAAAGACAGCACAGACGACGAAATCCTATAAAAGTTGGCCTGGACTTATGGGTCTGTTTTCCCTTGAGACTTACATTACTGAACTCTTTGTATCATTCTGTTCCTTTTGTGTATTTATTTTCAAATTGAGGATGTAAGTTAGCATTCATAGAACCAAGCTTAAAATTGGGTATTTTTAACCTTGGAAGTCTACGGAAGGGCTTCATCAGAAACTTATTCATATATACACAAGTAGTGGTTGAGGTAGAGAGAAACCATCACTGAGTTTCCCCTGATTTTCAAAGAAGTCCAAGACCCACCCCCACACCCCTCCCAAAAAAGAAATAGAAATAACCATGAAAAAAATACCCCAGATTTCAACTCTAACCCATGAGATCAAATCCTGTTTACATGGGATGCTGCTGCCATCTGGTGTCTAACCAGTATCTCAGTTTTCATCAAAAGTACCAGCTGGAAGGACTCAGACACACTGTGAATCCAGCCCAGCCTGGAGGGTACCGCAGACACTTAAGGGAGCAGAACACAGAAAAAGAGTGAGCTTCAGTCTGTAGGTCCCTTAAACCACCACTGGAATTCTAATCCTTAAGTACTTAACAGTGTGCAAGGTATGCAGAATTAAATTAAATCCTCAATAGTTAGTTTTAAATGACTCATGCTTGAAGCAGAAATTAGAACTGGCAGGATTTCCATAGAACTTCTAACTAGTAACATTATAAGTGAAGGCAAGAAGATATCACTGTCTCACTGAGATCCTGCAAAGAATTTTCAAACCTTGGAGCCTTAACATTCTATCTAGGTGTTTCTGGATATTCACCCAACATGAATTGGTTTCAAAACTTTCTAAAGTTTAGGCATTCAACTTGGAAAAAGGGGGGAAAAATGCTCAGGTTTACTACACAAAATTAAGAGTTTCTCAGCCTGGTGATTTGTCATTATGTGGCAAATTGATATGATATTTCACTACTGCATTTAAGTGTCCAAAAGTTATTTCAGCTCTTACTTATTCTTGTAATCTAAGAAATGTAAAATTAATCACAGAATGTTAGAAAGAAAATACAAAAGTTCCTATTGGTAGGTAGCCTACCAATTCAATGCTTACCTGCCAATTCCGGAAACATATAGCCCTTTATATATTTTTTTAATATTATTAACTTGTCAGCTGCATGAGAAGATGATTAAAGAGAGCTGCCAACTGCCCTTAAGTAACAAGTATATTCTGGACCCAATGAAGGAATAAACTATTAAGTTTCTTTCTCATTATTGTGACTACAAAATTATCTCAGGAAAACTTATAAAGGCCATGGCAGAAATTGTGGAATTATTTCCAGCCAGCACAGAATTTCTATTTAAGAGGGAATTTGAAGTAGCCCTTCGATTAAAAAGGTATTGTGGGGACTAGACTTGAACCTGGTTTTGAATAGCAAAGCAGTAATGGGGGCAGGAGATTCTTATGTGGAGGGCAGTGTAACTTTAGCTAGGTTCCAAAGCACTCTGCTAGAAAGGTAGTATTTGGCCTTATAGCACTAGAATCAAAAGAACAGGCAGAAATCATTAGTCTCAAAATAAGCACAAATGTAGTCACCTTCTCAGGAGAAATTCACATTATATTTTTACCTGAGGGATGGTGGAGACAGATGAGTATAACTCAAAACTTTCATTTGAAAAGCATTACTCATATTCTCTCAAATCAACCTCATCTGAGTCTTTGATCCTGTAATTATTTGGCTTCCCCTACATGATCGGATTCCTCAAGGAATCTAAGAATTGTCTCCAATAGGAGCCACAGTGAAAATAAACCATGCAGGGATTCAAGTCTCTGAACCACTCAGTCTTCCACGAACAAACGTCTCTGTGTCATGTACCTGTCTGGGAATTCTCGAGGGAGGGCAGGCAAGCTCTCCACATTGGCAATACTATTGTTGGGATACTGTATTGCTCCCGGCTTGCCCATCTGATAGCCTCTCCCAGAGGAAGAGCTGCAGGAACTGATAGACGCTTTCCTTCCACTTCATGCTTCTTGACCAGTGAAAACAAAGTTGCAGAAGCGGAAAAATCAGTAATCACATAACAAAAGACCTCAGGCATAAAAATCTTTCACTTTGGACAGTGGAAACTTGATTTTGCTACATCCTTTCTGAATTTTGCTTAGAAATCACAAAAACCATACTGGAAAAAGCCATCAAAGACCACGTGTCCTGTTTCCTGCCCCCAGGGGTGTGTTCTACATGTCCCTTGCTTCACTGGCCACACCAGACTAAGAGCAGAGATGTTCTTTTTGGCCGTCTTTCCAGCACTTTGATTCTGGGTGCCTGAGCTCTCCACACCCAATTCTGTAGCTGCAGCATCCCTTCTCCCAAAGACATTGGCTGAATTTTGACTTGAAGCTTCTCTTTACGCCATGGTGGCCTTCAATGCTAATCTGTCAAGTCATTCTCCTGATGTGATTCTGACTTCTTTTGAGTACTGCCCTTGTATCAGTGCACTACATCAGCCTTGCAAAAAAAGATAGACTTCTCAAGGCCTCTTCCAGCCTCCGCTCTTGATGACTTCTGCATCGTTTTCCCAGCAACTGGACCAGGCTGCTCTAAGTGGCACCACCAAGAGTCCAGTCTTTTTCTCCAGTGCTACCCAATGGCCAGGATGAAGTCAACTCACCTCAGTTCCTTTCTGCCTCAGAATAAACTTCTTGTGTATCCAAAGGACCTTTGCTGTTGCTCAGTTGCTAAGCCATATCTGATTCTTTGTGACCCCATGGACTGCAGTGCTCCAGGCTTTCCTGTCCTTCACTATCTCCTGGAGTTTGCTCAAACTCATGTCCGTTGATTTGGTGTTGGCATCCAACCATCTCACCCTCTGCCGTCCCCTACTCTTCCTGCCTTCAATCTTTCCCAGCATCAGGGTCTTTTCCAACAAGTCATCTCCTCACACCAGATTGCCAAAGTATTGAAACTTCAGCATCAGTCCTTCCAATGAATATTCCTTGATGTCCTTTAGGATTGACTGGTTTGATCTCCTCACTGCCAAGGATACCTTGGAGAAGTTATAATAACGTTTGACCCCACTCTGGGTTATAGGAAAGAAATGTCAGTTCCAATGTTCTAAGTATTTCTCCCAGAAGTCATTCATTTTTCAGGGAACACTTAGTGGCTTTTATTCCTAAACTGAAATCAGTGAAATTAATATGCAGAGCAAGCCTGTCCCCATGTGACATTGGTATCACTAAAATGCATGAGCATCAACATGAATGGTGAAATTGTACTTTTCCTGAGTTGTTGGAATAGGGAGTAATTTTTGTTTAAATAGGTCTCGAGCTCATTCCAAAGTAGTTGCGCACATGTATATTTTCTAACCACTCTGTATTTTTAAAGAAAATTTCTTTTGTTGTTACTTATTTACCAAAAGCCACATTTTATGACTTCAAACCTTCTTCATCCTTTAAAGTTGACATGAATTTGGCCCTTTGTGATTGATCTCAGGGCCTTTCTGACTGTGGTAATATCAAGAGCCAATATCAATTTCTTTCAAAAAGGATCAAAGAAAGATTCATTCTCTGTTCCCATAAAAACAGTTTTTAGAAACCTCTCCCCTCCTAGCATTCATCTTAAAAGAAATTTAAATAAAAAGTAGAGCAAACATTTTTATCCTTGAATACAATTGCATTTTTACAATTTCAAAGAAACTGAGCTTTTCTAATTTTGTCTGTATTCTACAATTAAATTAACTGCTATTGTCATTTGCATGAAAGTATCTTATAAAACCGATTTATCATCAGATTTCCCTGGTGATCCAATGGTTAAGAATCCACCTGCCAGTAGAGGAGACACAGGTTTGATCCCTGCTCCAGGAAGATTCCACATGCCATTGGGCCTCTAAGACCATGCACCCCAACTACTGAACAGAGAAGCCACTGCAATGGAAAGACCATGCACTGCAACTAGAGAGTACCCCACCTTCTGCAACTAGAGAAAGCCCTCAAGCATCACCGAACACCAAGAGCAGTCAAAAATAAAATAATAAATCGATAATTTTTCAATTAAAAAATAGGCTTATTATCATTTACCTTCCAAGTGTGTGATTCTATGTGTATATGCATATCTGTGTATTTCGGGGTGAAGTGAGGTATAGCACACTTAAAGAATTTTTGAAAAGAAGCCCTAGGGGACAGGGTCTTATCACAATCACTTCTGGAAGAATAAAGTCCGTCTAAGACCTCCTGCCTCCCTGTAATGAACAAGTTGGGTGTTATCATTATTCACTTCCCTATAGATAAAAGAAACCTAGCAATGTTTTAGAGACCATTGGCAGGGAAGGTCCACTTCTGTCTCACACTCCAACCCCACAAACTCATTCAATTAATTCTATTTCTTTGTGCTGTTTCCATAGGACGATGATCACCTATTTCGGGGACTCAGTGGTAAAGAATCCACCTGCCAATGCAGAAAACATGTGTTCGACCCCTGGGTTGGAAAGATCCCCTGGGGGAGGTCATGACAACCCACTTCAGCATTCTTGCCTGGTAAATCCCATGGACAGAGGAGCCCGGTGGGCTACAGTCCATGGGATCGCAAAAGAGTCGGACATGACTGAGAGACTAAGCAACAATCATTTATTTGCCATTCTGAAATCTAAGAAACAGAAAATTTGGGTTTTTTCCCAATTCACTTAGTGCAAAACCTGAATTAAAGTTATGTATAGTCTTTATTTTATCCCAATTAGTTGTTACCTTTCATTGCAAAAGTATATATGGTTATAAGTTAAAGGTATTTATACCATAACACCTATCAAAATTACAAAAAGTTGTAAAATTTCTGAATTCCAAAATTTATCTGGCCCTAAGATTTTTAGGAACTTCTCTGGTGGCTCAGATGGTAAAGCATATCAGAGATTTGACCTATGTTGAACAACCCAATCACTTCTAGAAGAATGAAAGCCCTCAAAGGGTGGCCTTATTAGATCACTGGTTCCTAGCTAGCAATAAAGAAGGCATGAAGACTTTGCTTAGAGACAAAAATGGGGACTAGAAGTCATGAGAGGTATGAAAGAAAAAAAGAGAGAGAGAGAGAATAGACATCAGGTGGCACATATAGCTTACATCAAAATACAGCATAATTTCAAAAGAAACTTTGCTCCAGATCATCATCGTTGTTGTCTAGTCATTCAGTCATGTTCAACGCTTCTGTGACCCCATGGACTATAGCCCACCAGGTTCCCCAGTCATGGGTTTTCCCAGGCAAGAAAACCAGAGCAAGTGGCCATTTCCTTCTCCAGAGGATCTTCCTGACCCAGGAATCGAACCCGCATCTCCTGCATCTCCTACATTGGCAGGCAGATTCTTTACCACTGAACCACCTGGAAACCAAGAAGCAAAAATAAGATACTCTTCTTCTGGACCCTCCTAGCACTCTAAGCCGTTGATTCCACACTTTTGTATGTAGATCTGGTGCATTTGCTGCAACATTAAGAGGGATAGATGGGATTCTACTACATTATAAGCCTGTAAAAATTCAACCATGCTTTATCCTACTGAAATTTGAACTAACAAATTCCAAAATAAATTCTAAGGATAGAGTTTAAGAAGTTTAGAAACTCCTTCAGATCTTCTAGACACATAGGTTCTCATGTGAAAAAAAATAGTAATAACCTTATGGCTACAGTAAGAAAGGAAATATCAAATAAGTGACTGAAATCTGTAATGGTCAAAAACTTGATGGCTATAAGGTAACACTAAAGAAATTAATTCAGACTTCTGAAAATTTGGCCACACATCTACCTTCCTTTCTTAAACATTATACATCTTGTGTGTGTGTGTGTGTGTGTGTGTGTGTGCACTCAGTCATGTTCAACTCTTTGCGACCGCCTAGACTGTAGGCCACCAGTCTCCTCTGTCTGTGGAATTTTCCAGGCAAGAAATGGGTTTCTATTTCCTACTCCAAGGGATCTTCCTGACCCAGGGATTGAACCCACATATCTTGCATCTCCTGCATTGGCAAGCATATTCTTTGCCACTGTGCCACTGGACATTATATATATATATTTGAAATGCCATTTTGAATAACTCACTTGTTTCTATTAAACGTTTGAAAGGCAAAAGAAAAAAGTTGCTTAAATTTGGCAAATAAATACTTCAAATGTCATAAATTTATTCTAAGCTGTGCTCAGCATCTACTGGTGTTCTGATATATTATTTTGAATATGCCAAAAGCTGAAGCACATATTATCAAGAAGCATTTTAAACAATTGAGGGTTTCTTATGCTTTGTTCTTCAAATATTTTCTAATTTTTGGTCTAAATGGGAAGTTTTGTATCACCTATGAAGATTTGATTAAGAAATCAAAAATGCATAAGTTAGAATCACATAACATACCTGATTTACTAATATCCTGAGATGCATATTTTTAAATATATTTAGGGGAAAGAGCCTTTCAGTTACAATTTAACTATGGACATAAAATTGTAATCAAGCCCTAGTGCATTCTGTCACTTTTTAATTTCCCAGACACACATAGATAGGGTTTTGATTTGGTCACATCCTCAGGAATTCAGTGTGGCTCACTGTTGAGTGGAATCTTGGATAGGCTCATTTAGAGCTGGATGGGGAAATGACCAAAAGAGTTCTAACAGAAAACAGATTTTGCCATATGGCTCCTAACCATTTGCCCTTTGAAGCTCAGTAAAAGAGGTCTGAGATACTACAGAGGTGTTTTTCTTTTGTCTAGGAAAAGATTTGAAAGATTTGTCTAGGAAGACAACAGAAGCCATGAATTTGACATGTTGGTCAAAATACAAGAAGAACAAGCCAACAATGGGAAAGCAGAGGGCCCACAGCTGCTTCAAATGAATCCCTATGGTGTTGAGCATCTTTCAAAAGTGGCCAATCCCAAAATAAAGCCATAGATATCTTCTCTCCATCACTAAGCAATCCTATAGGTCATAGTTCATGAGAGACCTTCTATTTGCTTCGATTCTGATGAACCCTTATTAAACATCAACATTTGGTCAGTAATCATATTACTCTTGAGAGTCCCTTGGACTGCAAGGAGACCCAATCAGTCCATCCTAAAGGAAATCAGTCCTAAATATTCACTGGAAGGACTGATGCTGAAGCTGAAATTCCAATACTTTGGCCACCTGATGCGAAGAGCTGACTCATTTGAAAAGACCCTGATGCTGGGAAAGATTGAAGGCAGAAGGAGAAGGGGACGACAGAGGATGAGATGGTCGGGTGGCATGACCAACTCAATGGACATGAGTTTGAGCAAGCTCCAGGAGTCAGTGATGGACAGGGAAGCCTGGTGTGCTGCAGTCCATGGGGTCTCAAAGAGTCGGACATGACTGAGTGACTGAACTGAACTGAACTGAATCATATTATAAAGGGATACAATCAGTACTGTATGAAAATTAGCTAATTAACACTTTCATTCTTTGGTCTATTATCCCTAAAATTAGGCAATAATCTTCACTTTTTTTCTATTTATTTGTTTTAAAATTTTTGGCAACTAGGCATTTGCCAACCTGAACCAGATATTTTTTAAAATACATAATAAAATATATCAAGTCCAACCTCTGCTTTTTTTTTTCTAATTTTATTTTATTTTTAAACTTTACATAACTGTATTAGTTTTGCCAAATATCAAAATGAATCCGAACTGTGGTGTTGGAGAAGGCTCTTGAGAGTCGCTTGGACTGCAAGAAGATCCAACCAGTCCATCCTAAAGGAGATCAGTCCTGGGTGTTCATTGGAAGAACTGATGCTGAAACTCCAATACTTTGGCCACCTGATACAAAGAGCTGACTCATTTGAAAAGACCCTGATGCTGGGAAAGATTGAAGACAGGAAGAGAAGGGGACGACAGAGGATGAGATGGTTGGATGGCATCACGGACTCAATGGACATGGGTTTGGGTGGACTCCAGGAGTTGGTGATGGACAGGGAGGCCTGGCGTGCTGTGATTCATGGGGTTGCAAAGAGTCAGACTCGACTGAACAACTGAACTGAACTGAACCTCTACTTGAGTAAAATTTAATAAGCTTTCAAAATTCCATTTTGAGCCATCACACACAATCACTTTTTTAAGAAAGAAAATTCATAAAATATTAGCATGCCCATAGATCACATTTTTTTATTCATGATTTATATATTGTGATGAAAGCAAACACACTCCTAAAATATAGGAAAATGCTTTATGAATAAAAAACTGTCAGAAAATTGACACTATTGTTGGATTTTTTAGGCATTAAAATAATTGTCTCTCAGGTATGAATGTGTCATATTAAGATAATAAATGGTAATTAAGATAAAACAATTGCTCCTTAGAAAGAAAGCTATGACAAACCTAGAAAGTGTATTAAAAAGAAGAGATCTCATTTTGCTGACAAAGATCTGTATAGTCAAAGTTATGGTTTTTCCAGTAGTCATGTACAGGTGTGAGAAGTGAACCAGAAAAAAGGTTGAGTGCCAAAGAACTGAAGCTTTCAAACTGTGGTGCTGGAGAAGACTCTTGAGGGTCCTTTGGACCACAGTGAGATAAAACCAGTCAAACCCAAAGGAAATCAACCTTGAATATTCATTGGAAGGGCTGATGCTGAAGCTGAAGCTCCAGTACTTTGGCCACCTGATGACAAGAGCCAACTCATAGGAAAAGACCTTGATACTGGGAAAGATTGAAGGCAAGAGAAGAAGCAGGCAGCAGAGGATGAGATGGTTGGATGGCATCACTGACTCAATATATGAGTTTGAGCAAACTCCAGGAGATAGTGAAGGACAGGGAAGCCTAGCGTGCTGCAGTCCACGGGGTCATAAAGAGTTGGACTCGACTTAGCAACTAAACAACAACAACCGGGGTGATTGAAAATTATCATCCTGATGATGATGAAATATACGTTGGACCATATTGTAGAAGCACCCAACCACAAGTAGCTCATCACAGATAACATATTTCAAACTCAAGCCCTATAATTTAGTGCCACTGAATTAGAATTATCAAAGTTCTATCTCAAGAAAATGTATGATGACTTTATAGTAAATTACTAAAAAATCAATAAGCACTAACATGAGATGCATTAAGACAATTTAGAGTCAAAGGAATATAAGAACTAAAGATGATTTAATAAATAAACTTTGTTCTATCCTCCTTTAACCTGCTGTTTATGGACTACAGTCAGTAGCATTAGGAATGCCTAACTGGCTCTTTATCTATCATATTTAAGTGCTATGAGGTTTTCTGAAAGGGAAAATTGAGGTTGATCCAATGGGGATGAGCATGAGATAGAGGCAGAGAACTGCGCATCAGAAAGAGAAAGAAAAAAGAGGGAGTCTGTTTTATTCTCATGACTTTTGAAATCAGCTGCTAGGCTGACTTTGAGTTAGAGTTTATAGTTTCAGCAGAAACTAGAAAGTGAATGGTAAAAAGGGCCACTGCAACTCAATGGATAACAATTTAAATCTACAAGGGGTCGCCACTTTTACCATCTTCAGATCAGTGTGTATATCCTAGAGAGAGAGAGACAGAGAAATAAACATTTGACTACAAATCCAGCACCTTTCACCAAATGAATTAATAGAAAATGTTAGAAAAACATAAATTTATTTCTTCAAACATATTCTGAACTGACTTGAGTGTTCCCACTCATGCAGCCATTCAGGAAAGATTCATACTGCCAACCATTCAGGGCTAAATTTCTTAAGCAAGACATGTCAGGCAAGACCTAGGTTAGTGTCTTTAAGAGTAAAGTTGCTCTAGTCCTGGCGATGGTTGCCCTTTTTTCATTTATCAATCTAATTTTTTTTCATCTCTGCAGAAAAATGTCTGTGTGGTTGAAGGCAGGGGAGAGAGTTGGAGATTCTTGGCTTTTTCTGAAATTGCATGCTCTCCTAACTATGATTCTGTCACTTTAAGATGAAAACACTGACAGCTAGAGAGGAAAGTCCGATGAAATAAATTAACACTCTTGACTGGTGTTCAAAGCTATGATTTCACATGAATGTTAAAATGATTATTCCATACTAAAGGCCCAAGCTGATGAATGAATTAATAACCTCCAGCAACTATGTGAAGCTGTTTTATTAAGGATGGTAACCTGCTGTTTTCTGTCTCCTCTGAAGACAGAATGAGCATAGACAGGGTCAAGCTACACCCCCTGCAAAGAAGATATAACTTAGATATTCAGAATTTCATAATTAGTGATTGTTACAAAAGGATATTGATTTCTGAAAATGAGTATAGATGGTCCCCTAGGAAGAAGGCATCATTTGGTTAGGGATCAGTCTCCCTTAGTGAAAGAAAAGATGATTGAGGTTTTCCACACTGGCAGCCAGGCTGCTTAATAGAACACAAGCCTATGACACTAAAATTTGCCTCTGTTGCATTAAGAGTCATAGATTCTTCTTCTAGTTGTTTGTATAGAAAAGAACCTGGACTTTGCCACATTTGTTTCAGAGTCAGAGCAAAAGAGTATACACTGGCACTTGTTAAATAATGTGTACTATGATCTCTAATAAAACCCACAGGTTTGTACTAAACATCAAGGGCTAACTATGACCGCTGAGATGATGGTAAAATCCAGAATTGTTCCACTAGATTTGGTATCAGAGCACACACCTAATAACTTCCATGGTGGTCCAGCAGTTAAGACTCTGTGCTTCCACTGCAGAGGGTGCAGCATTTGACCCCTGGTCAGGGAACTGAGATCCCACATGCCACAGAGCATGGCCAAAAAAAGGTAACGATAATAAATAATAATAAAGGATTTTTTAAGAGGACACTTCTGTGATGTACCCTTTTCCCTGTCCTTCATTGACCACTCCCTCTCCTCTCACTGCCTTTATCATCCACAGCCAGCTGTGTGCCTACCCTGCCGGTGTCAGCAAAGGAATAGGGGTGCCTTCCAAGAGGCTCTACATGAGCCCCCAAATATCTGGGAAATGCATCCATTGCCTCATGACAGACAGACCCTTCCACCCTCATTTTGTGAAGGGATAGTGAGAATCCTGGAGTTCTCCCTGCCCATCAGTCACAAATCATTTCATCACCTGTGCTCTGGATAAAGCTATAAAATCAGACATCCACTCAAGAGACATGGTCTAAGTATTAACTTTGGGCTGGTTTCCGGTGGTATATACTCAGTTCCTTGCCTCATTTGCTCTAGTGTTCTGTCATAGAATTTAAAGGATTTCTAAAGACAATGAAGCTGAAAGCAATGGAAAGAAACTTGGCCAGGAAAAGAGAAAAGAAGCCTTCAATATGAAAATCATTTAAAAAGGGATGAAAGAATTATATTAAATAGAAATTATAGTTTAGTAAGGAAATGACTCCAGGGCTGGTAAACTCATCATGATTTAGGAGGTGAATTCCACAGTAAAGCAAGCAAAGCTTTGGAGTCAGAGCATAGCTACCAATGCATTGATACCTGGAGGATGCCACTAGGGCAAAGGTCATTGAGATAGTCTGGGGGAAGTGCCTTCCAGCACTACTCAATTCACAAGGGAGCTGGGAATCATGATGGTGACCTAGGAACGTCTGGCCAAGTGTTTAATTTATTCAATAACTTTCCTGAGTCTCTCACTGGACATCTTGGTTAGGGTGCTAAGAAATAAAAACAATGAAGAAAGAGTTATTATCCTCAGCTACTTGTTGAGGGTTAATTACAATGCAGTTGATACATTCTCAATCATCCCTGCTCAGATGTCACCGAAACCAAAAGACCTCAGCCCACCAAAAGGTTAATCACTCGTTATAGAAACTACAGCTCTGCATTGCAGATAGCTTTGTATCATGTTGATCACTAAAGTCTTTTAAGGAGTTCCTTCTTTTCCTTTTCTTTTTCTCTCAGTCTTTCTTCCTCTCTTTCTTTTTTTTTTTCTTTTTTTTTTAAATTTAATTTTATTTTTAAACTTTACATAATTGTATTAGTTTTGCTAAATATCAAAATGAATCCGCCACAGGCATACATGTTCTTTGCTTCTCTGTCCCTCTAAACTGTGAATCTCTTAAGAGAAAAGTAATTGGGTCATCTATAACTGTGTTATGTTATAAGCATGCGACAAATCTTCATTGAGCTGAACAAAACTGAATGTTACAGGAGTCATTCTGAAGGTGAAAGAGAGAAGGATGGAGGTGTGGAGGAATAACTCCTTATCTGTAAAATGTACCTAATATCCATCTCTTAGAGTTAACTGATACATTTTATATCATGCCATACATGCCTGGTACTTGCCATGGGATCAGTTAAGCAGTTGTTGATACATTACAATTAACAGTTATGGTACTGTTACTGTTAACAATGATATTATGTGTATTATTGAGTTCATAGGTGGCTCTGCAGTGACTTCAGCTGCTGTGGTCTTGACGTTACTGATTTTATCCCCAGAGTCTTGATGATGCTGAGAGAGGCTTTATCTTATCATAATCCACCACTCCTCTTTTCCATGTTTGTCTTTTTCCAAGTACGTTCTTGCTTATTCTTTGTCTTCTTTTTACATCTTATAATTTGTTCAAGTTTTCTTAAGGGGACTTCTTCCAATCTAATGGCTTTACTATTAAATTTCTAAATCTGCTTTTAAAAAGTAGCCAGTTTGCAAAACAGAATAAAGAACATGTAAGCAAATGAAGCTGGTGTAGGAGAAGCTGATAGAAAAAAATAATTTTCTCCAATGTGGGAACGCCACAAATCTATGATATCTGTGGACACATGATTCTAGTCTATTTTGTGTTAGGTAAATCCATTCAGTTCATCTGGGAGATAGATTTATTTTTTGGATGTTTCCCCTTATAATTAATAATGAACCCTGGTTCAAATAATAAGGGGAAAACAGGAAATGGAAGAAAAGAATCTTCAATCTGCAATGCATAACTGTTTTGGATAATAATTATTGCCACATTTTTTGTATTATTGTGAAAGTGAGATATCAGACCAACATTTATACTGTTTTTCAAAAAGAAAAAAGGAATAACATTTTGTACCTGATAATTGGCATTAATGCTTCTATATATTATAAAAAATAGCACTCATCTATTTACTGCAATGTTCTGTTTTAAACAGATTGATTTTAACATTTCTACTAAGTTGCCAACATGCAGGCAATTGGGTAGTCTGATATTTCCTTGGGAGAATAGTTAGAACTTAAATATAGATTTTAGAGTCATTCATTTTTAAGTAGAACTTAATTAAAGCCATGAGATCAGATGAAATTGCTTAGGGAAAGACTAGAAATGCAAATATATTACTTTGTTATAATTGTTCTTAGTGTGGAAAATATGATCTACCATAACTGATTTGTTCAATAGGCATCAGGATTGATCCAAAGAAGCATCTTATAATTACTGTTGTTATGTTCTAAATGTATAAAAGTTTGTCATGAAGAGGGGATTGATGAATATGAAGCAGAGAGACACAAAACAATTAACTAACAACTATGCACATCATTAAATGTTGACTTATGCTAATTATGCATTCCTTCAGATGGCTACTATTCACTGCCTGAATACTTGCAAGGGGAAAGTCTTTATGAGATGACAAAATGTAAAAGACCAGGGTTTTTTGTTTGTGTTTTTTGGTGTGTGTGTGTGTGTGTGTGTGTTTCCACTTCTAGTGGTGCTGGGTCTCTGTGCAGCTCAGAATTTTCCCTAGCTGCTGAGAGTGGGGACTGCTCTTTATGAAATGGCTGCAGTGTGCAGGCTTCTCACTGCTGTGGTGTCTCTTGTGCCTGGGGAAGGGTTCTAGGGCCTCAGTCATTGCAGCTCCCAGGCTCTAGGGCACGGACTCAGTAGTTCTGGTGCACAGTCTTATTGCTCCAAAGCACGTGGGACCCACCCTATTAGGGATCAAGCTCACTTCTCCCATGCATCTTGCATTGGCAGGCAGATTCTTTACCACTGAGTCACCTGGGAACCCCACGACCAGCTTTAAAATACAGTTTTCTTTGGAGGTGGCATGCAGTTGTCCTGACTTCACGTGTCAAATGTTATTTTTCCTCCCTCTCCTCCTTCTCTTCTACCTTCTCCTGGTTCCTCCTTTTTTGCTTTTGTAAAATAATTTTTTATTATTATCCTTGAAGTAATAGTTATACCTCATTACATTCCATACACACACTATTTCTTCAGACTTTAAAATAGATCTAAAGGCCAGTATATAGCCAGTGGTTGCCAAAATGCATACAAAATCTGTCTAGAGAATGATTTTTCTGGATAATAAGAAAATGTGAAAAACTCTAAAGGATGAAAAAGAGTAGCGTTAGGAGGGAAAGAGATACATATCTTTTTGGCGTGGAAAGGCAGGAGGACAGAGGGGATGATATAAAAGATACATCCAATTCAGGACACCGATATCTTCGGTGGGCATCATTGGTATTTTCTGGAGTGTAGTTTGGAGAGACATCAAGTAGCCATGTTCACGACTGGTTGGGGGACATGACTTAATAAATAATTCAAAGAGTCCGCTCCTAATCTGTATGGAATAAAGGGGTGCAGTCAGGGGTTAAAGAATTTCCAATGTGCCTAGTAAACAAAATACAGAGAACATTAACAAGTAGAAATCCTGAGGGAGCCTATCTGAAAAAGTCATAATATACAAAAATGAGGCCAACAATGACAAATGCCAGGGACTGTGCTCTCCAGTAATGGGGGCAGAATGTGGCCACATAGCAGATCAGATTAATCCTGTTTCATTGTTCATTGGTTCAAAGAAGACATGAGACAAACCCCTGATCAGCAGAGACCAGCAGGGTTCAGAGGGTACCTTGTAGATCAGAGAAGGCTGTCACCTAGGCTCTCCATGTTTATACACACATAGAGAGGAAAGGGAGAGGAAAAGAAAACCTGAACTCCCAAGCACTTGCTCAAAGAAGGCGGATGTATCCAAAAGTACTATGTCAACTGGAAGGAATCCTGGTGCTGTGAACTCTTAAGTTGTGGTTTAGGGCCCCCAGCTACTCATAAAGAAGCTGTTAATGAGCACATTTGGATCAGTAATAGCAAATTAAGAAAAACATTATTTCACTCATCTAGTAAATTCGTGAGCCCTCTCCCATCATAGAATTTTGAAAAATTGATTCTTTGTTTTTAAATTGAAGTATAGTTGATTTATAGTGCTGCATTAGTTTATGCTCTACAGCAAAGTAGTTCAGTTACATATACATACATATATATATATATATATATATATATATATAGTTGTTGTTGTTTAGTTGCTAAGTCATGTCTGACTCTTTTGTGACCCCATGGACTGTAGCCCATCAGACTTCTCTGTCCATGGGATTTTCCAGGCAAGAATACTACAGTGGGTTGATAATTCCTTCTTCAGGGGATTTTCCCAACCCACAGAGTGAACCTGCATCTCTTTCTTGGCAAGTGGATTCTTTACCAGTGAGCCACCTACCTGGGAAGCCCTGATAGATAGATAGATACAGATATACATTATTTTTAATATTATTTTCCATTATAAATAAAAGTTGATTCTTAAAGACACAATTTAGCCAATCTAAAAGAAAAAAAATTTTTTTTCTTTACAAAATTGAGGTTCAGGGAGTTGAATAACCTGCTTCTTTATGGCAGAAGAGAAACCCAAATTTCAGGATATCCAGTTCAGAACTTTTCTGCCATGTCATCCTTTCCGTAAGTAATCTGTGTGCATCTCTTTTCTTTCTAATGGAAAGTCAATGAAAGAATGAATTCAGATGGGAAGGGAAGGTCAGATTGAAGGTTTGAAAGCCAACTGATTTTTGAAGGCAATGGCCTCATCAAGAAACATTCACTCTTCCCAAACCAAGTGGAATCATTAAAAGATTTTACTGAGACAACTTAAAAATATCGAGATCCATCTCAGATCATTTCACTGTTGGAAGGTGAATTTTAAGAAGGCTTGTTTGGGTTCACACCTTCATTTTCTTCAGGAAGTTTTCTTATTTTTCTAAACTGTAAGCAATAGGTATATATATAATTTGTATAAATTCATATGCATGCACACATTCTGCTTCTTTTGCTAGTCTCTTAAAATACTAAAAATTCTACTAAATTTCTCAGAGTCCTTCACTAAGCAATGGGTGTGTCACCCTGAATTAGGGGGCATCCACTGTGCACTGAGAAGGAGGGAGGGAATTGGAAGCCCCAGGACCTGCTTCAAGAACACTGACACTTGACTGTGAGATCACATGCACAAAATCACCTATTACTTCCAAACTGGTACATCAGAATCTTGAAATGGTCATCTCAATAAATGTCAAGAACTGATCAGACATGAACGACCCTTGAAACAGTGGGTTTGGAATCACTTCCACTGTCAGGGGCTTCCCAGATGGCACTAGTGGTAAAGAACCTACCTGCCAATGCAGGAGATGTAAGAGATGTGGGTCTGATCCTTGAGTTAGGAAGATTCCCCAAAAGAGGCCACAGCAACTCACTCCAGTATTCTTACCTGAGAATCCCATGGACTCAGGAGCCTGGCAGGCTACAGTCCATGGGATTGCAAAGAGTCGGACACGACTGAAGTAACTTAGCTGCAGCCACTGTCATGAAGAAGCTCAAATTGACAGACGAAGGGGCAAGTGTTTTAGACAGAAGGAATGATCTCAGAAAAGGAGTATAGAAGGCAGTAACACACCTGGACAGAGGTCAGAATGCAATCAAAAGCTGCTGTAAGCTTGTTAAAAGGGGACTAAAAATTGAGAATGAGTAAGGCAAAAGAAAAATAGAATCACGCCAGTTGCTCAACACACGAAGGACAGTCATATAGGCAGCTTTGTTGAACTGGCTAGACTTTGTAACCACAATAGGGCTACAGCTTAGTCATGTATCACCTTCTATTTTCACAAAATTTCATGTGTTTCCCATCGATGTAGAAACCCCTGTGAGAAAATGCCTTGTCCTCATCCTAGACCTAGAAGAAAAAATAAACTTAAGCCACATCGAACTATGACCCTATCAAAATGTCAAGGCCTTACTCTGAAATATCACCACCGTGATTTAAAATTGATGTTGGCTCAAAGATCGTAATGACCTTTGTATTTTGAAAAATACCAGAATCTCTGATGACCATGAAAGAGATGGTTGTCACTGTTCCAGGACAAAAGGACCCAGGTAAGAAAATTACTGAGAGATGCAGAGAATCTAGAAGAGAAATATTTTGGCCCAAACTCAGTTTCCCATTCAAAAAGTTTTCCTGTGGCCCATACACTCATCCCCAAGAGCTATAATGGTCACATTTAACTTCTGGTCAGAGTCCCTGCATTTCGGCTCTTCTTTGATTTTTCTATTGGCTTCACAAGGATGGAAATTCATGCATGAAAGGATATTTAGAGTAACTGTGTACAAATAAGACCATTTTCTATTCACCTGTTGAAGGACAAGACCCAGTTCTGAAAGCTTGCTTACTATTTCCAGCCAATAAAAAAAGTAAAAAGCACAAAAGATCTATTAGATCATCTTATCAACTCTTTCTCTTGGTTCTGTCAATAGTCCAGGGTCCTGTCAAGTGAAATTCTCCGCTGTGGTATGTTTCCAAGGACAAAGTCAAGAAAGGCCTCTGGAATTTACATAGATGCCGAGTCCGCCCAACACGTCTCTAAGATTCTCATTAGAATGATGAAAACTATCCTTGGTTACCATATAGCACCTCTCAGCATGTCTTTCTCCTAGGATTAAAAAACATGACATTGAGTTCAAAGGGAAAAATTACATTTTCTTTTACACATTCATATGCAATGATTCCTTCCCTTGCTATTAATAAACTGGATGACTCATCCAACTGAACTCTCTCAAAGTGTGTGTGTGTGTGTGTGCGCGTGTGTGCACGCCTGGACCGGAGGAAAATCTCAGCAGTATTGACATTTGACAAGCCTGCTGCTCTGTGCTAATGAGCCCTAACGGTTTTAACATACGTCCTCCATGGCTGGCCTGCTTGGGGCTGATTCCATCATGGAAAAAAAAAAAAAAGATTTAAGTTTATGGCAGAGCTGGATGGTAGGATTGCTTGAAGTGAAATAGAGTCTGTTGATCTGTTCAGTGTCATGACCAGAACTCTGGAAATGCGTGGCCAAATCCTTGTGCTCTTCTTATGAATTAGATGCTTTTTCTTTCTTTAATAGAAAGGAAGCAGATCAGGCAGCATGCTGAGTAGCCACAGGCTGGTGCATAAAAACAGAGTCCAGTGGAACAGCCACACACATCTTCCCCATACTTCTGGGCTGGCAGACGCTGGGAGATTTGGAACGTACCTCAGAAAGGAATTCCTCCCATCTCTTTCCATGGAGCCAGCTCACTGATGGCAAAGCTATGTTAAAAGTCCCAAAATGCTGGCTCTGGAAAATGCTGAAGATCAAAAAATCGTTCAAAGATTTCCTAGCGAATCCAAAATATATAAGCACTTCTCCAAGTGCCCACTGTGTCTCAGTCTTGATTCATGATTGGGTGGTTGAAAGTGTTCTAACGTGTGATGTGATGATTAATGGTGAAGCACGTGCAACCTCAGAGCTATGTTGATGAGGTATGCCTGGGCCCATACCACGTTCTCACCTCTGCATAATCTCTCAGAGAGCTCTCACTAAACCTCAGCACTCAGGGCCGCAGCCCCAGAGAGTCTTTGTTGGTCTGGGGTGGAGCCAGGCATTGGTTTCTTAATAGCTCTTCAGTAACTTCTAATACTCAGCCAAGGTTAAATTGATGAACAAAGGCCTAAAATTAACAATCTGAAATGAATTACAGGCATATTGGTATATTATAATAGGGTGTAACCCCTTGTCAGAAGTTTTTCAGAAACTTCTAGAAAGAAATTCTTCTCACCTAACAGGACTACTGGCTCATTTATGTGCTTGCTATCTCCTATACATCTCAGACCAGGAGCTCCTTGGAACAAATATATGTGCGAGAGACAGCCCAGTGTAGTGGCTAAGAGGGTATCTTTTATATCCTCGCCTTGTGTCTTGAGTCTTGTTATTTAGTGATGTGATCTTGGCCAAGAAACCTGGACTTTCCTTCTGTAAAACAGTAATAAATAAAACATCTACTATGCCAAAGCCTTGTATTTTGGCATCTGCTATGCCAAACAACTACTATGCCAAAGCCTTGTATTTTGACATCTGTTATGCCAAAGCCTTTGGCTGTGTGGATCACAACAAATTGTGGAAAATTCTGAAAGAGCAGGTAATACCAGATCACCTTATCTGCCTCCTGAGAAATACGTATGCAGGTCAAAAAGCAACAGTGAGAATTCAACATGGAACAATGGACGGGTTCGAAACTGGGAAATTGTCCAAATTGTCAAGGCAGCATATTGTTACCCTGCTTATTTAACTTATATGGAGAGTACATCATGAGAAATACTGGGCTGGAGGAAGCACAGCTTGAATCAAGATTTCCAGGAGACATATCAAAAACCTCAGATATGCAGATGACAACACCCTTATGGCAGAAAGCAAAGAACTAAAGAGCTTCTTGATGAAAGTGAACGAGGAGAGTACAAAAAGTTTGCTTAAAACTCAACATTCAGAAAGCTAAGATCATAGCATCTGGTCCCATCTGGTGGCAAATAGATGGGGAAACAATGGAAACAGTGAGAGACTTTATTTGGGGGGACTCCAAAATCACTGCAGATAGTGACTGCAGCTATGGAATTAAAAGATGCTTATTCCTTGTAAGAAAAGCTATGACCAACCTAGACAGCATATTAAAAAGCAGAGACATTACTTTGCCAACAAAGTTCTATCTAATCAAAGCTATGGTTTTTCCAGTAGTCAGGTATGGATGTGAGAGTTGGACTATAAAGAAAGCTGAGCACCAACAAATTGATGCTTTTGAACTGTGGTGTTGGAGAAGACTCTTGAGAGTCCCTTGGACTGCAAGGAGATTAAACCAGTCCATCCTAAAGGAAAACAGTCCTGAATATTCATTTGAAGGACTGATGCTGAAGCTGAAACTCCAGTACTTTGGCTACCTGATGCGAAGAACTGACTCATTTGAAAAGACCCCGATGCTAGGAAAGATTGAAGGTGGGAGAAGGGGGACAGAGGATGAGATGGTTTGATGGCATCACCCACTCAATGGACATGAGTTTGAGCAAGTTCCAGGAGTTGGTGATGGACCCGGAAGCCTGGCGTGCTGCAGTCCATAGGGTCTCAAAGAGTCAGACATGACTGAGAGACTGAACTGTAAGTGGTAATAATAGCTACAGTTGGAAGGATGAAATGCCTCCATGTGAATGAGACACTTGCATTGGTGCCTGGTCCATGGGAAGCTCTTTGTAGGTACTGGCTATAACTATCCCTAAGCTGTCATTCAGAGAAGGGGATGGCACCCCACTCCAGTACTCGTACCTGGAAAATCCCATGGATGGAGGAGCCTGGTAGGCTGCAGTCCATAGGGTCACGAAGAGTCGGACACAACTGAGAGACTTCACTTTCACTTTTCACTTTCATGCATTGGAGAAGGAAATGGCAACACACTCCAGTGTTCTTACCTGGAGAATCCCAGGGATGGGGAAGCCTGGTGGGCTGCCGTCTATGGGGTCGCACAGAGTCGGACATGACTGAAGCGACTTAGTAGCAGCAGCAAGCTGTCATTGTGTTTAATGATAAAGCAATGATGCACAAAATTTCAAATCCAAAGTAGTTAAGTCATGAACGGAATTCTAAACATAAAGAGTTGGCTTTTGTTTTCTCTCTACTGTAGGACTAGCCACTCAATGATATTTACAAATCTTGGAATTATACACAGAACTCAGCCACATGAGCAGTTTTCTTTCATCAAAAAGACTACACATTTTTTTGCCAGCATTTGCAAATTTGAGATCAGTTATAATTGTATGTTTACTGACAGCATTGTTGTAATACTATGAAAACTATAGTTTTCAAAACAGTGCTGTGTTCCCAGATGTTTTGTGTACTTCTATGGCAGTTATGGTGATATTTAGAGGGTAAACATTACGTAAACCTGAAATTTAAATTTCCATTTGTACAATAACAGAACTGACATAATGTGGGTCCAAAATGCTAGTTTAAAAATATTTTTAATTAAAAAGACTTTTGTGTAAGCATGAGCTTCACTTAGCTAGTTACTTCATTGTTTGACAAAATTTCATTGGGAAACTATGCTGGTGCATGTCACCAATTCAGTTTAGACATTTTTACTCTATGGACCCTAAATTAGTGTTTTGCTTTTAATCCCAAAGGGATATTTCCTCCAGTAGGTCAGAATAAAGATTTCAGTCACATGAGGCAACAGAAGAAAATCTTCCTCTGCTTGAAGATCCTGTTTTGTATAGCAGAAGCTGAAGAGAACTTTAACCTTGGTGTGACTGAATTTTAACGAATGCCTTTGCTTATCAGGGAACAATGCTTTCTTATGTGAGAAATTCTTCTTCCCTTGAGGTTGTCGTTGTTGTTCAGTCACTCAGTAGTGTCCAACTCTTTGTAACCCCATGAACTGCAGCACACCAGGCTTCCCCGTCCTTCACCATCTCCTGGAGTTTGCTCAAATTCACGTCCATCGCGTCAGTGATGCCATTCAACCATTTCATTCTCTGTCGTCCCCTTCTCCTCCTGCCCTCAATCTTTCCCAGCATCAGGATCTTTTCCAATGAGTCGGGTCTTCGCATCAGGTGGCCAAAGTATTGGATCTTCAGCTTCAGCATTAGTCCTTCCAGGGTTGATTTCCTTTAGGATTGACTGGTTTGATCTCCTTGCTGTCCAAGGTGCTTCTTTTTTTAGAGTGAGGGACGGCAATTGTTTTCTGTAAAGGGCTATATAGAAATATTTATGTCCTGTGTTTTCCATTGAAAGTAGTCCTGCTATTGTAGTGAGAAACTGTCCACAGACAACACATTAGCAAATAAGCATGTCTGTTGTGGTGGGTCCCAGAAGGCTTGTTGTCACTTAGTCGCTAAGTCATGTCTGACTCTTGTGACCCAATGGACTATGGCCCACCAGGCTCCTCCGTCCATGGGATTCTCCAGGCAAGAATACTAGAGTGGGTTGCCACTATCTTCTCCAGAGGATCTTCCTGACCCAGGGCTCAAACCTGCGTCTCTTGCATTTTGGCAGGCAGATTCTTTACCACCCGGGAAGCCCATCCCAGAAGAGATCCAGATTTTAATCCCTGGAACTTGTGAATGTCACCTTCTGTGGCAAAGGGGGCTTTGCACACATGATTAAGTCAAGGATCTTGAAATAGGGGATTATTCAAGATTATCTGCATGGGCTTTAAATGTGATCACATGTCCTTATAAAATGGAATCAGCGGAGGACATTTAACCACACAGACAACAGAGGCAATGGGAGTACTGAAGCAAGATGCTACGATGCTGACTTCGAAGATGGAGAAAGGGACCACAAGCTAAGGAATTCAGGGGATGCAGCTCTAGAAGCTCTAAAAGGTAAAGAAGGGGATTCTCCCCTGGAGCCTCCAGAGGAATCACAGCCCTGCCAACACCTTAACTTTGTCCCAGTGAAACTGATTGCAAATTTCTGACCTCCAGCACTGGAAGAGGCTAAATGTGTGCTGTTGTTAAGTCACTAAATGTGTGACTTAGACATGAATACAGCTGAGGCAAAATCAAGAGGCAGAACAGATTTGGCTAGAAGTAAATAGTTTGCCAACTCCTGCTCTTTAGACCTTCCTTATACGGTTTATTCCACTGAATTCTATAGGTCTCTGTTCTCCCCTAATTAAGTCTCTTGTATAGAGGTCATGGGCCTTGGAGTCAGAAGTAATAGATTTTAATTCTGGTTCTTTCCTTACTAGCAGTGTGACCTGGTCACTAATCTCTCTGTGTCTCTGTTTCTGTGTTGGTAGAGTAGTTATCTGGAAGGAAGTAGACAATGCGTGAAAACCCTGATACAGGAATGCTGGACCCAATGACCCATAGAAGCCACTTTGCCCACATCCATACTCAGGAATCATCATACTCTCCTCTATGTTTCATTCTTCTTCACCACTTATCTAACACACTAAAATTATTAACACAGTAAAATTTGCTTATTTATTTTATTTAACATTTGCTGTCTATTGCCACATTAAAGTAAAAACTCTTAGAAGACCAGTCACAGAGAAGGTGCCGAATGTTTATTGAATGAATTAATGTAAATTGAACAAATAACTGTGCTGAGTAAGTAACCACCAGTCCCCTTTCTTCTAGCACCTGTGCTGCACCAGTAGATAGGAGCACAAAGTCCCGCTTAGTAAAGATGCTTGGGTAGCAAAGCAGTCTGAGAAATGCATTCCAGACAGAGACAGACAAATTAGATAATAAGGATGAAGACGACACAGTGGCTCCCAATTGCCATTTCTTCTTCTACAGGGCTCCCCACACATCCAGAACTCAAGACTTCTGCTTGCAACCATAGCTTCTTTAATACTGTATTCTTTCCCTCGGGTGTTTTAGATTGGAAAGAGCCTGTGGGGTCCTTGGAGGGTTCATTTTCCCATCTCTGGCTACATTTTCCTAGAAGTTAAGGGGAAAGCATATTCCCATCTAGGAATAACTAATTAGAAATAAAAGTTATAATTTTGGTAAGATATTTAGCATTAAATTACTTTCATTGAAGTGAATATTACTAGAACATGTTCCAATCTTGTTTTTATTTTTATTGACTAACACTGAATGATTGGGCAGGAAGTAAGAAATTTGATGAATCACTGCAAAGGGTCTAGTTTCATGCTTTTCCACCAATCAGCCTTATGATAAGGCACGTGTGTTTTCTGGAACCTTCATCTGCACATCTCTGAAAAGGAGTGACTACTCTACAAGATATAGTTTTAAAGTCCTTACCGGATCAACAATTTTTTCCTTTCCCATATGGTTTATCATAGAATACTGAATGTACTTTCCTGTGCTATACAGTAGGACCTTGATGTTTATTGATCCTATGTATAATAACTTGCCTCTAACAGTCCCAAACTCCCAATGCTTCCCTCTCCCATCTGGCCCCCACCCCTTCGTAACATAATTTTTTTTTCTACATCTGTGAGTCTGTTTCTGTTTCATAGGAAAGTTTATTTATGTCATATTTTAGATTCCATGTGTAAGTTACATCATGTGGTATTTGTCTTTCTCTTTCTGACTTACTTCACTTAGTATGAAAATCTCTAGGTCCATCCCGATAGTTGCAAACGACATTATTTCACTCATTTTTATCACTGAGTAGTATTCCATGGTATGGTCATACCACATCTTCTTTATCCAATCCTCTGTTGATAGACATTTAGGCTGTTAACATGTCGTGGCTATTGTGAATAGCAGCTCAGTAATTTTTGAAAGCACAGTTAATGTTATCTTCCTTATTCTATCTGATTTACAAAACCATTACACAGAGTAAACATTATAGATATCATCCCTGTCTTTATGGGGACTTTTAAAATAGCACAAACACCTGATGTTTCAGTAGATTTGAAAATTTCGAAGGAATTATCATTCTCTCTCATGTTGTCCTAAATTCAGATGGTATGAAGAGGAACAAAGCAATTTACCATAAATAGTAAGGAGAAATGTCTAGAATTAAGTAAAAGAGACTAAAAGCTAGATTGTGCTGTTACAAACAATTTGCTGAATGTGAAATATTTTTAAAAACAGCTATTTTATTGATTGAGTTTCCCTGACTCAGATGGTAAAGAATCTCCCTGCAATGTGGGAGATTTGGGTTCAGTCCCTGGGTTGGGAACATCCTCTGGAGAAGGGAATGGCAACCCATTCCAGTATTCTTGCCTGGAGAATCCCATGGAGAAAGAAGCCTGGTGGGCTACAGTCTACAGGGTCACAAACAGTCGGACACAACTGAGCAGATAACACTTTCACTTTTCATCTTCTTTATTAAATGTTTAAAAGAAAGGGGGAAATGCTAAGACCTAAAAGGCAAAATGTAAAATCTTCTGTACATTATAGAAATATACACATGTGATTTCTAAATAATCATTGATTACACACACATACACATTTGTTATCAAAAGGCAAAGGAGGGGAGAAATCAGCTAGTCTACAAAATGAGCTATAGTGTGCACTTAAAGTCCCTCAACCCTCTTGCTTCGAGAGCACAAAGGGTGGCTCATTTCACACTTAGCTCCATGGAAGAAAGTCATAACTGTCAACCAGATTTAGTACTGAACCTGTTTAACTATTATGCATCTTTTAAAGCTCAGCCCAGGTGACATTTCCACTGAGAAGGTTTGCCTAAAGTCCTCATCCACCACCAAGACTAGGACAGCTCTGCCTACATTCTTACCAACCACCCTGCATTATAAATGCCAATCAGAGGTCATCTGTGTCCATATACTCAACTATTTCCTCTTCTGACACTTCACTAGGACAAGTCTGGCTCCTGTTTCATTCCCATCCTTCAGCACAGTGCTTGAATATATTAAGCACTTATTATATGTCCCTGAGTGTGTACTCAGTCGTGTATAATTCTTAGTGACCCCACAAACTGTGGTCCATCAGGTTCTTCTGTCCATGGGATTTTACTGGCAAGATATACTGGAATGGGTTGCCATTTCCTCCTCCAGGGTATCTTCCTGATCCAGGGATTGGACCCACATCTCCTATATCTCCTGCATTGCAGGAGCTTCCCTTGTAGCTCAGTCGGTAAAGAATCTGCCTGTAGTGCAGGAAACCTGGGTTCAATCCCTGGGTTGAGAAGATCCCCTGGAGAAGGAAATGGCGACCCACTTCAGTATCCTTGCCTGGAAAATCTCATGGACAGAGGAGCCTGGTGGGCTGCAGTCCAAGGGGTCACAAAGAGTCAGGCACAACTGAGTGACTAACACTTATTCCTGTACCTCCTGCATTGCAGGAGGATTCTTTTTTATTGCTGAGCCACTGGGGAAGCCCAATACATGTCCGTGGAAAGACTGAAAATGACAAATCACCATAAATTCAAATTCAGTATAAAAGTACTTTCTTGCTAATTATCTAGGAGAAAGAAGTTTGCAATTTAAAAACTGAAATAAAGGCCTCTGGAGATGATGATTATTCAAGCAAAAGCACTAACAGAGGGTTTCCAGGAAGTTCAATAAAGTGATCCCAGAATCTCTGAAATAACAGAAGGAATTGAATATGAATTCTTTTTAGACTGCATTTAGAGGGCAAGGCTGTAAAACAGAATTTAAGCATGACATTTAAAATCCTTTTTAGGATTAAACTTTTAAAAAGAATTGCTAATTAATTCCAGAGTGTTTAACTATTCATTGTTTGTATGAGTGAAAAACCAGAAGCAACCTAAAAGCTCAAAAACAGCAAAATGATTTAAATCTTATCTAAATCATCTAAATGAGAGCAGACTATGTCGTCACTGAAATAGCATGACGGAAATACGATTATTTACATGGGAAAACATTAACTTAAAACATACATACTCCAATGGCGTGCACAGAGTGTTCTTAGCTAAGCAAGTATAGAAGTAAATATATGTATACTTGCAAACACACATACTCTTGGGCAAGGCAGAGTAATAATATCTTTTTTGTATCCATCAATCCCAGTCTTTCAATTTATCCCTCCTCCCCTTACCCCCTGGTAACCATAAGTTTATTTTCTTTTTTCTCCATTAGGGTATAGTTGATTCATAATCTTGGGATTGACATATATACCTTACTATGTGTAAAACATAGCTAGTGGGAACCTGCTATAAAGCAGAGGAAGCTCAGTTCAGTGCTCTTGGTCATGACCTAGAAGGGCAGGATGGGGGGAGTGGGATTCAGAGGGGAAGAATACATATATGCATATAACTGATTCACTTCATTGTACAGCAGAAAATAATACAATATTGTAAAGTAGTAGTGGGTATTGTGCTGTAGAATGCATGCTGTATGTTATGTGATGTGTTTGTGTGTGTGTGTGATTTTCCTAGTGTTTTGCAACTGTCCCACAATAAACATTTATTAATTTTATCATCAGAAATAAACCCTTTCAGTAAGTGCAAAAAGGTCTATCATCTGAGGCATTTTCTTAGCCTCTGTCCTCAGGCTAAACTAAAAATGTGAAGGATGTTTGTATTGGCAGGTGGAGACCTGAATTGTGCACACAAAGGTAGGAAAAGGGGGAAATAATGCTGATCCAAATACCTTTGTGGTGGAAGGATAAACTGTGGCGTGAGACATGCCTTCGAAGTTAATTAGGTAATTATTAGCCTAAAGAAGCAAAAGGTCAAAGTTGCGTAGTTTTAGAGATAAACCTTAAAAAGACTCATTAAAAGGAAATGAACAAAGGAAGTTCCAGAGCTAAAACCATGAGTTCCTGATTCTTATAACCAAAAAGTCATTTTCTTCTCATTTAAACTCATGTTTCTCCATCAGTTTCATCTAAGATGGCAAAGTAGAAAAGTCAGTTACTGACTTCCAAAGAGAAGAAAGGTAAGAGTAAAGTAAAGAGCTTTAAAATAGATCAATGTCTCCTAGTTACATTTAGTGAAAATATTCAGTTTTCAAAATCAAACAAGCAAAGATAGAATACTTTTAAAAGAGAATAAGAGAAAGAAGTGTCAGAGGCAGAGGTCATTTCAAGAGAAGAAATGATGAATGTGGTTTGGTTTGGGTTGATTAAGAATGTCCATGAGGAAGTACCCCAAAGGTACATTAAAGTTAGAGCTTAGAGGAAATATTAGGGCAGGAAGCTAACCACACTGACCTGATTACTGAAGAAATAAGCATGAAAAGAAGAAATGGGGAAAAGAGAAGAGAGTCAAAGACAGACTGACCCAAACTTTGGCATACTCTTGAAAATGAATAAGTCAAAGACTGGAGAAGCTTCAAAGAGCTTCTGGAGACAAAAATGGAGGGAAGGTAATTTTAAAGAATATATTTCTAAATACAGGTTTAGAAAAGCAGAGAAGCTATTGAAAAAAAAATTAAATAAGATGATCCAAGGGATGTTGGCAACATCATCCATTGGATCAACATCCATTGGATGAAAGAAAAGGCAAGGGAATTCCAAAAACAATCTACTTCTGCTTCATTGACTACACTAAAGGCCTTGACAGTGTAGATCACAACAAATTTTGGAAAATTCTTAAACAGGTGAGAATACCAAACCACATTACCTTTCTCTTGAGAAACCTGTATGCAGAACAGGAAGCAACAGTTAGAACCAGACATGGAACAATGGCCTGCTTAAAAATTGGGAAAGGAGTACGTCAGGGCTGTATATTGTCCCCTTGCTTACTTAGCTTGCATGCAGAGTACCACATGAACTGCTGGCATGGATGACTCATAAGCTGAAATCAAGATTGCCAATAGAAATACCAACAACCTCAGATATGCAGATAACACTAATTGGCAGAAAGTGAAGAGGAACTAAAGAGTCTCTTGATGAAGGTGAAAGAGGAGAGTGAAAAAAGTGGCTTAAAACTCAACATTTAAAAGACGAAGATCATGGCTCCTGGTCCCATCACTTCATGATAAATAGATGGGGAAAAAGTGGAAACAGTGGTATATTTAATGTTCTTGGGCTCCAAAATCACTGTGGACAGTGACTGCAACCATGAAATTAAAAGATGCTTGCTCCTTGCAAGGAAAGCTATGACAAACTTAGATAGCATATTAAAAAGCAAAGATATCACTTTGACAACAAAAGTCCATGTAGTCAGAGGTAAGGTTTTTCCAGTAGTCATGTGCAGATGTGAGAATTGGACCATAAAGAAGGCTGAGTGCTGAAGAACTGATGCTTTCAAACTGTGGTGCTGGAGAAGACTCTTCAGAGTCCCTTGGACAACAAGGAGATCAAACGAATCAATCCTAAAGGAAATCAACCCTGAACATGCATTGGAAGAACTGATGTTGAAGCTGAAGCTCCAGTACTTTGGCCACCTGATGCAAAGAGCCACCTCACTGGAAGAGACCCTGGTGCTAGGAAAATTGAGGGCCAAGGAGAAGGGGACCACAGAAGATGAGATGGTTGGATGGCATCACTGACTCAATGGACATGAGTTTGAGCAAACTCCAGGAGATAGTGAAGGACAGGGAAGTCTGGTGGGCTTCAGTTCATGGGGTCACAAGGACTCTGATGTGACTTAGCGACTGAACAACAACAACAAAGCATAAAATGAAGACAACTATTTTGGAAAAACATTGAAGCCCCACACAAGAAATACAGTACAAATTTGCAGAAACTGAATCAATATAGCTAACAAAGCCCTCGGCAAATGTTTGAAATCCACACACACACACAAAGCGAGTAAATAGAATTCTTTTTAAGTTGAGGGATTATCCAGGACTGAATATAGGTAAGTGAAGAGCAATAAAATGTTAAGAAGGTTGTGTGATATTTTAGAAAAAGCAAGCAAATAAGCTTATATTCAAATAGTGACCTGGTTGGGCTTGGACCCCTAATCTTTTTTAGTCTCATGCTTATTTCTATAAAATAGAAAGGACTGTAGTCAGTTCACACATTTGTCTGGAAAAGTTAATGGAATAAAAATATATAAAGTCCAAAACATACTGTAGCACACATGTTATTTAAAAAACATTTCTTCTATTCAAGGATATAGGTACTATTGTCAGATTAATTACAGATAAGGAAGTTGATTAAAACAGCCAATGTTTCTTCATCCATCTAACAAAGAGTTACTGAGAGCATACTATGTGGCATATATATAAATAGTATGTATATACTTTGCCACACATACAAAGTATATGCCACACATATACTTTGCCACACAAAGTATATACATAGTATGTATGTATATATTTTGCCACACTTACTATGTGTCAAATAATTTTAAAGCAGTTTTACTCCAGCATACTACATGGTGAAATGTAGTCAGTTAGACAAACAAGGCAAAGACCCTACACAACTTCTGGCATGCAAAGGTAGGTTATAAATAAGTAAGGACATATATTATATAGAGATAGCTACAGTTTGGAGAAATAAAGTGGGGTGGGTTTATAGAGTGTACCCTGGTGGCTAGTTTAGATTGGATTGTCAAAAGTGCTTCTCCAAAGAGTTGTAGGAAGAAGGAATCACCAGTCATATGAAAATTAAGAGGAAGGGTACACCAAGCAGGGTCAACAGTCAAATTAAAAGCTCAAGGAAAGAAATTAGATTGACATTATCAAGGAATCCAGAAAATGTCTAATTGAGCTTTGAGTGTCCAGTGGATGAGAAGAATGGTATCAGGGGAGGAAAGTCAGGAAGTTGGATAGTGTAAGCTTGGTAACTCAGACAAAGGACTATGGGTTTTTTCTGGTCCATGTGAAACGGGACATCATTAGGAGTACTATAAGCAATCCATTATAATAATTTGATCTGCATTTTCACAAGATTGCCCTGGCTACGGTGAAAAATGGACAAAAGTAAAAGAAAGAGACAAATTAGGAGGTCATTGTGATCATATTCAGATAAACAAAAGCTACTAAAACAAAAGATGGCAGAAGGAAGGATGAAGAGGAGTGGATAAACTGAAGATAGGTCTTTGGGGTAAACGTGATAGAACCTGCTGCCTGATGGATGTGAGAAAAAGAGAAGAGGCAAGGGTAACACTGGGATTACTGCAGAGCGCATCCATAGGTGTCAGTTAAAGAAATCAGAAAGCAGAAAGCTGGGGATAGAGAAGAGAAATGAATGGGAAAGAAGAAGATGTTAAGTAGAGAGTTGGATAAATGTAACTTGAAAATTTGGGAGGAAATTTTAAAATGGCCAGAGATTCAGATAGAATCTCAAACCAGAGGATTAGATGAGATCTCTGAGAGGCAGTATGTAGAAAGAGGAGCCACGAGGTCCCAGCATCTCCCCGGGACATGCCAATATTTTGAAGTCACACAAGAAAGGGGGAGTCTGTAAAGGAAATGAAGAGGAAGAGAACAGAAAAGGAGAAAGAACCTTGTAAAGCTGTGGCATAAAGCAAGCCAAGAGAGGAAGTTGCTTCCAGAAGAAAGAAGTGGTCACTTTTGTCCAATGTTAGAAGTAAAGTATCTAAAATAATTTTTTTTTAAAGTGGGTCCATGGCTGATTCATGTCAATGTATGGCAAAAACCATTACGATATTGTAAATTAGCCTCCAATTAAAATAAATAAATTAAAAAAAATTTTTAAAAAGTGGGCCCATTGAATGTGGCAGGATGGAAGTCAGGGGCAACCATGATAGGAATGGTCTCAGGGGAAGTTAGATACTGATGCCCAAACAGGATTTTGCATCCTCTTATCATACATTCAGACACTAAGCATTCTCCACTGTATTAAATGCCATCAAAAGGGTAAGTGAAAATACTGGATTTATTTTCTTTATACAAATAAGTAAACATGTGTAATTTTGTTTGATGTTTTAAATGTGACTGTATTTGTCTAAGTATCTTTTCTTTTCCTTTTATTTTGCTCTCCTACCTCTGATTCACCATCACCTTTCCCCTGCCATAAAATAACCCACAGTTATCCCAGTAGTTATCTTTATATATCTTTTCTGTGCCTGTGTAACCCTCCTTATCCACATAGATGTATACGTGTATACAGAAATATATGTAACTTTTTTCTTCAAGTTGTTTTACCTAGAGAATATCCTACCATAAATACTTTCCGATCTTGCTTTTTATCCAACATCATGCAGAAACCCTGAGTCAACTTATATAGCTCAAATATGTTATCTTTTAATGCACACTATTCAAGCTGTACAATCTGCCTATATTAATGGAAACCACCCCCTTACTGATGGACATTAACTTTGCTTTTAATCAAACCAATGATAATTTATAGTGGCAAAATGCTCTAATATTATTTTATTGTAATTCCCTTTATTTAAATTTTCAAGTCATTTCCACATTTTTATTTCTTTAAAAATATTCCTATGATTATTTATATGTGATCACATCTTTTTGAGTAAGATGAATTTTTAAATATGAATTTACCTGGCTAAGAGACATTTAAAGAAATCTTCGTACATAGTGACACATTTCTTTCCAGAAAAGTGGAAATTTTTATTCCCCAGAGTATATGAGAGTGCCAAAGTCACTGCACCTTGGCCTAAGCATTTCTATGGACATTGTTGCTGTTCAGTCACTAAGTTGTGTCTGACTCTTTGTGATCCTGTGGACTGTAGCCTGCCAGGTTCCTCTGTCCATGGGATTTCCCGGGCAAGAAAACTGGAGTGGGTTGCCATTTCCTTCTCCAGGGGATCTTCCCAACCCAAGGTCCAAACCCACATCTTTTGCATTGGCAAGAGGGTTTATTACCACTGAACCACCAGGGAACCCCTCTGTGAATGTTGCCTGAAGCAATTATGCAGCCAAAAAGAGACTCATAAACTTAACTGAGCCCTGGTTGGTCAAATGCCAGAGCTGATTTGAACAAAACCGTTGTGATCATACTGGCTAGGATTCTTCTACCTATTTTTGTATTGGCATAGTTATATTTAATCAATAAATATCTAGAAAATTGTCCAAGGTGCGTGTGCCATCATTCATTGGATGGCAACAAATCCTTGTTGAATAAATTACTTTTTGTCCAAATTAAGTGTCTTTCCCCTTTTCAAGCACCTTTCCAATCTGTAACAGTCATTTCCTTTCTAAACACTTACAGGCTGAAATAATGTATGTGAGTTTCAGTTGGAAACAAAATTTTACAGTGTCAATTTATATCCTCTTGCAAGCAGGAAAAAGAAACTTTTGATTCCTACCCATCACTATACAGGGCTTCCCTGGTGGCTCAGTTGGTAAAGAATCCACCTGCAATGCAGGAGATGCAGGTTCAATTTCTGGGTTGGGAAGATCTGCTGGAGAAGTGATAGGCTACCCACTCCAGTTTTCTTGGGCTTCCTTGGTGGCTCAGCTGGTAAAGAATCTGCCTGCAATGTGGGAGACCTGGGTTCAATCCCTGGGTTGGGAAGATCCCCTGGAGAAGGGAATGGCTACCTACTCCAGTATTCTGGCCTGGAGAATTCCATGGACAGTATAGTCCATGGGGTCACAAAGAGTTGGACACGACTCAGTGACTTTCACTTTCACTTTCATCACTATCCTTTGAAATCTTTGCTTTAAAGGCATTTGTTTTGCTTTTTCAGCCTTATACTCTGTCCTAACCAAAAGAGAGTTTTTCCTCCACTTCTGTGAAAATCTATAAAGGAAGCATGGTTATGTGTCTTTCCTGGATGTTGGGCTTAGAATAAGGTTTCAGCTGCTAAATCTCCTGAAAAGACAGTAATCTAGATGAACTTTGCAGAAAAGTTCATATTTTAAAGAGTGTTGTATGCAATTAACCAGCAGTTACTCAGAAGGCAAAATAAACTCCTCTGAGTTAGGCATTTAGATCATTTTGCAGACTGTCCTTTCAAAATTAGGAGATCTGGAAACTTCTCTTTCCTGTGGCAAATAACGTTATGCTTAAAGAAAACAGAGAACATATTTTCATATGTAAGATAATTCCTTAGTTGAAATAAACTTATTTTGTAGTCACAATCTGGTTTTAGACAATTTCTGTTTTTGAGAAAAGCAATTCAGTGATCATCAGAGCCATTAGCTCAGGGGTAACGTTTAGAATATTATATTTAGCTGGACCAGTTGCAAAATCATGAGGGAATAAACATAATCAGTTTCCAGACAAACCTACCACTCAGACATAAGGTGATTTTTACATCAATAGATGACATAATGATAGGCCTCATTTAAAAAGAGTAATAACTTAGTGGAAACTATATATATTCCTGCTATATTATTTGCATTGTACCAATTTAATCTCATCCATTAATTGATGGTGCTGACATTTTTGCCAGTCTGAACACAAGTAACAGATTACGTATGTATGATCTAAATGAATCACATCAAAATGACTACTTGAGTTGTATTCAGAGAAGTTGAAATAATTTAATATTATCCACTATTCCAGAATCATATTATAATAGGAAGGCAGCATAATAGATACCTGAAAATGTTATTTGGATGAGTAAAGGAAAGTAATATAGCCACAGTTTATAAGTTGCTTTCATTTCCATTTCTCAAGCCTCTATCTTGACAGTTAATGAACTAGACTTTAAGGATGCCAAAATGGATAAGATACAGTACATCTTTTCTAGGGCTTCTCTGGTAACTCAGTGGTACAGAATCCATCTGTCAATGCAGGAGATGTGGGTTCAATCCCCGGATCGGGAAGACCCCATGGAGAAAGTGAAAGTGAAGTCACTCAGTCGTGTCCAACTCTTTGCGACCCCACGGACTGCAGCCTCCCAGGCTCCTCCATCCATGGGATTTTCCAGGCAAAAGTACTGGAGTG
Source organism: Bos taurus (assembly GCF_002263795.3). NCBI lineage: Eukaryota > Metazoa > Chordata > Mammalia > Artiodactyla > Bovidae > Bos > Bos taurus. The sequence continues at coordinate 7,826,876 of NC_037328.1, read as the reverse complement.
GGTTACCATTTTCTTCTCTGGAGAAGATAATGGCAAATTCTAGTATTCTTGCTTGGGAAATCCCAAGGACAGAGGAGTCTGGTGGGCTATAATTATGGGGTCACCAAGAGTCGGACACAGCTGTGTGACTGAACACGCACACACAGCACCAGGAAGCACAGTGCCTAACCCAGCTCTGACTGATGACTCATAGCTAAAGTAGCAGACACCACGGGCTCGCACGCCACAGTCAAGCAAGGTTTTAAAGTATTCCAGTGGAAGGACTCTGGATTTATTCAGCTCACAGCCTTTTTGCCCAACACCTCTAGAGATGTGCTCTTGGCTCTATTTTCTAATTTGCATGTGTGTCTGCTAAGTGGCTTAAGACATATCCAACTCTGTGCCACTCTATGGACTGTAGTCTGCCAGGCTCCTCTGTCCATGGGATTCTCCAGGCAAGAATACTGGATGGATTGCCATGCCACCTCCAGGGGATATTCCGGAGCCAGGGATAGAATCTACATCTCTTTTGTCTCCTGCATCAGCAGCCAAGTTCTTTACCACTAGCACCACCTGAGAAGCCCATTCTCTAATTTACTTTAATCCAATTTCATTTGATGATAACAGTTTTTCCCAGTGACTTTTCAATTGATTATGGCTTGATTGTGACAGGAACTAAAGAACCTTTTGATGAAAGTGAAAGAGGAGAGTGAAAAAGATGGCTTAAAACTCAACATTCAAAAAACTAAGATCATAGCTTCTAGTCCCATCACTTCATGGCAAATAGATGGGGAAACGATGACAGACTTTATTTTCTTGGGCTCCAAAATCACTGTAGGTGGTGACTGCAGCCATGAAATTAAAAGACACTTGCTCCTTGGAAGAAAAGCTATGAAGACAGCTTATTAAAAAGCAGAGACATTACTTTGCCAACAAAGGTCCATCTAGTCAAGGCTATGGTTTTTCCAGTAGTCATGTATGGATGTGAGAGTGGGACCATAAAGAAAGCTGAGCACTGAAGAACTGATGCTTTTGAATTCTGGTGTTGGAGAAGACTCTTGAGAGTCCCTTGGTCTGCAAGGAGATCCAACCAGTCCATCCTAAAGGAAATCAGTCCTGAATATTCATTAGAAGGACTGGTGTTGAAGCTGAAGCTGCAATACTTTGGCCACCTGATGTGAAGAACTGACTCATTGGAAAAGACCCTGATACTGGGAAAGATTGAAGGCAGGAGGAGAAGGGGATGACAGAGGATGAGATGGTTGTATGGCATCACCAACTTTATGGCCATGAGTTTGAGCAAGCTCCAGGAGTTGGTGATGGACAGGGAGGCCTGGCATGCTTCAGCCTATGGGGTCACAAAGAGTCAGTCATGACTGAGCAACTGAACTAAACTGATGGCATGAATACTGTGGTAGATTGTGTTGTTGACCCTATTCAATGGCTTCCCTCAATGTATACCCATTGCAATGTGATTTTTCTGCTCCTCCCAACAATCATGGTGTCAGTTCCCCTAGTACTTAAAGCAGGACTGACCTTCTAACTTGCTTTGACTGATTAATAGCATGTAATAAATTTGACAACAGGATATTTCTGAGCCAGGCCTCCAAAATTCGTATGCACTGTTACTCTCTCAGAACACCATCTTGGCCAGCAGAACAAGTGCAGTCCTGTTGGAGGATGAGAAAACATAGGAAGCAGAGACCAACCATGGCAATGGCAGACATCTTCAACCAACCAAACCCCATCTGACCCACCAGCTGACTGCTGATGTGTGAGTGAGCCCACCCAAAATCAGCTCAGCTTGGACCATTTCAACAGAATCACCCAGCCAATCCTAGAAGTATGAGCAAAAAAAAAAAAAAATTATGTTCATTGTTACAGGTCACTGCAGTCTTGTTCAGTTCAGATCAGTCGCTCAGTCGTGTCTGACTCTTTGCGACCCCATGGACTGCAGCACGCCAGGCCTCCCTGTCCATCACCAACTCCCAGAGTTTACTCAAACTCATGTCCATTGAGTTGGTGATGCCATCCAACCATCTCATCCTCTGTCGTCCCCTTCTCCTCCCACTTTCAATCCTTCCCAGCATTAGGGTCTTTTCAAATGAGTCATACTCATTTCAATGAGTTATACACATTGGTATAGCACAGATAAAAGCCCATTTCTAAGTACTGACTCTCTTTAAAGTTTTTTTTTTTTTTTAATGTAGACCATTTTTTAAAGTCTGTATTGAATTTGTTACAATATTATTTCTATTTTATGCTTTGGGTTTTTGACAACAAAGCATGTGGGGTCTTAGCTCCCCAACCAGGAATCAAATCCACACCTTCCACATTGGAAGGCAGTCTTAACCACTGGACCAGGGAAGCCCTTCTAACTACTGATTCTTGACTTGAGTACAAATGTGCCCAATAGCAGCCAGCTAGATTCAAGTAAGTGTCTATGTAAGGCTATTTATTGGATAATTGCCAGTTTTCTCATAGATTTACCACACTTGCTCTAGCCACACTGCTTCCTAGCCTGCTAACCTTGTCAAGGTCCATTCGGTCACAGACCTGATCCATGAAACCATGACAAGTACTGTCTACCCTTTGACCTCAGCCAATTAGTAGAAACATATGTTGTCACCAAGCCAAGCTTTGATCTAAAAGAATGTTTCTAGCAAGACTAATGAGAATAATCACTATTCCAGCAACCTGCAACTGGTTGACAAACAAGATTTATCTGCTGGTTTGAAGCAAGAGCATATTTTTTCTCCTGATTTTGTATTTTAAATAGATTAAAAAAAAAAAAAAGATGTCAAAGACACTAGAATTGTAGACTCCTGTAACATCTAGAGTTCCCTAACTATGAAAGCTTTATTCACAGGTTAAAATAAATAGCTATGTCTAGTTCTGAAGTTTTTCACAGAAGCCAAAACCCCAAGGTACTGGATTGTCCAGCTTTGAGAACTACTCACTAAAAACATAGGCTTCACCGAGAGAAAACAAAAACAAACAAACAAAAATAAATAAAATGAAAACAGAAAAGGATCCCTTTCGTTTAAGATGGATGAAAGTTAATTGCCTCTGAGACTTGCAAACAAAGGCTGGTCTATTGTGCTGAGGTGTATAGGTCATCTGGATGAAAACAGGATAAAAAAGGCTGAGCTGAGAGAAGCATGAAGGAAATTTGGAGAATCTTCATTTCCGGCAACTTGCTGAAGGATTTCTGACATAACACCAACACGTGCAGGTACTAAATTTCTGGGAAGTTAGAGTCAGTAGGGAATAGAACAAAAGGTGTAGAGACAGAAGATATGATCCAAAAAGAGAGAGCCAGGTGCAAGACAGATGACGGGTTAAAATAGGAAAACAGGAATGAAGACAGAGACGGGGGAATGTCAAGAGATTCTGAATGCAAAGGCCTGACCGGGGTGATGAAAAGAAAGGCTTGAGTATAGCCCATGGGTATCAGCAAGTAAGAACCTCAAAGTCGTGAGTCTAGGCATAAGGTGTCTGACTGAGTTTATGAAAATCTGTAAGAGACTCAGGTGACTTCATCCCATTGTCTAAAAGTAGGAAACACAATGAAATGAATAAGCCACTGAAAAATGAAAAACAGATTCTCTTAAACAGTTGAGGGCAAATATTGCATACACTGGAGAAGGAAATGGCAACGCACTCAGTATTCTTGCCTGGGAAATCCCAAGGACAGAGGCGCCTCAAGGGCTACAGTCCACCGGGTTGCAAGAGTCGGACACAACTTAGTGACTAAATAGCAACAACGGCAATTGCATACATACATCAGAGATACACTGTAGTCAGAATGTAAATAAAATGTTTAGCCATTTAGGTAAGAAATCATATTCTTTGAGAAATGGATCAGTTCGTAAACTATAAGCCCATCTATTTGCCCACTAATGGGTCTTCACGGGTGGCATAAGTAGTAGAAAACCCAGCTGCCAGTGCAGGAGATAGAGACACAGGCTTGATCCCTGGGTCAAGAAGATCCCCTGGAGGAAGAAATGTAAACCCACTGCAGTATTCTTGTCCGGAGAATCCCATGGACAGAGGAGCCTGGCGGGCTACAGTCCATAGGGTCGCAAAGAGTTGAACACAACTGAATCAGCCTAGCATGCACTCTGAGCTCTGGGAGGATTACAGCCGTGAGGCTATGACAGCTCTGATAAAAGTGCAGCGTGCAACTTCCCTTCATTATCACGGCTTTGATTACCAGACCTTTGCTTACTGTGCAAATTATCTCTCACTGTAAGTTACTCACACAGAAAGCAGGACTGAGTCCTATCACCACATTGCTATTTCAGGATCCTTTCTCCCATCTGCTAAAGATGAAACCATCCATCTAGCTCACTCTCTGGTTTTCTGCCTTAAAGACCAGGCCATGAGTTGCATACCTTAACAGAAGCCATTTCACAACTTCAGGAAGCTTTGTAAACTGCAGTGATATATTTAGCATATTATCTCTAAATACACACACATTAAATCACAGATATAAAATTTAAAATATAAATTCAAAATCTGAAATTTTATTTGAGAGATGTTTGGCAATAGTCCTATACCATGATAGATTTCATTTATTTCATCTTTTTCCTTTTCCCTGATAAATAATACCTTAAGTATTTAATATTAAACATGGACTTTGTCCACAGTTTAAAAAAAAAACTTATTTACCAAAACACTTTATTATAGGACTGCAAAAAAAATACAGAAACATATTTCATGCATATAAGGACATGTTTAGGTCTATAAAACTAGAACCATGAGTTTTTTGAGAAAATTTATAATTGGGTCTTATGAGATCTGACTTAAGTATAGTCCTTTTCTTACTGAAATTGTGTATAACTAATTCTAAGGTCAGAATTTGTATCATTACAATTTTTATCATTATAAATTTTGTGAAGATTATCTGGTTATGTTAGCAATATCTTTAATAAATCTTTTTTATTCACAGTATTTCAATATTCTCTTTAAGAATGTTTTAGTGTTTCTTTTAATAAAAATGTATCTATTTGACTGTGGAAGTTAAAAACCTGAATTTTCTTTTCCCTTTTTGAGCAAAAAAAAATTTTTTTAACTTAAGCAGTATTCTTGTCTGTATGAAACCCTTTAGATTTTTACTCAACAAATGAGTTCAGCTGTGAGATGCTAAAGAGGAAATTAAAATTTTACTCCAGTGTTTTGTTTATGACTCAGTTCAAACAATCAACTAGCAAATAAAGACACATATTTCCCAAAGCAGGCACTAAGTCATCTCATATACAATAATGAGAAGTTGTCTTGGAATCCTATTGAAGTATATGGAATTTAGAAAGATGGTAACGATAACCCTGTATACAAGAGAGCAAAAGAGACACAGATGTATAGAACAGTCTTTTGGACTCTGTGGGAGAGGGAGGGGTGGGGGATGATTTGGGAGAATGGCATTGAAACATGTATAATATCATATATGAAACGAGTTGCCAGTCCAGGTTCATTGCAGGATACAGGATGCTTGGGGCTGGTGCACTGGGATGACCCAGAGGGATGGTATGGGGAGGGAGGTGGGAGGGGTTCCAGGATGGGGAACACGTGTACACCCGTGGAGGATTCATGTTGATGTATGGCAAAATCAATACAATATTGTAAAGTAATTAGCCTCCAATTAAAATAAATTAAAAAAACTTAAAAAAAAAAAAAAGGTTTGCCTGAGAATAGTCTAAAAGATATAGATGAGGTGGGCTATGAAGTATTAACTGTTTGGTGAGTTGTTTGTCCCTTTGCAGTATAATCACCTTGAAAATTAAAAACACTGACGCACAGCACCAAATAAAAACATCCCAAGCAATTTGGGTTTCTGTGGGGTCCTCTGCTAAGCCAAAAAACTTTCATCAGAGCAGTGGTCTGGGTAGCAATATGTTTTGCTTAATACCCTTGTGGTGAATACTTTGCTTTAATAAAATTCTCCAAAATTATTTCTCCAGAATTAAGTCATCTAAATAAAAGAGATGAACGTTCAGTTGCAAGTTGATTATTACATAATTCATTTCTCTATTTTTAGATAAATATTTCTTGACCTTATTTATAGAAAGATGAATGTGCAAATGATAGGATAATACAAATGTACAAATTTGATAGAATGCACAAATGAATTTTTGTAAGATACAAGTTCAATTCAATTGATTATTAAACAGAAAATATTCACATTTGAGTGTATGATTGCATGGACTCATGAAAGAGTGCTTGGGTAAGAGAGAAGACTGGATTATTTTTTTTATGTTTACTTAAATTTTATTTATTTATTTTTTAATTTAAATGTATTTATTTTAATTAGAGCCTAATTATTTTGCAATATTGTATTGGTTTTGCCATACATCGACATGAATCCTCCACGGGTGTACACGTGTTCCCAGTCCTGAACCCACCTCCCACCTCCCTCCTCATACCATCCCTCTGGGTCATCCCAGTGCACCAGCCCCAAGCTTCCTGTATCCTGCAATGAACCTGGACTGGCGATTCATTTCTTATATGATATTATACATGTTTCAATGCCATTCTCCCAAATCATCCCCCCTATCCCTCTCCCACAGAGTCCAAAAGACTGTTCTATACATCTGTGTCTCTTTTGCTGTCTCGCATACAGGGTTATCGTTTAATTCAGGAAAAAATAAAGGAAGCTAACATTAAAAAAAGTATCTGAAATATCTCAAATGGATTAAAATTACATTAAAGATGCCACATTTTCTATTTCAATTAACCTGCTTTTAAAAAGAGAAAGTCAAAAATGATGTTCAAACTTTCATATCAAGAAACTATTTGGAATTTCCCTAAAGTGATACTTTTCTAAATACCTGAATAGCTCTCTTTTATGTAACCACATGGTAAGAGAAAATCTTAACCCTCTCCATTTAGTTTAAGATTAGAAGTCTGATTTGTTGCCATTCAGTTAGTGGGATAGGCTAAATGGTAGATGGATGGATGGATAGATAGATGAAAGAGAGAGATGTTAGGTCATACTAAAGTAAAACATCACAAATTCAGTTTCTGAAAACCAAGAAATCATATAACATATGCCTTCAAGGATGCCCCTGGTGATTCAGAGGTAAAGAATCCACCTGCCAACGCAGAAGACTTGGGTTTCGTCCCTGGTCTGGGAAGATCCCTTATTTCACAGGGTCTCTAAGACCTCCCTGGTGGCTCAGACGGTAAAGTGTCTGCTTACAATGCAGGAGCCCCGCATTGTATCCCTGGGTCGGGAAGATCTCCTGGAGAAGGAAATGGCAACCCAGTCCAGCATTCTTGCCTGGAAAATCCCATGGACGGAGGAGCCTGGTGGGTTACAAGTCCAAGTGGTCGCAAAGAGTCTGACACGACTGAGGGACTTCACTTTCCAAGCCACTGCACTACAACTACTGAGTCTGTGCTCAAGAGCCCAGGAGCCGCAGCTGCTGAAGCCTAAATGCCCTAGAGACTGTGCTCCACAAGAGAAGCCACCGCAGTGAGAAGCCCACACTCAGGTATATATTGTTTTGATAGGCAATTAGATGTTTATAGTATTTTTAAATTAATTAGTAATTAATTAATTTAAATGGATAATTAATGTAATTGTTTAAATATTTAAATTCTTGATTAATTTATTTAAATATTCTATACACATCCAATTGCCTTTCAAAACAATATATAACCGAGCTGGTATTGAGATCATTTTGTCAAGTCACTAACAGCTAAAGATGAGAAAAGAGTTCTCATTTTTAGACAAACCTCCCCCTTTAAAATGAATAATTTAAATATAAGCATGGTTTGTATGGTAGAGAGTGTCATGAGTAATTCAACTTTTGTGAAAAGAATGCCAACTCATTTTCAGTCTCAGCAAATTTTTGTCCAGGTTCAAACTATCTCTGAACAAATTATTTTACAAAGTTAATTTTTCAGAGACAAATGTTTCTTCTGGGATACTATGTTGGATAACCACGTTGGTCAGAATGTCATATTTTAGAAGATATTAAATTTCAATGGAACATTAAAGTTCTCAATTAAGACATATCTTTGTAGCAGACCCTGTTTGGATATCATAGATAACACTATTGTTCAGCCTGTCTAAATAAACAACAGGTAGCCAAAGGATGAAGTTAGGGTACAGAAATGTGCAGAAAAACACAAGCCAATGGGAAGGTGAAAATAGGCATTGAGGGCTTCAAAAGTATTTTTTATGAACACAAAAATTTTGGACAGAAACAAGATTATTTTTCTTTCTTAACTATCTGGAGAAAAGGAGTATCTGTTTTATGTTATTTTTCTCTCAACATGTATTTCATACATTCTGTAATGGCTCTGGTATGAGAATCATCTGTACACAAATTAAAATAAATTTAAATTAAATGTTTCAAAATACAGGAATAGAGATGGAAAAACATGGCAATCACTTTTTGAATTTCATCCTGGTTTATATCGTACTCATAATTTTTCCAGGAAAATTACTTAGAATATGCTTAATTCAGAAAACTCACAGTGATAAGCAAATAAGATCAATAAATCAAGTTTGCATCAAGATTCTGCTGTGTAGGACACTCTACATGGGTGTGGTGCACTGGAAGGGTGGAAATACAGAATATTCAAAAAAACTAACTCCTCACAAGAAACTATCATAGTTTAATTTAGAGAAAAAGAAATAAGCATGAGAAAAGTGATGTCTAGTATAATCAAATCACTTTGTTGTATAACAGGGGATAACACTGTAAATCAACTATACTTCAAGAAAAATAAATTAACAAAATCAACAACAACAACAAAAAAAAAAAAAGGAAGAAAAATGACGTCTAATTCAAGATAAAGGAAATAAGGAACTGTAAGGATGACACCCAAGACAGATTTGGGTTTCTTAATTTTTCAACATGAGAAAATTCATTCCAGATGAATTCTAGAGGACATTTTAGATGTCCTCTTTGGATGGTTGCATTGGATTGGTGACTCCAATGGTAAAGAATCTGTCTGCAATGCAGGAGATGAGGGTTCAATCCCTGGATCAGGAAGAGTCCCTCAAGAAGGGAATGACTACCCTTTCCAATATTCTTTACTGGAAAGTTCCATGGACAGAGGAGCCTGACAGGCTACAATCCATAGAGTCAGACACAACTGAGCGACCAACACACACTAAACTGGATTCTTACTGCAAGGAGATCCAACCAGTCCATCCTAAAGGAGATCAGTCCTGGGTGTTCATTGGAAGCACTGATGTTGAAGCTGAAACTCCAATCCTTTGGCCACCTGATGTGAAGAGCTGACTCATTTGAAAAGACCCTGATGCTGGGAAAGATTGAGGGCAGGGGGAGAAGGGGGCGACAGAAGATGAGATGGTTGGATGGCATCACCAACTCAATGGACATGGGTTTGGGTGGACTCCGGGAGTTGGTGATGGACAGGGAGGCCTGGTGTGCTGCAGTTCACGGGGTCACAAAGAGTCAGACACAACTGAGCAACTGAACTGAACTGATTGACTGCTGGTATAAGAGGGAACCACAGACAATGGCTTACAACAACACAGATTCACTATCTTATAATTCTGGAGGTCAGAGGTGCAAAACAAGTTTCACTAAAGTTAAAACAAAATGTCTCTAAGGCTGGTTTCTTCTGAAGGCTCTAAGGGGGAATCTACTACTGACTTTCTTTTTCCAGATTCTGGAAGTTACCTGTATTCCTTGGATCATGGTTGCTTCCTGTATCTTCAAAACCTGCAATGAAACATCTTTCAGTCCCTCATTGACTTAGATCCTTATCAGGATCCCTGTGATTATAATTGGCCCAAATGAATAATCTAAGATAATTTCCTCATCACAGATCCTTAACCTAATTATATCTGCAAAGTCCCTTTGGCTGTGAAAAAGAACACAATTACATGTGTTGGGATTAGGATGTGAACAGCTTCAGTTCAGTTCAGTCACTCAGTAGTGTCTGACTCTTTTCAACCCCATGGACTGCAGCATGCCAGGCCTCCCTGTCCATCATCAACTCCAGGAGCCTACTCAAACTCATGTCAATTGAGTCGATGATACCATCCAACCATCTCATCCTCTGTCGTCCCCTTTTCCTTCTGCCTTCAATCTTTCCCAGCATCATAGTCTTTTCAAATGAGTCAGTTCTTCACATCAGGTGGCCAAAGTAGTGGAGCTTCAACTTCAGCATCTGTCCTTCCAATGAATATTCAGGACTGATCTCCTTTAGGATGGACTGATTGGATCTCCTTGCAGTCCAAGGGACTCTCAAGAGTCTTCTCCAACACCACAGTTCAAAAACATCAATTCTTCCACATTCAGCTTTCTTTGTAGTCCAACTCTCACATGCGTACATGACTACTGGAAAAACCATAGCCTTGACTAGATGGACATTTGTTGGCAAAGTAATGTCTCTGCTTTTTAATATGCTGTCTATTTTGGTCATAATTTTTCTTCCAAGGAGTAAGTGTCTTTTAATTTTATGGCTGCAGTCACCATCTGCAGAGATTTTGGAGTCCAAGAAAATAAAGTCTGCCATGGTTTCCACTATTTCTCCATCTATTTGCCATGAAGTGATGGGACCGGATGCCATGATCTTTGTTTTCTGATAGATGAGCTTTAAGTCAACTTTTTCACTCTCTTCTTTGACTTTCAACAATAGGCTCTTTAGTTCTTCTTCACTTTCTGCCATAAGGGTGGTGTCATCTGCATATTGGAAGTTATTGATATTTCTCCCAGCAATCTTGACTCCAGCTTCTGCTTCATTTAGCCCAGCGTTTTTCATGATGTACTCTGCATATAAGGTTTGATCCCTTGGTCTGGAAGACCCCCTGGAGAAGGAAATGGCAACCCACTCCAGTATTCTTGCCTGGAGAATCCCATGGATGGAGGAGCCTGGTGGGCTACAGTCCACGCGGTCGCAAAGAGTCGGACTCAACTGAGCGACTTCACTTTTTACTCTTCATATAAGTTAAACAAGTAGGGTGACATTATACAGCCTTGACATACCCCTTAGTGGGCAGGAACTTTATTTCCCTTATCACCACTGGAGAAGGGAATGGCAAGCCACATCAGTATTCTTGCCTTAAGAACCTCATGAACAGTATGAAAAGGAAAAAAGGTATGACACTGAAAGATGAACTCCCCAGGTCGGTAGATGCCCAATTTGCTACTGGAGATCAGTGGAGAAATAACTCCAGGAAGAATGAAGAGACGCAGCTAAAGCAAAAACAACAGCCAGTTGTGGATATGACTGGTGATGGAAGTAAAGTCCAACTCTATAAAGAGCAATATTGCATAGGAACCTGTAATATTAGTTCCTTGAATCAAGGTAAATTGGAAGTGGTCAAATAGGAGATGGCAATAGGGAACATTGACATTTTAGAAATCAGAGAACTAAAATGGGCCAGAATGGGCAAATTTAACTCAGATGAATGTTATATCGACTACTGTGGGCTTGAATCCCTTAAAAGAAATGGAGTAGCCCTCATAGTCAACAAAAGAGTCCGAAATGCGGTACTTGGATACAATGTTAAAAATGACAGAAGAATCTCTGTTCATTTCCAAGACAAACCATTCAATGTCACAGTAATCCAAGTCTATGCCCTGATCAGTAATGCTGAAGAAGCTGAAGTTAAATGGTTCTATGAAGACGTACAAGACCTTCTAGTACTAACACCCAAAAAAGATGTCCTTTTCATTTTAGGGGACTGGAATGCAAAAGTAGGAATTCAAGAAACATCTGGAGTAAGAGCCAAATTTGACTTTGGGGTACAGAATGAAGCAGGGCAAAGGTAAGTAGAGTTTTGCCAAGGGAAAGCACTGGTCGTAGCAAACACCCTTTTCCAAGAAAACAAGAGAAGACTCTACACATGGACATCACCAGATAGTCAATACCAAAATCAGATTGATTACATTCTTTGCAGCCAAAGATGAAGAAGCTCTATACAGTTAGCAAAAACAAGACCGGGAGCTGACTGTGGCTCAAATCATGAACTCCTTATTGCCAAATTCAGACTTAAATTGAAGAAAGTGGAGAAAACCACTAGACCATTCAGGTATGACCTAAATCAAATCCCTTATGATTATACAGTGGAAGTGACAAATAGATTCAAGGGATTAGATCTGACAGACAGAGTGCCTGAAAAACTATGGATGGAGGTTTATGACACTGTACAGGAGGCAGTGATCAAGACCATCCCCAAGAAACAGAAATACAAAAAGGCTAAATGGTTGTGAGAGGAGGCCTTACAAATAGCTGCAAAAAGAAGAGAAGTGAAAGGCAAAGAAAAAAGGAAAGATATACCCATTTGAATGCAGAGTTCCAAAGAATAGCAAGAGAAATAAGAAAGCCTTCCTCAGTGATCAGTGCAAAGAAATAGAGGAAAACAGTAGAATGGGAAAGACTAGAGATCTCTTCAAGAAAATTAGAGATAATGGGGGAACATTTTATACAAAGATAGGCTCAATAAAGGACAGAAATGATATGGACCTACCCGAAGCAGAAGATATTAAGAAGAGGTGGCAAGAATACACAGAAGAACTATACAAAAAAACATCTTCACGACCCAGATAATCATGGTGTGATCACTCACCTAGAGCCAGATATCAGACATCCTGGAATGCGAGGTCAAGTGGGCCTTAGGAAGCATCACTATGAACAAAGCTAGTGGAGGTGACAGAATTCCAGTTGAACTATTTCAAATATGAAAAGATGATACTATGAGAGTGCTGCACTCCATGTGGCAGCAAATTTGGAAAATTCAGCAGTGGCCATAGGACTGGAAAAGGTCAGTTTTTATTCCAATCCCAAAGAAAGCCAATGCCAAAGAATGCTTAAACTACCACACAGTTGCACTCATCTCACACACTAGCAAAGTAATGCTCAAAGTTCTCCAAGCCAAGCTTCAGCAGTGCATGAAGTGTAAACCTCCAGATGTTCAAGCAGGATTTAGAAAAGGCAGAGGAACCAGAGATCAAATTGCCAACATCCGTTGGATCATTGAAAAAGCCAAAGAGTTCCAGAAAAACATCTACATCTGCTTTATTGACTATGCCGAAACCTTTGACTGTGTGGATCACAAAAAACTGTGGAAAATTCTTGAAGAGATGGGAACACCAGACCACCTGACCTGCCTCCTGAGAAATCTGTATGCAGGTCAAAAAGCAACACAGTTAGAACTGGACATGGAACAACAGACTGGTTCCAAATCAGGAAAGGAGTATGTCAAGGCTGTATATTGTTACTCTGTTTATTTAGCTTATATGCAGAGTACATCATGAGAAATGCTGGACTGGATGAAGCACAAGCTGGAATCAAGATTGCCAGGAGAAATATCAATAACCTCAGATAAGCAGATGACACCACCCTTATGGCAGAAAGAGAAGAAGAACTAAACAGCCGCTTGATGAAAGTGAAAGAGAAGAGTGAAACAGTTGACTTAAAGCTCAACTTTCAGAAAACAAAGATCATGGCATCCGGTCCCATGACTTCATGGCAAATAGATGGAGAAACAGTGGAAACAGCAGCAGACTTTATTTTCTTGGGCTCCAAAATCACTGCGGATGGTTACTGCAGCCATGAAATTAAAAGACCTTTGCTCCTTCGAAGAAAAGCTATGACCAACGTAAAAAACATATTAAAAAGCAGAGACATTACTTTACCAACAACTGTTTGTCTAGTCAGAGCTATGGCTTTTCCTGTAGTCATGTATGGATGTGAGAATTGGACTATAAAGAAACTTGAGCACTGAAGAATTGATGCTTTTGAACTTGTGTGTTGGAGAAGACTCTTGAGAGTCCCTTGGACTGCAAGGAGATCCAACCACTCCATCCTAAAGGAAACCAGTCCTGAATATTCATTGGAAGTACTGTTGCTGAAGCTGAAACTCCAATACTTTGACCACCTGATGCCAAGAACTGACTCATTTGAAAAGACTCTGATACTGGGAAAGATTGAAGGCAGGAGGAGAAGAGGACAACAGAGCATGAGATGGTTGGATGGCATCACCGACTCGTGACATGAGTTTGAGTAAACTCCAGGAGTTGGTGGTGGACAGGGAGGCCTAGCATGCTATAGTCCATGATGTTGCAAAGAGTGGGTCATGACTGAGCAACTGAACTGTCTGATTGTGGATTAGCTTTTTGATTTGGTAAAGAAACTGAGAAATTAAAAAAAGAAAAAGAAAATTAGAATTTCATTTTGTACTGTGTGTGTATATATATAGTAGTATGCATACATATGCATATAAACAACCCATATATATATATATATATATATACAATCACATAAAGTAATTTTTTTTCATCTTTCAAGTATCAATACAGGATTTGACCTTATAGTAGTGAAAATTTGGTCTACGGGGAAGCATAGCTTAGGGAAATAGTTCTGAAATTATGGTCAGGGACCACAGGCTGTTTCTGAGGCTCTTGCTTATAGTCAATATAGGGTTAATAGAAGAAGAAAGCAAGCACTGTTTACTCTGAGCAGCTTTATGGCTCCATCTGGCTACACAGTGTGCAAAGAGAATCTCAGCTTTATTTGAAGGAATATTGTACATGGGGTAAGAACACAGATCCCAGAGCTAGCCTGCCTTGAGTTTAAACCCCAGTTCTACCTCTTTGTAGTGAAGTGACCTTGAGAGTGTAAGGTTGTTTTCTTTTCTGTGAAATGCTAACAAAAATAACATCCATTTCAAATGGTAATTGCAATATTGTAGGTAAAATCTTTGATACAGTCAAATATTCAGCTTAGAGTAGAGGTTTTTGTTGTTATTTTTCTTATATTTTAATATTGAATGGGCTCTGGGTTCTTTTTTTTAATTTAAATTTATTTATTTTAATTGGAGGCTAATTACTTTACAATATTGTATTGGTTTTGCCATACGTCAACATGAATCCGCCACGGGTGTACACGTGTTCCTCATCCTAACCCCCCCTGCCACCTTCCTTCCTATACCATCCCTCTGGGTCGTCCCAGTGCACCAGCCCCAAGCATCCAGTATCAAACCTGGACTGGCGATTTGTTTCCTATATGATACTATACATGTTTCAATGCCATTCTCCCAAATCATCCCACCCTCGCCCTCTCCCACAGAGTCCAAAAGACTGTTCTATACATCTGTGTCTCTTTTGCTGTCTCACATGCAAGGTTACCGTTACCATCTTTCTAAATTCCATATATATGTGTTAGTATACTGTATTGGTGTTTTTCTTTCTGGCTTACTTCACTCTGTATAATAAGCTCCAGTTTCACCCACCTCATTAGAACTGATTCAAATGTATTCTTTTTAATGGCTGAGTAATACTCCATTGTGTATATGTACCACTGCTTTCTTATCCATTCATCTGCTGATGGACATCTAGGTTGCTTCCATGTCCTGGCTATTATAAACAGTGCTGCAATGAACATTGGGGTACACGTGTCTCTTTCCCTTCTGGTTTCCTCAGTGTGTATGCCCAGCAGTGGGATTGCTGGATCATAAGGCAGTTCTATTTCCAGTTTTGTAAGGAATCTCCACAGTGTTCTCCATAGTAGCTGTACTAGTTTGCATTCCCACCAACAGTGTAAGAGGGTTCCCTTTTCTCCACACCCTCTCTAGCATTTATTGCTTGTAGACTTT
Source organism: Bos taurus (assembly GCF_002263795.3). Classification (NCBI taxonomy): domain Eukaryota; kingdom Metazoa; phylum Chordata; class Mammalia; order Artiodactyla; family Bovidae; genus Bos; species Bos taurus. The sequence goes on along the minus strand of NC_037328.1, from coordinate 7,811,308 downwards.
TGGATCGCAGCCATTCTGACTGGAGTGAAATGGTACCTCATAGTGGTTTTGATTTGCATTTCTCTGATAATGAGTGATGTTGAGCATCTTTTCATGTGTTTGTTAGCCATCTGTATGTCTTCTTTGGAGAAATGTCTGTTATTTTTCTGGAATTGAGCTGCAGGAGTTGCTTGTATATTTTTGAGATTAGTTGTTTGTCAGTTGCTTCATTTGCTATTATTTTCTCCCATTCTGAAGGCTGTCTTTTCACCTTGTTTATAGTTTCCTTTGTTGTGCAGAAGCTTTTAAGTTTAATTAGGTCCCATTTGTTTATTTTTGCTTTTATTTCCAATATTCTGGGAGGTGGGTCATAGAGGATCCTGCTGTGATTTATGTCGGAGAGTGTTTGGCCTATATTCTCCTCTAGCAGTTTTATAGTTTCTGGTCTTACGTTTAGATCTTTAATCCATTTTGAGTTTATTTTTGTGTATGGTGTTAGAAAGTGTTCTGGTTTCATTCTTTTACAAGCGGTTGACCAGTTTTTCCAGCACCATTTGTTAAAGAGATTGTCTTTTCTCCATTGTATATTCTTGGCTCCTTTGTCAAAGATAAGGTGTCCCTAGGTGCGTGGGTTTATCTCTGGGCTTTCTATTTTGTTCCATTGATCTGTATTTCTGTCTTTGGGGCACTGGGTTCTTTAACTTTCCCTTAATGTTAAGACTCTCTTGTGATCACTATCTAATGGCATTTGTCCTTGGGTGGTGGTAGGAGGAAACTTAGTTTTAAAGTGCTCTCCTGATATGAAGGTTATTGAGGAAGTTGCCACTAAAAATTAATAACAATCAACCTTGAGACAAAATAACTTCTACCTATATGAAAAGGACTCATGCAAACAATGCATTTCATTTTAGATATTTTTGTCAGATCTGAATGAAATATTGTCAAAGTTGTTATCTATCACTACACAGATTAAATGAAGAACGAAAATGCCCATATAATTAGTAGTTCTCATCTGAGCTTGATGTCTCAGATGAAATAGAACACCATGCAACACATTTTAAAAGCAGATTCAGTCAAAATTACGGGGGTTTAGGAAATAACTTTGCAATGTGGGTGAAAGGAATCCCAAAGTAACTTCTGACCCCAGTGTATGAATCTTGAATTTTGTTTGAAAATGGATACTCATATCACATATTCAAACAATTGTAAACTCTCCAGAAGAAATAAAACTAGAAATATGGGATTCCCTTATTACTACAGCAATGAGTTAAAGAACTTCTGCTCTAAATATGTGTGTATTAGCCATTCAGTCATGTCCAACTCTTTGTGACCCCATGGACTGTAGCTCACCAGGCTTCTCTGTCCATGGACTTCTCTAGGAAAGAATACTGGAGTGGTTAGTCATTCCCTTCTCCAGGGGATCTTCCTGACCCAGGGATCGACACTGAGTCTCCCACATTTCAGCCAGATTCTTCATCATCTGAGCCACCAGGCACAGATAGCTGTCAACATAAGCCTTGATAGTTCCTTCCTTAGACATGATGATAGTCTATAGAAACAATGCATTAATGTCAGATCTGCATGCTTGAGTACAGATGATTTACTCTAAACTTATGTAAACCACTTGGGTAAAGGTGGTCACTCTATTAGCTACCTTTGCTGCATAACAAATTGCCCTGAAATTTAGTGGCTTAAACCAACAGGCATTTACTATTTCAGTTTCTATGTGTCAAAAATCTGGAAACAACCTAACCTGATGGTCTCTTGGGTCTGCAATCAAGGGGGTAACTGGAGCTACAATCCTTTCCAGATCCAACTGAAGGAGAATCAACTCTCAGGCTCACTCACTGACATGGCAGTTGGAAGGATGTATGTGCACGCTCAGTTGCTTCAGTCATGTCCGAGTCTGTGTGACCCTATCGACTGTAACCCACCAGGCTCCTCTGTCCATGGGGTTCTCCAGGCACGAATACTGGAGTGGGTTGCCATGCCCTCCTCCAGGGAATCTTCCCAACCCAGGGATAGAACTCCCATATCTTCTGTCTCCTGCATTGGCAGAGGGTTCTTTATTGCTAGCGCCACCTGGGAAGCCCAGGTGGGAGGATGCAGGCCTGTTTTTGAGGTCTGTCTCCAGAGCTCTTCATCAGGGTTGCTTCCCGACACAAGCACTGACTTCCTCTGGAATGAGTCACCCACTGACAACAAAAGAGCTTCCAAGGTAGAAGACATGGTCCTTTATCACGTAATCTCAGAAGTGACTTCCCATCACTTCTGCCATTTTCTATTTATTAGAAGAGACACAATGTATCCCAGCCTATATTCAGTGAGTGGGGATTACACTAGGGTATGAACTCCACAGTGGTGGAGAATGCTGGGGATCATCTTCGAAGCTGTATGATAGTATCACCCTAGAATCTCTCCTCCTAAATTCACTTTCCTAAGTGCCCAGATTTTGGTATTTGGTTGTTGTAAAGCTAAGTTTTTAAAGATTAATGTTTGTGTCTGTCAAAGATAAACAGTGAGGCACTATCAAATGATAAGGATGGATTTTAATTCATAATATATTATTGATATAGAGAAGAGGATTCAGTGTAAACTGAACTCAGCTTTGATGTACACAGGTGACTGGATATTGTAAAAGAAGAATGAGGGAGTAGGGAAGGGGTTAGCAGGGGTCTCAGTAGAGTGAGGGAAGTGAAGGTTGGTCAGTGCAAATACCAAATAGGCCAGATGCTTCTCATGGATGACAGTTGTCCAAGTTAGGATTCTGTCTTCCGACAGAGGCTGCAAGGCATAGGCCCATCCTTCCTGGTGACTAGATTTTAAAGAAATGGCTTTTACTTCCTTGAGAAGGACACTCCTGAGTTACAGGAGATACATATACTTCTCAAAGGGATAGAGGGAGTACTCAGAAGTATTAACCCTTTTTAGTAAAGGGTCTCGGATAGGGTGATCAGAGCCTATGATCAGGTAATGTCTAGAACAAATAGTAAATTATTTTGGCAGCCTTGACCTTCCAAAGACAAGCACTTTAACAGAGGCTAGATTCCTTCTAGGAATTCAGCCTTGGACTTTCAGAAACTATGCTGTGCATGTTCAGACACTGTCCAACTCTTTGCAACCCTGTGGACTGTAGCCCACCAGGTCCCTCTGTCCATGGGATTTCCCAGGCAAGAATACTGGAGTGGGTTGCTGTTTCCTCCTCCAGATGTTCTTCCTGGCCCAGGGATCAAACTCCATCTCCTGCAAAGGTAGATGAGTTCTTTACCACTGAACCACTGGGGAAGCCCAGACACTGTTAAAGTCTTTCATTCCAGGGGATGGATGAAATCATTTACGTTAAGGGTGTGTGTAGTTTTTATAGACCAAGGTTGAAGCCTGGTTAAGAAGATTGCTCAGAGGAGTCTGCCTAGAGTTTGGTGAAGGATGGAATCTTCGTCATGTCCATATAATGAGAATTTAAACTCATTCATTACTTATGGAGACACAATTACCAAGCTCATTAATATGAAAGTCTAATGGTGCCTGAATCTTCGTGGTGACAGCAAAATCCTTTTATGTTACCCAGTTCTTCTCTGGTGACTGGAACCCATCAGCCAGTTTGTCAATTTCTTGCTCATTCTTGGATTTGCTGATAGTGAGCCTCTCTGATTCCTGGTCCCCCAAATGTAGAATCAGTTCATCAGTGAACTTGGCCACATGTAGGAGGCAGCTGGCCATGCTCACTGTTCTCTGGACCAGGGGGAACCTAGAGCACAGTCTCTCCAAAGCCAGCCAGCCAGGCCCCAACAAACCAGCCAGAGATCTCTGAAAGTGTCCAGAGCTGGTCAGCTATGCTGGACATCCATACCCAGGGCCCTGGAGCTACACTCCAAACACACAGGGCCAACTCTCACTTTAAGATGGATCTCCTGTTTTCCCATTCTCAGTCTTCTTCTGATAGTTTTGCATGATCAGGGCTGGCCAGTTGTAGTCAAAAGAAAGAGATTTTATGATGTTCACTCTTTCCTAGTATATGCAGCTCAGTGCATTTTCCAAACCAGAAATTTTTTTATTAAAAACAGCCCAGCAAGATCCTGGATTTTCCAGCACTTAGTTCCATACAGCTGAATAAGAACACATGTGAGAAAAAAAATTGATTTATAAAATAGTTGAAGTACCATGTGATAGAAAGAAATGCAGTGGTATCATCATTACTATTTTTATTATTTGTTGTTGATATTTACAATATTTTTCTTGACATGTTCTCACAATTATCTGGTTTTTTTGTTTTTCTTTTTTTTCTTTCTTTCCTTCTTTTTTTTTTAGTTTTAACATAAGCTTTGGGATAAAATGGTTATGCAATATGATAATGTTAATGGAAGTAATATATCTTAAAGATCACTTAAAACCTGTTTCTAGGTATCTCTGAACTTAAATTTATTCATCTTTGAATTCATACTAATATTACCCTTCTTCCAGGATTGTTGTTAGAAGGAAATGAAATAGCATACATGAAACCCCTAGCATAATGTCTACTATATAACAAAAGCAAAATTAATGTTTATTTCCCTTGATGGAAACTTCATTAATTTTAATTTTTATTTTATACATTATTCCTTTTTCTAGAAGGAGTAGATGGGAAATATTTATTTCTTTCATGTCTTAATATTTAGAGCATCATCCCAAGATTTTTGTAACTCAGCATGTGAATTTAATCCCCTTTGGTAGTGGCTGATTTGGACTGAAATTGGTTTTCAGTTGAGTGTCTCCCATAGAAAAGTAGCAGGAAAAAAATTTCATTTATGTCTTTAATACGATGAGGTGTGATGTTGCTCATGGGTGAGAGATCGGAAATGCCTATTCTTCCGGAGATGCCATGAATCCTTTTCATTCTTTTGTCTCCTGGAACTGGCTGATGTAAGCAGAATCTCCAAACACAATGAAGCAAAGAAGAGACTGTTCAATCAATTAAATACATTGAACACTTACTCTGTACAGGACATCGTCTTAAATTGAGTGAGTGATATGCTTTGGACAAAAAGAGAGGAGGGGCAAAAATAATTTAGGTTGCTGAGCAATATTTCCGAGAAGGAAATGCCAGATACACATTCGGAGACAGAGATTAGATGATCTGGGCTGACCCACAGGGTTTATGTATAAGAGTAAATGACAACATGCTTCCTTGCTCAGCTATCAACTCTGTTCTCCCTTTGGCCATTCATTGCCAGGCCAGAGCTGTGCCAGACTTCTCAATTGACTTTTCTACACCCATTACATGCATTTCCTCTCCACCTACTTCCCCCCTCACCCCCTGTGGTTGGCTTTCCATTTCCAACAAGGTGCCAAGTTTCTGCTTGTAAAGGTCACCAAACACTTAATTTAATTTTGCCATATCAGGTTACCTCTTGGTTTTCATTCATTTCACAGGACTCCTTCAGTGTATTTGACACTCTTTTTTAATGGTCTTTTATCTTGGCTTCGATGATGTCACGGTCTTAAGAATCTTTTTCTCTTCCTTTCTCTCAGCTTTCTCACCCTTCCGAGGTATTTTTCATGGTTTTCTTCTCCAGCAACATCTGTACATATTACCTAATTCTAAACACCTGTCCCTCAGATCTTTTCTCCATGAAGTTTTCTGCCTTAGAATCCAGCCATTCTCTAAGTTGTAGCTGCTGCTGCTGCTAAGTCACTTCAGTCGTGTCCGACTCTGTGCGACCCCATAGACGGCAGCCCATCAGGCTCCCCCGTCCCTGGGATTCTCCAAGCAAGAACACTGGAGTGGGTTGCCATTTCCTTCTCCAGTGCATGAAAGTGAAAAGTGAAAGTGAAGTAGCTCAGTCATGCCCGACTCTTAGCAACCCCATAGACTACAGCCTACCAGGCTCCTCCATCCATGGGATTTTCCAGGCAAGAGTACTGGAGTGGGGTGCCACTGCCTTCTAACTGCATCTTATCAAATGTTGCTTCTATGTTTCTCAATCCTAAAATCTTTCTGTGGCTCGTGCCCACACTGACACTGTGGCATCCTCATTAACCCTTCATGTGCTAACCCCACTGTCTCTTTCTGCCGTAATTGTCAGTCACCTGCTACTCTCAACCTTCTGTCCTATATGTAGTTCTCAAAACAAATTAAAATGTGTGAATAACTCATGTTCTCTTATAGCAAACAGACTTTTTTTGGCATGTACTGCCCTCCTCCAGCGGAGAAGGCAATGGCACCCCACTCCAGTACCCTTGCCTGGAAAATTCCATGGATGGAGGAGCCTGGTGGGCTGCAGTCCATGGGGTCATTAGGAGTTGGACACAACTCAGCGACTTCACTTTCACTTTTCACTTTCCACTTTCATGCACTGGAGAAGGAAATGGCAACCCACTCCAGTGTTCTTGCCCGGAGAATCCCAGGGACAGAGGAGCCTGGTGGGCTGCTGTCTATGGTATCGCACAGAGTTGGACACGACTGAAGCAACTTAGCAGCAGCAAAAGCAGCCCTCTTCCAGTGTAGCTATTCAACATATGCTAGTCCTTTAAGGGGCTTCCCTGGTGACTCAGTGGTAAAAGAATCCACCTGCCAATGCAAGAGATGGAAGAGACTCAGGTTTGATCCCTGGGTTGGGAAGATTCCCTGGAGAAAGAAATGGCACCCTACTCCAATAGTCTTTCCTGGAAAATTCCATGGACAGAGGAGACTCAGCTCAGGACTTTCCAAGTGGTCCAGTGATTAAGAATCTGTCTGTCAATGCAGGGGACATAGGTTCCACCCCTGGTCCAGGAAGATCCCACATCCTGCAGAGAAACTAAGCCTGTGCACCCCAATGACTGAACCTGAGCACTGGAGCCCGTGAGCAGCAACTACTGAGCCCATGTGCTGCAACTACTGAAGCCCAGACACTCTACAGCCCATGCTCTACAGAAAGAGAAGCCACTGGATGAGAAGCCTGCACATCTCAATTAGAGAGCAGTCTGTAGGCTGCAACAAAGACCCAGCAGAGTCAAAAATAAATAAATCAATAAGTTAAAAAAAAAAAACTCAGCTCAATTTTCTTAATATGTACATATTCCTGTATCCCCAGTTGAAGTCTAACGCCCCTCTTTCCTCTATGTTGAGTTGATTTTAGAAGCTCTGTCTCCCCTTTCACTGTGGATACTTTAAAAAGACAGTCATTGTTTGTCTAGTTCCACTTCCTCCAATCCCCAGCATAATTTCTGACCTACCGTATGCAATCAACCCCTCATCGTTCAACGAAAACATGAACAAAGCAAGTCAACAGCCCAGCCCACTTCTCTCCTGAGTTTTCTAGTCTTGTGTGTATAACTGTTTTCTTGTCTTGTACATTGCTATTAATCTCTAATCCAATGCTTTCAGTACTTGAAATAGTATCCCACCTCACAATGGCCACCTTCCAACTTGAAGTTTACTCTCTGAGCATTTCCCATTAAGGCAGGGATTTTCCCCCCTAACAGGCTTTGAACTTCATGAATTTGGGGCACTCATTAAGAATTAATCCACATATGCACAGACATTTGACTTATTGTGCAACTAAATGACTGCATACATAGTAAACACCAAAACAGGAAATGTATCTTGGGGTCAACTGATGGAAAACTTAAACCAAATGTTTGCTCTGTCCAGAAGGCTTTCTTGGTCTTTCCCAACATCCTTCTCCAGTATCAAATTCTTCCCTTACATTTCTCCTCACAGTCCACTTTGCAGATGGTACTTTGTAGATGAAGATCTATAATTATAGCTTCTTTGATGGCTTTTTGCCCACCCATTCTCCCTCAACAGTAGTCTAACTAAGGTCATGGTCACATCTTTTTGTTGCTTTTAGAAGGGTTCCTTGCCCGTGGTAAACATTTATGGCTGTTGGTTGAAATGCGGTGCCAAGAGCTAGGGCCCAAGGACTGCATCACAGATATCAGGCAGTCAAGACAAGTAACTGGATATACCATGATCTATGTAGCAATAGAGAAGCTTCCCAAACAGACAGCTTATCAAACAAGGCCCTTGCTCTTTTTCAGAAAGGGAGATGGTTTCTGGGATATTCAAAGTGTCCTTTTCTCTCCACCGGAACCCTACTCCTTCACCAACTCTGAAAAAGAGAAGAACCAGCTGAAAAGTTGGCTTCTGCCAAGAAACCTCAAATCCACTTACATGACTAAACTGTTGAACAGACATCCAATTTCAAAAGCCCAGGGTAACTTGCCCTAGCGTTTCCTATGAGAACATGTCTGCTTAATAACAATGTAACAGATGATAAGAGCACCAATCACAGAGAAAAGTGGTTCAACCCATGTTAAATGTTGATGATAATTACCAGACTAAACAAATAATTAGAAATACGTTCCCATATCCAATTTGGATTTTAAAATACTTCAGAGTGGCTTGGAAACTGAGCTTCACTTTAATAAGCCCCAGGATAACTAGCACCAAATGGTTTAGCTACAACTTGTCCTTTGAAAAGATTTTAAAATTTTTTCTCATCAGAACAGAAAAATGTGGAGAAAAACACAAATTTGATTCCTCCTGAAGTTTCCATTAATTATTTGGAGGATATAAATGAAAGGAAGCCTATGTATCAGCATACATTAGACACTTAGCAAATCCGTGGACATGACTCAGACATCATAGGTTAAAAACTATTATCAGTGTTTTAAAATACTTGAGAAGCAAAGAAAAACAGATACTTAGTGGGGAAAAAATTGCTTTTTTTAAACCTAATCTTCCTTTTCCCTTTGAATATCTAAAAGTATATTCATAAAATTGGGAGTAAATTTCCTAAATCTGAATAGCAACAATTTGTAGCTAAGTCTATCCATCAAGGCGCTTCCCCATTGGCTCAGGGGTAAAGAATCAGTGTGCAAGGCAGGAGACTCAGGTTCGATCCCTGGTTCAGGAAGACTCCCTGGAGAAGGAAATGGCAACCACTCCAGTATTCTTGCTTGGGAAATCCCAGGAACAGAGCAGACCGGTGGGCTACAGTCCATGGGGCAAGAGGCAAGAGTATGACACAACTTAGCTACTAAACCACCACCACCTACCCATCAAGGAAATCAGTGTGGTCAGTTCTCTTAAAAACTGTTAGGGAGTAAAATTAAATATAAAATTTTTCTAAGCAGGGTGGTGGGACTTCCCAGGTATTCCAGAAGTTAAGACTGTGCTTCCACTGCAAGATGGCAAGGGTTCAATCCCTGGCCAAGGAACTAAGATCTCGCATGAGATGCAATGTGGCCAAAACAAACAGAAAACACTGGATGGCCTTTTTACCCCCAAAGAGATATAAAAGACCAACTTTTTTCATGAAGAATATTTCACTTTGGGGCTTCCATTTTTGCCCTTTCCATAACCCATACAATGTGTTTTTCCTAATGTCATTTTTCCTGGCTGAGAAGCACATTAACAGGAATAGTTTAAAAAAAAAAAAAAGGTGGATGTGGGAAGACCATGAGTGTTATGTCACCAGTGACTTCAAATGGAAGAAAAATACCAACTTCACATTTCATCCTGAAGAAAGAATGGAAATTTAAAGATCATTTTAACTAATTTTCCTTTTGTGCTCAGTTAACCGAGGATTTCTGTGCTTGATTAACCTAGCATTCAGCCTACAAAGAAATTGTTCCTTCATAGAAAATCATGCCTATTCCAACACAAAATGAAACAATGTGAATCCTCTATCTTTTGTCATGCTGAATTTCATGAAAACTTGCAGTGTTGAGGAACTGACTATTTCCCCCCGAGGACCATCTGAATAAAGTAACCCTCCATCATGATAACTAAGATACATGGAGTCTTCCAGTTTTCCAAGATTTTTGTTTATTTATTTTCCAGTTTTATTGAGATATGATTGACAAAGAAAACCCATGCTTATTTAAGATGTACAACATAATGTTTTAATATACATATATATTGTCAAATAATTATCACAGTCATCCTCCTTACCATATCCAGCACCTCACATAGTTACCATTTTTGTCTGTGGTGAGAACACTTAAGATTTACTCTCTTAAGAGTTCCCTGGCTGTCCAGTGGTTAAAACTTTGACCTCCAATCCAGGTTCTATCCCTGGTCAGAAAGCAAAGATCCCACATGCCTCTTGGCCAAAAACCCAAAACCATAAAAATAAAAGTAAAATATTGTAACAAACTCAATAAAGGCTTTAAAAATGGTCCACATCAAAAAAAAAATTTTAAAGACTTATCCTTTTACCAAATTTCAGGTATGCAGCATAATATAACTATAGTCAATAGGCTGTATATTAGATCTCCAGAAGCTATCCCTCTCATATCTCCAACTCCAGTATAATAGGGCCAGCTTTTCTGGAACCTTTTAATGTATTTCAAGAAGGTGTTATGTCTGCCTTGTATATTTTAATTTTCACTTTAATGGTTTTCTGCTAATATATTCCTGTTTTACATTAGAAGTTAATTTTGAGCGGTATGGGCCATAAAGGGCTTCCCTGGTGGCTGAGTAGTAAAGAATCCGCCCGAGATGCAGGAGACACAGGAGATGCAGGTTCAATCCCTGGGTCAGGAAAATCCCTGGAGGAGGAAACGGCAACCCATTCCAGAATTCTTGCCTGGAAAATTCCATGGACAGAGGAGTCTGGTGAAACTACAGTCCATGGGGTTGTAGATTCAGACATGACATAGCAAGTAAAACAATAATTATAACAATGGGTCATTAAAACCCATATCTGAATGTCATTTTGTGCCTTTTGCAGTTATCAAATATTAGGTGAAATATACAAGGGCAGCATTTGTGGAATTTCTCAGATGTACCATCATGAGTGGGAATAACTGCACAAGATGTGAAAATGAAGTTTAAGCCAAAAGTAAAGAAATTGTCAAACTACTTGACACATAACAATTATTCAATAAATATTAGATGTTTTTATAATTTCTCAGTGCATCATTTTCAAAATCTCTGATATCAATGTTTCCATAATCTGATTTATCTACATATTCGTTTCTAGTTGCCAAATAACTTTTCAAAACTCAGACAGTACATCAGTCTCCCAATGCCTACTTTCTGCTTGTGTTTCCCTCAATAAGAATTTTTTGTGTGCACAGTCAGTTAATATCAATATATTATCAGTGTTAGAATTCATGGCTGTGTGTATATTCAGTCACTCAGTCATGGCCAACTCTTGGCCTGTAGCCTGGCAGGCTCTACTGTTGGTGGGATTCTTTGGGCAAGAATACTGGAGTGGGCTGCCATTTCTTCCTCCAGGGGAGCTTCCCAACCCAGGGATTAAACCTGCATCTCCTGCATTGATAGGTGGATTCTTTCATCACTGAGCCACCTAGGAAGGCCAAATTAGTATTCCTAATGATGTATAAAACACTTTCATCAGCTGAGAGAAGACAGTTACATAAGATTTTACCAGTTTCTGGTGCTATCATTGCTTCTCTTGAAGAAAGTGTAGTCTTTGTCTACTGAGAACCTGCTGTACAGCACAGGGAACTCTACTCAGTGCTCTGTGGGGACCTAAATGGGAAGGAAATCCAAAAGGAAGAGGATATATGCACACAAATAGCTGATACACTTTGCTGTACAGCAAAAACTAACAAAATATTGTAAAGCAACTATATTCTGATAAAAATTAATTCTAAAAAAAGATATAGGCCTTGATTTGAATACATCTCTCTTAACTGGCTTCAAAGATATTTTGTACGGATGATATTCATTTACATGATTAGTATTAAAGCAGTATTCACTGTAAATGACATACAATATGCAATAAACGATAAAAAAAAATATTTTCTCCCTTTAATCATCATTTGTAGCTCTTAACAACATTGGCAGAGAAATACTCCCCCCACATGCTCAGAGGCTGAAAAAACTCAGGATGGACTTGATGAAAATTTCATCCAGAATCCGCAAAGATCATGATACCCTTAGCCTCTTAAATTTCTTTTTGTTTTGGTTTACATGGGAACCTATGTTTGTAATGGAGCTTTCTGTTAACCAGCTGCAGATAGAGTCCTGCTCGCCTGTGCTTATGTGCTTGTCACATAACTCTTTTTCCTAACATTATCCAAGAAATGTTTCATGCTTTAATATGATTTTTAATTGATTTCAGTCTTCCCCCACAAGATTTCAAGTACCATGAAGGTAAAGGCAATGTTTTATTGTTGTTACTATTGGCTGGTTATGCTTCTGATTTGCTCGTTAGTTTTGCTCACATCATGTCTCCATTATACCTAACAATGCCCTAGAACATGATAGGTGTAATTAATTAAGTTCTCGTGTTCTCTTAGTGTATCTGAGATGACACCAAATCATAATATTCATTTGACCTCCACCTTTCCTCTCCCTGATTCTCATACATTATGTTAGAAATGGTTGTATTGAGGTTAACTTATTTCTACAAACCAGATCTATCAGCATAGCCACACACACACACATAAACAGCAACCACAGCCAGAACATGACCCCAACAGCCCTTTGCTTTTCTGATAAAGAAAACTGTACCTTCTAAATTTTCCCCTGAATTATCCCTGCAGCAGCCTTGCCCTGTGAAAGAAATGATGTGGGAAAAATCACTCTTTGACCTTCTACACAACAAAATGTTCTGGGTTGTTTTCTCTTTCCCCTTCCCCCCTCCCACAAAAGTTCCTGCCATCTCTAAAATATTGCAAATAACTCTGCCAGTTTTCCTCTTACCTGGCTATGTCTCTGGCCAAAGCTGAGGAAACAGAGATGTAGGCTCACAGATCTACGAGTATCTTAAGTGTTGGGTTAGCCAAAAAGTTCATCTGGGTTCTTCTAACAGCTTAGGGGAAAAAAATCAAACAAACATTTTGACCAATTTAATAGAAAAGTGAGCACAATGTGAACAAAATTTACAAGGTGATGAGATCATTGCTATTATGGAGTTATGTATGGAGTACTGTGAGACCCTCCCTGGAGAAGGGCATGGCAACCCACTCCAGTATTCTTGCCTGGATAATCCCATGGACAAGGGAGCCTGGCAGGCTACAGTCCATAGGGTCATGAAGAATTGGATACAACTGAAGCAACTTAGCATGCACATATACACTGAGAGACCCAGGGAGAGAATACACCCAGATCTGCCATAAGAATTCAGAGAAAAATTCACCGGGGAAAAATCTTTTTAAAATGGTGACTTGAGTGATGTATGTATTTACTTGGCAGATGGGAAAGGATGTCCTGGCAAAGAAAGCAACATCTAAGTAACAGAGAGGAAAGAGCATCTACTCAGCTAACAAGAGTAACATGGATGTATGTGTGAGCACATGTGTGAAGGAATTTTAGTGGAAGTGTTAAGGGATTAAATGTTGAAAGAAGCATGTGCACAGGTTTGTAAAGTTTAACTGAGTAAGCTTTACTGTATTTTGTGGGTAATCTGATACAAACTAGAGAACTGATCAGTGAAGAATGAGAATAACAGCAGAAAGAAAAATACAACAATTGAGGCAAGAGATGATATGAGTTGATGAGTTGATACTATGACAGAAAGAGTGGGGAAGAAGGTACTTAGAAAGGAAGTTTACAGAATGTGATGATGGATTGAATGGATGCTGGGTGTAAGGTACAGGGGGCCCAGTGGGATAATGTCTAGGATTACAGGGAAGATGGTAGAAGAATAAGTTTGGGATGAGAAGATGAGTTTGGTAATGGGACAGCAGGTGGAGATATCCAAGTAGGAACAAAATATTTTTCTCTGGAGTGCAACTAGGGGAACTGGCTGGAAAAAGGAATTTGAGAGTCATCAGGAATTGAGTGCAAAAGAAGGTACAGAAAGGGATAAAATTACCCTTGTGGAATAACACAAAAAGAGAACTAAGAACAAAGTGCTCATAAATCCCTACATTTACAGTGTGGACAAATGAAGAAAAGTTCCAGTGAACACTGAGAAGAACCAGAGAAATAGAAAATAATTTGCATAAAAATAGAAGTCAGAGAAGGAGATGATAAACAAGACTAATGTTATGAAGAGGGTCAAATAAGAAAAGAAAATTTTCATGTTGAATACAGCAACATAACACCTAGGAAGGCAGTGATGAGGGTTGCTAGGAAAATGTCAACAAAGTGGTGGGCATGAGGCCAAAAGTCCAGTGGAGAGCAATATCAACCGAAGAGAAGAAATAACTAGATGGGGAAACTGAGTCTAGAAACTGTTTCATCTAGCAGGTGAAAAACAAAACCTTTATCAAAACTGAAGGTGATGTCAATAGGGGAAAAGAAGTAGAAGATACAGTAAAGGAGGGATCATTTTGGACCAAATTCCCCAAGACAGTGCCAAGAAGTACAAGGTAGAACATAGAAATGAAAGTCACTCAGTTGTGTCCAATTCTTTGAGACCCCAGGGACTATGTATACAGTCCATGGAATTTTTCAGGCCAAAATACCAGAGTGGGTAGTCTTTCCTTTCTCCAGGAAAACACAGAAGGGTGGTATTAACGGTAAGAGTGATACCTGTGGCGGATCCATTTCAATATTTGGCAAAACTAATACAATATTGTAAAGTTTAAAAAAAAAAAAAAAAAGACTGTGTTCACAAAGAGCAAGTATGGATGAGTGTATAGAAGAGCAGCCAGAAAGTTTAAAAGCAATCAAGCCTTTATTTTATGATGAAAGCAGGAACAGAGGGAGCAGGGAGCTAGGAGTGGTGAAGACTTGGAATCAACATCCAGGAGGTTGGAGAAGGAAATACTCAGGGCTCGGAAGAGGGGTTGTTCTGAGTTCACCTCTCCTGACACCAGATGACCTTGAGGCTAGCCGTGTGATGAGTCTGGCTTCACAAGGGATGAGCTGCAGGCTACAATGGAGCCAAAGACAGAGAGGGGCTGGCTCTATCTTTGAGGGAGAGGTGAGCAGCAAGGTTTACACAGAGATGCTCCTGAGTAGGTAAGGCACAGGCAACCAGAAACAGCCCAGGAATAGGATGTTATAAGACATTTTTGCAAGTGCTTTATTCCTCCCATCTTTACTTTAGCCACATGACTGGGATCTCCTTATCAAGGATCAGCTTTTTATTGATGTCACGCTAGAGAGCAAACCATGTAACTCTTGCTTCCAGGAAATATTTCTTCTGGGAAAGTATGAAAGGCATCTGTGTGCTCTCTGAACTGTCCTGGCCCAAACACAGGCTGGCTCTGTCCAAAATCAAAAGATTTTCAGATGTTTCTCTGAGGCAGGGAGATACATATTATGAATCTCCAATCATTCATTTATCTGACAAAATACTCATACATACTGTCCTTACACTATGCCCCAACCCTTCTGAGTCTTTGAAAATATTAATTAAATCCTTAGAAAATCCCTAATTATTCCCATTTTACAGACAGGGAAGCTAAAGCCTTAAAACATTATATCTGATACTTTCAAAGCCAGAAGAAAGCTTGAATCTGGGCACTCCAGCTTCAGAGCCTGGGTTCTTCCCCAGTATTCCAAGCTATTTTATAAGAAATCAGAGAATTGGGGGGGGGGACAGCAATTTCCTAGATAATCCAATCCCTTCTTATTACATTAGGAACACTTAAACAGGGTTTCTGACAAAGGCCTGTATAGTCAAAGCTGATTTTTCCAGTAGTCAAGTACTGATGTAAGAGTTGGGCCATAAAGAAGGCTAAGCACTGAAGAATTGATGCTTTCAAACTGTGGTCCTGGAGAAAACTCTTGAGAGTCCCTTGGACTGCAAGGAGATCCAACCAGTCAACCCTAAAGGAAATCAACCCTGAATATTCACTGGACGAACTGATGCTGAAGTTGAAGCTCCAATACTTTGGCCACCTAATGGGAAAAGCTGACTCATTAGAAAAGACCCTGATGCTGGGGAAGATTGAGGGCAGCAGGAGAAGGGGGCTGCAGAGGATTAGATGGCTGGATGGCATCACTGATTCAATGGACATGAGTTTGAGCAAACTCTGGGAGACAGTGAAGGACAGGGAGGCTTGGTGTGCTGCAGTCCATGGGATCGCAAGGAGCTGGACATGACTTGGCAACAACAACAAAGTAGGGTTAGCAACTAACAGTTTCAATTTTGTTGTCTTCTTTAAAGACTGTATTTTGGGGGGTGTGCAATATTAAAATGACAGTTTTTTATGTTAGAGAACGTTTCCTGCTTCCTCTTGTCTGTGAGTTCACAGTGAGTCATAGGACACTTATGGGCTCCCTGGATGACAACCCCATCTCAACTCCTTCTGTTTCCATAACAGGTGTCTATCCAGTCCATGATAGTGACCTCTGTCCTTGGGGACTTTTTGAATTAAAGAAGATAGTCTATTATTGGACTTCCTTGCAAGGCAGCCACGCACATGGATATAGATGTCTGTCTTTAATAAATTTGATTTTCCTTATTTTTAGCCAGTTACACACCTGTGTATGTATTATTAACTGTCATGGATCTGATTTTTCCATTCTCAAATACATATGTGTGTGTGTGTGTGTGTGTGCCTGGAAATGATTATCTTCTATTTAAAATTCAAACACATTGTTTCTTTAGCTAGTACCATGCCCTGTCTTCAACAGAGATGTTTATTTATTTATTTATTTTTTAAGGTGATGGGGTTTGGCGTGTTTGGTATTTTACCATTGAGCCAAATTATCACCACATTTTTAAAAAATTGGAAACCCTTCTATCCAAAGATAAAGTATCTTGTTAACCTGTAGCCATTGGATTTGAATTCAAAACAGAAGGGTAATGTGTGAATTTGCTAATTATTTCCTGCTTTTGAGTTAGCTATCATATTTGCCTTCAGCTATAAAGAGTCACACAACTCACAGAATGCTGTCTCCTAGTAACCAAAGAGAAAGAAATGAGTTTTTAACACAAATAAAATTTTAGAATAGTGCTGAAATGGAAATGAGAAAGGCAATTTGATAATGGAGTGATTAGACATGGAAGAACAGACTGGTTCCAAATAGGAAAAGGAGTACGTCAAGGCTGTATATTGTCACCCTGCTTATTTAACTTCTATGCAGAGTACATCATGAGAAACGCTGGGCTGGAAGAAGCACAAGCTGGAATCAAGATTGCAGGGAGAAATATCAATAACCTCAGATATGCAGATGACACCACACTTATGGCAGAAAGTGAAGAGGAACTAAAAAGCCTCTTGATGAAAGTGAAAGTGGAGAGTGGAAAAGTTGGCTTAAAGCTCAACATTCAGAAAACGAAGATCATGACATCTAGTCCCATCCCTTCATGGGAAATAGATGGGGAAACAGTGGAAACAGTGTCAGCCTTTATTTTTGGGGGCTCCAAAATCACTGCAGCCATGAAATTAAAAGACGCTTACTCCTTAAAAGGAAACTTATGACCAACCTAGATAGCATGTTCAAAAGCAGAGACATTACTTTGCCAACAAATGTCCGTCTAGTCAAGGCTATGGTTTTTCCCGTGGTCATGTATAGGTGTGAGAGTTGGACTGTGAAGAAAGCTGAGCACTGAAGAATTGATGCTTTTGAACTGTGGTGTTGGAGAAGACTCTTGAGAATCCCTTGGACTGCAAGGAGATCCAGCCAGTCCATTCTGAAGGAGATCAGTCCTGGGTGTTCTTTGGAAGGAATGATGCTAAAGCTGAAACTCCAGTACTTTGGCCACCTCATGCGAAGAGTTGGCTCATTGGAAAAGACTCTGGTGCTGGGAGGGATTGGGGGCAAGAGGAGAAGGGGATGACAGAGGATGAGATGGCTGGATGGCATCACTGACTTGATGGACATGAGTTTGAGTGAACTCTGTGAGTTGGTGATGGACAGGGAGGCCTGGCGTGCTGCAATTCATGAGGTCACAAGAGTTGGACACGACTGAGTGACTGAGCTGAACTGAACTGAAAATGTCATTAAAGAGAAGACAGTTTGACTTGGCATGTAATTGAGATAGTATTTTCTACTATGATATTGGAAAAGTAAAAAAGAATGAAGTTATTCAGTAAAAATTGAATAGCAATAAATAAAACTCCAGATACAAAAACTTTTTAATTTCCTCATTGTGGGAGAGAAGCCAGCCTGTGTGAAGGATAATGCACAAAAGTAACTCAAAGTACTAGTGTTAAGTATGAACTTCAACGCCAAATCTATTTCTTATGCACTTGACATTTTCAGGACAGATTCATGACCTAGAATATAGGTGAGAACCTTGTTAGTAATGAACCATGGATTCTATGAGTACAGTAAATTACTTTTGGTAAATTCATTTATTCAATTAAAAAAATACTTGCTGACCATCTATTATGTCTCTAGCACTGTGTTAGATAATGGAACAAAATAATCCCACTGAGTTTCCACATGACTTAGGAACATGGATAATGATTTATAATGTCAAATGTGATTGCATGTATTATGAAAAGGTAAGTGCAAATTGCCATGGAGACAAATTCTAGAGGGGACTTGATGTGAGGGCTCATAGATGCTGTGTTTGTAAAAGAGAATCTCAAGGAAAAAAAATATGAGTGTGCTGAAAAGCTCACCACTAAGCTAATTTTAGCCACAAATTTCAGCGTTCATCACATGCTGTATTTACGAATTCATATTTCTATCCCACAAAACATAATTCTTAAATCTGATTACATATTATAAGCAGTTGGAGAAGTTCAAAATCACACCAGCACCTGAGCTCAGGCCCACAGAAATTCTGATTTAAGTGGCCTTCTGCTGCTGCTGCTGCTAAGTTGCTTCAGTCATGTCTGACTCTGTGGAACCCCACAGACAGCAGCCCACCTGGCTCCCCCATCCCTGGGATTCTCCAGGCAAGAATACTGGAGTGGGTTGCCATTTCCTTCTCCAATGCGTGAAAGTGAAGTCGCTCAGTCGGGTCTGACTCTTAGCGACCCCATGGACTGCAGCCTACCAGGCTCCTCCATCCATGGGATTTTCCAGGCAAGAGTACTGGAGTGGGGTGCCATTGGCCTTCAGAGGAGCCCAAATGAAGGTGTTTTTTAAAATTTTAGATAGCTACTTTACAACACTGTGTTAGTTTCTGCTGTACAGCAAAGTGAATCAGTTATACATATACATATATCCTCTTTTTTAGATTTCCTTCTTGTTCAGGTCACCACAGAGCACTGAGCAGAGGTCCCTGTGCTACACAGTAGGTTGTCTTTAGTTATCTATATTACACATCATAATATACATATGTCTGCCAATTCATCCCACTGCTCTCTTCCCCGACTTGGTATCCATAAATTTGTTCTCTACATTCATGTCTCTATTTCTGCTTAGCAAATAAGTTCGTTTGTGTTTTTAAAAAATTTTCCAAGTTATACTACCAGATGGCCACAATTGAGAACCAGCACTCCAGGCCTTGAGGGTAGATAGAGATACCTGTTGTGCCTGTACTAATGTCTCCATGTCGGTCCTTTAAGCTGCACTGACTTGGTATACAATAAGTATTTTTGCAAATTAAACTGAATTGACTTCAATTGTCCAAAAGAAATTCATTACAAACCACTTCTCCAGTAAAGAAAATCTTACTATTGTCTATCCTTCCTCCACTTCTATGATAGTAACATAAGCATGATGAAGACATCCATTCTATTCTGGTGGATCATTCACCTGCTCTGGGGGGAGGAAAAAATAAAGATTATGAGTTTATTCTTAAATAACTACAAGGAGCTTGAATTAAGAAATTCTCAACTTCACCCATGGCCTATCTATTCACTCAATGTTCTTTGCTCATGCCATCTCTTGCCATCAATCAACTGTGAGCCAAATTTGCCCAGCATCACCAAAAAGTGCACTGACTCAGACTTGACAGTATTTTTCACCCAGCCAATACTACCAGCACTTCGTGCCAGCCAGAAAGACAAAGCATCCAGTCAGTTGAACTCTGTAAATGGCTGAACTGACTGAATTGTCCAAATATTTTGGCCAGGAAGAGACAGGCTTCCCCCATAAACATAAATTCCCATGGAAACCAAACCAGAAGACAGAGAATATTCACTTTATTTTAGGTCCAGTGAGCCTCATGAGACATTCCATGAGTTAGTCTGGGTTCTTAGCATCCAAGACAGTGCTTTTTCCCTATGGTTGGCTATTGCTTCAAGCCATCACTTAAACAGAGCTCAGACAGCACTGATCTTGAAAAGGATCCAAGGAGTTTTCCATGGAGAACTTATGTCTATAGAACCGTCTGCTCACCCAGACTTTATAAGTCCTTTTACTCTCCAGACAGGAAAAAAGCATAACACTGCACTGTAATTAATAGCAAATTCATTGAATATTGTTCCATTCTTTTTTTCAGTACAGATGCATTTTTTTCTCTGGCCACAATCTGGAAATTCTGTATCTTCAAATCTGAAATCTTTCATAATCTGAAACCTTATATCTGCTTTTGAAGGCAATTTTAAGGACATCAACAATTTATATCTTAAAGAGCTCAAATTTAAATTAACTTTCATTTTTCTTAATGGTTCAGAATGTTAAAATATATATATATATATTTTACTGTGCAAATGTACTCTCTAACTTGAAAACTGTTAGTCACTCAGTTGTGTTGGACTCTTTGCAACCCCATGGACAAGAGGAGCCTGGAGGGCTACTGTAGCACACCAGGCTCCTCTTGTCCATGAAATTCTCCAGGTAGGAATACTGGAGTGGGTAGCCATTCCCTTTTCCAAGGCTTCTTCCTGACCCATGGATAAAACCCAGATCTCCTGTATTGCAGGCAGATTATTTACTGGCTAAGCCACCAGTGAAGCCCACTCTCTAATTACCTCATTGTAAAGTGACATGGTTGAATGGCATCACTGACTCAATGGACATGAGTTTGGGTAAATTCTGAGAGTTGGTGATGGACAGGGAGACCCAGCATGCTGCGCTTCATGGGGTCCCAAAGAGTCGGACACAACTGAGCAACTGAACTGAACTGAACTGAAACTGGGAAACTGGGATTTGGGCACACCAGATCTTTCAATATTTAATGAAGATGGAAGTGTTAGCTCCAAAGTAATGGTACTGAGCATCCTTAAAAGTGAAATAGAGCTTTGTCTTCTAAACATTCATATCTTTATTTGCTTACCTAATTCATAAGGAGGAATTCAGTGCAGGACAGGGAAACTACCCTAAATGTTTTAAACTGGGACAGATTTAAAATGAGAAATCTGGTACTTGCAAAATTGTCGAGAGGCTCAAGAAACAGCTTCTAGGCTTAGCCTTCTGGAATAACTTTAAGAACAATAAAAACAAACCCATTAAAGCTGCCATTGGAGCTTTGCTGGAAGAAGCCCACATAACATGACTCCAGTCGCCTCTCTACATCCAAGAAGTTGGAGAATGACACAGCAAGACCTGTGATTTCGAGACTGTAAGGCCCAATCAAGAAGCCACCATCATTATACAAGGGTGCTTCTGGGCACCCTTGGAGCTGGAGAATGGACAGTGGAAAACTGACATTAAAAGAATTCCTAATTCTGGAGCTGGTAGTAATAGCTACACACTGGTGGACAATGGTTTCTGCCTTACATTCACTTTCCAAGTCAGGGAGTCAGACAATTTAGTCTGCAAGGCTTCCAAACCCAGCTCAAGGGGGTCTGGGAAATATACTTAATAGCTTTCTAAGCTTTTCAACCAGAAGAAGGGTAGAACTTGTGAGTATCAGTTCAGTTCAGACCCTATGGACTGCAGCAAGACAGGTTTCCCCGTTCATCACTAACTCCGAGAGCTTGCTCAAACTCATATCCATCAAGTCCGTGGTGTCATCCAACCATCGCATCCACTGTCTTCCCCTTCTCCTTCTGCATTCAGTCTTTCCCAGAATCAGGGTCTTTTTCAATGAGTCAATTCTTCACATCAGGTGGCCAAAGTATTGCACCTTCAGCTTCAGCATCAGTCCTTCCAATGAATATTTAGGACTGATTTTCTTTAGAATTGACTGGTTGGATCTCCTTGCTATCCAAGGGACACTCAAGAGTCTCCTCCAACAACACAGTTCAAAAGCATCCATTCTTTGATGCTCAGCCCACTCCAATGTTCTTGCCTGGAGAATCCCAGGGACAAGTCAGCCTGGTGGGCTGCCATCTATGGGGTCACACAGAGTCAGACACGACTGAAGTGACTTAGCTTAGCTTTTTTCTTCCAAGTAGCAAGTATCTTTTAATGTAATGGATGCAGTCACCATCTGCAGTAAGTCTCACTGTTTCCATTCTTTCCCCATCTATTTGCCATGAAGTGATGGGACTGGATGCCATAAGCTTAGTTTTTTGAATGTTAAGTTTTAAATGAACTTTTTTGTTATTCTCTTTCACTTTTATCAAGAGGATCTTTAGTTCCTCTTCACTTTCTGCCATAAGAGTGGTGTCATCCTCACATCTGAGGTTATTGATATTTGTCCTGGAAATCTTTATTCCAGCTTGTGCTTTATACAGCCCAGAATTTTGCATGAGGTACTCTACATAGAAGTTTAATAAGCAGGGTGACAATATACATACAGTCTTGACCTACTCCTTTCCCAATTTGGAACCAGTCCATTTTCTCATGTCAGGTTCTAACTTTTGCTTCTTGACCTGTATACATTTTTTCAGGAGGTAGGTAAGATGCTCTGGTATTCCCATCTCTTGAAGAATGTTCCACAGTTTGTTGTGATCCACACAATCAAAGGCTTTAGCATAGTTAAAAACATAGTAGATGTTTTTCTGGAACTCCTGCTTTCATGATCCAACGGATCATGATCCAAAGGATGTTGGCAATTTGATCTCTGTTTCCTCTGCCTTTTCTAAATCCAGCTTTAACATCTGGAAGTTCTCGGTTCACATACTGTTGAAGCCTGGCTTGGAAAATTTTGAACATTACTTCACAAGCATGTGCTGCTGCTGGTGCTAAGTCACCCCAGTCGTGTGAGATGAGTGCAATTGTGTGGTAGTTTGAGCATTCTTTGACATTGCCTTTCTTTAGGATTGGAATGAAAACTGACCTTTTCCAGTCCTGTGGCCTCTGCTGAGTTTTTCAAATGACACCAATATAAACAACATAGAATAGGCATGATCTTTTACTTTGTTTACACATTGAAACTGGATATAGGTGTGACAAAATGGCAGAGTACGAGGGTGCGCACACCTTCTCTTGTGAGAACTCCAAAATTGCAACTAACCACTGAGCAACTATCTACAATAGAATATTGGATCCCACCATAAATAGATACCCCATGTCTAAGGGCAAAGGAGTAGCCCCAGCAACATGGTAGGAGGGGCCAAATCATGTTTAGAATCAAGCACCCTCATACCTGCCAGAGATGCTTGGAAGGCTCAAACAAAACCTGGTGTACACCAGGACCCAGAGACCCCACAAGAGGCTGAGCTAGACCTGCCTTTGTGTGTCTTCTGTGCAGGGACGGGTCAGCAGTGGTCTGCTGTGATGATAAGGGCTCTGGCTTCAGCGGATCTGGGAGGCATGGCATGTGAGCCCCACCATAGAGCCACTGAGCAGACAATCTACAAACTGTAGAACAATGATACCAAAGAATTTCTCACACTTGTGAAAGTTCTAAGACCACAACAGATTTTCCAACTTAGGGATTTGGCAAAGGGACTGAGAACCCCCAGAGAATTTGATTTTGAAGGCCAATGGGATTTGATTACAGAACTTCCACAGGACTGGGGAAACAGACTCTTGGAGGGCATGAAGAAAACCTTATGTGCACTAGAAGCCAGGAGAAAGGAGCAGTGTCCCCACAAAAGACTGAGCCAGACATGCCTGTGAGTGTCTAGGAGTCTCCAGTGGAGGCGTGGGTCTACAGTGGCCTGCCATGGGGTCAGGGGCACTAAATAAAACAGTCCTGGCATAAGTCCTTTTGAAGGAGGTCCATTACCTCCATTACTCCTACCATGTTTGGCCTGAGGCCAAACTACAAGGAGGGAACACAGCCCCACCCATCACAGAAAATTGGATTAAAGATTTATTGAGCATGGCCTTGCCCATCAGAGCAAGACCCAGATTACCCCACAGCCAGTCTTCCCATCGGGAAGTTTCCACAAGCCTCTTATTCTTACCCATCAGAGGGCAAACAACATGGAAACAACAGTTACAGAAAACTAACCAAACCGATCACTTGGATCATAGCCTTGTATAAAGCAGTGAAACTATGAGGCATGCCATGTAGGGCCATCCAAGGCAGATGGGTCACTGTGAAGAGTCCTGACAAAACGTGGTCAATTCAAGAAGGGAATGGCAAACCACTTTAGCATTTTTTGCCTTGAGAACCCAATGAACAGTATGCAAAGGCAAAAGATATGACATTGAAAGATGAACTCCATGGGTCAGTAGATGCTTAATATGCTACTGGAGAAGAGTGGAGAAATAACTCCAGCAGGAATGAAGAGGCTGAGCCAAAGTGGAAACAACTCCCAGGCGTGGATGTGTCTGGTGATGAAAGTAAAGTCTGATGCTGTAAAGAAAAATATTGCATAGGAATCTGGAATGTTAGGTCCATGAATCAAGGTAAATTGAAAGTGGTCAAAGAGGAGATGGCAGGAGTGAATATCTACATTTTAGGAATCAGTGAAATAAAATGGACTGGAATGGGCAATTTTAATTCAGGTGATCATTGTATCTATGATTATGGGCAAGAATCTCTTAGAAGAAATGGAGTAGCCCTCACAGGCAACAAAAGAGTTTGAAATGCAGTACGTGGGTGCAACCTCAAAAATGATAGAATGATCTCTGTTCATTTCCAAGGCAAACCGTTCAATATCACAGTAATCTAAGTCTATGCCCCAACCACTAATGCCAAAAAAGCTGAAGTTGAACAGTTCCATGAAGACCTACAAGACCTTCTAGAACTAACATTAAAAAAAGATTTCCTTTTCATCAAAGGGGACTGGAATGCAAAAATAGGAAGTCAAGAGATACGTGAAGTAACAGGCAAGTTTGTCCATGGAGTACAGTGGAATGGGAAAGACTAGAAAGGTTCTAGTTTCATTCTTTTACAAGTGGTTGACGAGTTTCCCAGCACCATTTGTTAAAGAGATTGTCTTTCCTCCATTGTATATTCTTGCTTCCCTTGTCAAAGATAAGGTGTCCATAGGTGGGTGGATTTATCTCTGGGCTTTCTGTTTTGTTCCATTGATCTATATTTCTGTCTTTATGCCAGTACCATACTGTCTTGATGACTGTGGCTTTGTAGTAGAGCCTGAAGTCAGGCAGGCTGATTCTTCCAGTTCCATTCTTCTTTCTCAAGATTGCTTTGGCTATTCAAGGTTTTTTGTATTTCCATACAAATTGTTAAATTATTTGTTCTAGCTCTGTGAAAAATACAGTTGGTAGCTTGATAGGGATTGCATTGAATCTATAGATTGCTTTGGGTAGTATACTCATTTTCACTGTATTGATTCTTGCGATCCATGAACATGGTGTATTTCTCCATCTATTAGTGTCCTCTTTGATTTCTTTCACCAGTGTTTTATAGTTTTCTATATATAGGTCTTTAGTTTCTTTAGGTAAATATATTCCTAAGTATTTTATTCTTTTCATTGCAATGGTGAATGGAATTGTTTCCTTAATTTCTCTTTCTATTTTCTCTTTATTAGTGTATAGGAATGCAAGGGATTTCTGTGTGTTGATTTTATATCCTACAACTTTACTATATTCATTAATTAGCTCTAGTAATTTTCTGGTGAAGTCTTCAGGGTTTTCTATGTAGAGGATCATGTCATCTACTAGAAATCCCTTCAAGAATATTAGAGATACAAAGGGAACATTTCACACAATGATAGGCACAATAAAAAACAGAAATGGTATGGACCTAACATAAGCAGAAGATATTAAGAAGAGGTGGCAAGTGTACACAGATGAACTATACAAAAAAAGATCTTAAGGACCCAGATAACCATGATGGTGTGATCACTCACCTAAAGCCAGACATCCTGGAATGTGAAGTCAAGTGGGCCTTAGGATGCATCACTATGAACAAAGCTAGTGGAGGTGATGGAATTCCAGCTGAACTATTTCAAATCCTAAAAGATGATGCTGTGAAAGTGCTGCATTCAATATGCCAGCAAATTTGGAAAACTCAGCAGTGGCCACAGGACTGGAAAAGGTCAGTTTTCATTCCAATCCTAAAGAAAGGCAATGCCAAAGAATGTTCAAGCTTTGCACAATTACACTCATCTCACACACTAGCAAAGTAATGCTCAAAATTCTCCAAGCCAGCCTTCTACAGTACATGAACTGAGAATTTACAAATGTTTAAGCTGGAATTAAAAAAGGCAGAGGAACCAGAGATCAAATTGCCAACATCTGTTGGATCATCAAAAAAGCAAGAGAGTTCCAGAAAAACATCTACTTCTGCTTCATTGACTATGCTAAAGCCTTTGACTGTGTGGATCACAACAAACTGTGGAATATCCTTAAAGAGATGGGAATACCAGACCACATTATCTACCTCATGAGAAATCTGTATGCAGGTCAAGAATCAACAGTTAGAACCAAACGAAAAAACAGACTGGTTCCAAATTGGGAAAAGAGTATGTTAAGGCTGTCACCCTGCTTATTACACTTCTATATAGAGTACCTCATACAAACTTCTGGGCTGTATGAAGCACAAGTTGGAATCAAGATGGAGAGGGAGAAATAGCAATAACCTCAGATATGCAAATTAAATCACCCTTATGTCAGAAAGCAAAGAGGAACAAATGAGCCTCTGATAAAAGTTAAAGAGAAGAGTCAAAAATCTGACTTAACAATTTATAGATTCAGTGCAATCCCTATCAAGCTACCAACGGTATTCTTCACAGAGCTAGAACAAATAATTTCACAATTTGTATGGAAATACAAAAAACCTCGAATAGCCAAAACTATCTTGAGAAAGAAGAATGGAACTGGAAGAATCAACCTACCTGACTTCAGGCTCTACTACAAAGCCACAGTCATCAAGACAGTATGGTACTGGCACAAAGACAGAAATATAGATCAATGGAACAAAATAGAAAGCCCAGAGATAAATCCATGCACATATGGACACCTTATCTTTGACAAAGGAGGCAAGAATATACAATGGATTAAAGACAATCTCTTTAACAAGTGGTGCTGGGAAATCTGGTCAACCACTTGTAAAAGAATAAAACTAGAACACTTTCTAACACCATACACAAAAATAAACTCAAAATGGATTAAAGATCTAAACGTAAGACCAGAAACTATAAAACTCCTAGAGGAGAACATACCCAAAACACTCTCTGACATACATCACAGCAGGATCCTCTATGACCCACCTCCCAGAATATTGGAAATAAAAGCAAAAATAAACAAATGGGACCTAATTAAACTTAAAAGCTTCTGCACAACAAAGGAAACTATTAGCAAGGTGAAAAGGCAGCCTTCAGAATGGGAGAAAATAATAGCAAATGAAGCAACTGACAAACAACTAATCTCAAAAATATACAAGCAACTCCTACAGCTCAATTCCAGAAAAATAAATGACCCAATCAAAAAATGGGCCAAAGAACTAAATAGACATTACTCCAAAGAAGACATACAGATGGCTAACAAACACATGAGAAGATGCTCAACATCACTCATTATCAGAGAAATGCAAATCAAAACCACTATGAGGTACCATTTCACACCAGTCAGAATGGCTGCGATCCAAAAGTCTACAAGCAATAAATGCTGGAGAGGATGTGGAGAAAAGGGAACCCTCTTACACTGTTGGTGGGAATGCAAACTAGTACAGCCACTATGGAGAACAGTGTGGAGATTCCTTACAAAACTGGAAATAGAACTGCCTTATGATCCAGCAATCCCACTGCTGGGCATACACACCGAGGAAACCAGAAGGGAAAGAGACATATGTATGCCAATGTTCATCACAACACTGTTTATAATAGCCAGGACATGGAAGCAACCTAGATGTCCATCAGCAGGACATCTTTTAACAGCAGAATGGATAAGAAAGCAGTGGTACATATACACAATGGAGTATTACTCAGCCATTAAAAAGAATACATTTGAATCAGTTCTAATGAGGTGGATGAAACTGGAGCCTATTATACAGAGCGAAGTAAGCCAGAAAGAAAAACACCAATACAGTATACTAACTCATATATATGGAATTTAGAAAGATGGTAACAATAACCCTGTATACGAGACAGCAAAAGAGACACTGATGTATAGAACAGTCTTGCGGACTCTGTTGGAGAGGGAAAGCGGGGGAAGATTTGGGAGAATAGCATTGAAACATGTATAATATCATGTATGAAACGAGTTGCCAGTCCAGGTTCGATGCACGATACTGGATGCTTGGGGCTGGTGCACTGGGACGACCCAGAGGGATGGTATGGGGAGGGAGGAGGGAGGAGGGCTCAGGATGGGGAACACATGTATACCTGTGGCGGATTCATTTCAATATTTGGCAAAACTAATACAATATTGTAAAGTTTAAAAATAAAATAAAATTTTAAAAAAATCTGGCTTAAAACTCAACATTCAAACAACAAAAATCATGGCATCTGGTCCCATCATTCAATGGCATATAGATGGGGAAATAATGGGAACAGTGACAGACTTCATTTTGGAGGGCTCCAAATTCTTTGCAGATGGTGACTGCAGCCATGAAGTTAAAAAAGAAGCTTGCTCCTTAGAAGAAATGCTATGACAAACCTTGATAGCATAGTAAAAAGCAGAGACATTACATTACCAACAAAGGTCGGTATAGTCAAAATTATGGTTTTTCCAGTAGTCATGTGAGAGTTGGCCCAGAAAGAAAGCTGAGCATTTAAAAATTGATGCTTTTGAACTGTGGTGTTGGAGAAGACTCTTGAGAGTCCCTTGGACTGCAAGATCCAACCACTTAATCCTAAAGGAAATCAGTCCAGAATATTCATTGGAAGGACTGATGCTGAAGGTGAAACTCCAATCCTTTGGCCACCTGATGTGAATAACTGACTCCTTGGAAAAGACCCTGATGCTGGGAAAGATTGTAGGTGGGAGGAGAAGGGGACTACAAAGGATGAGATGGTTGGATGGCATCACTGACTCCATGGACATGACTTTGAGCAAGCTCCGGGCATTGATGATGGACAGGGAGGCCTAGTGTGCTGCAGTACATGTGGTTGCAAAGAGTCAGACACGACTGAGCGACTGACCTGAAATAATATGTAAAAGATTACAAATTCTGATAAACCAAAGTCCCTTGCATCATCATTTTTTAGAATCAGATCAAAGGTTTTTTGTGTACTGCTTCAAACCTAGATAGCATGTATTCAGACTACCAATTCAAACAGTTGCTGGAATCATAAAGCAGTTGTCTTCAAAGACAGCCTAAAGTCTCCCTAAAACAGGAGGGTTTCACCCTCACAGGTCTCCAATTAATTAACTTTTTTGCTATTGAGATTGACTTAGATGTCTAATTTTTGTCATTACAGTGCATAAACTCAGTCTCTAGAAGCTCATCGTTCTACACAAGAACCAGAAACTCACCACTCGGGAAATAAGATGAAGCTGCCTTTTAATATGTCTATGTTTCTGAATGCATTTTACTCATAATAATAATAACTGATACCTCAAAGCAAATAAAGTATTTTATGATGTGGCTTAGTGGTTTGATCCATGCCTCTTCAGGAAGTCAAGAGACCACAACACAAGCCTGAAAAAGAATTAGTTTCTGTTTCTGGTTAGGCATGTATTACTTGACAAAAAAATTTTACTGCTAATTCATATGAGCAGTATGTTTTTCTGGGCCCTTGAAATAATGGAAACTATGCTGGTAGTGGCAAAGAAGAAAAGAAATTAAACACTTTAGTGCTTCATTTTGAAATGCACTCTGCAACTGTTTTCATTCATATTTCTTTTGTTTTATAAATATATACATATATAATGTGTATATTTATTTATATACCCTGTATACCCAGGAAATAAAATATACCTAGAAAGATCAATTCCTGAAAACTTATTACAGAGAAAATTTATTACAATTACATGAAAATTTAAAACATATTTAAGCTAAAACACTGATCCTAGAATTATTTGGTAGAAACTCAATAGGACAAGTCTTATTAATGAAACGGTGTGGCTACATGTTAGTTTTATCTTTAAAAATCACTTTTTTAAGACAAACAAAAACACCTCCCTAATTAATGCAAGTTAATTCAGTGATGAATTTTGGTCCTTATGAACTACTCTTTGGTTTAGCTTTCATCTTCAAATCTCCTGGTTTCTAAATCTACAATCAGAGAACACATAGAAGAAGGAGCCTTAGATGTTACACATGTAGTGCAATTACTTACATATCAAATTTTTAAAATCTAATAGTGTCTTGTAAACAAAGCTACTCAGTTTACTAAATCTTGATGAAATGCACATAGAATGTTGGTGAGGACGAACATTTCAGTTGTCAAAATATCTTTTTCAGGCATGTGATACAAATAATCATGTTCTCATGACATGCACACAGACAAAACCTGGAAAAATATGACAAATATTTGAACAGTTAGTTCACTGAATACCAAGTATCTGCATATATAAACATATCTGTATATTTGTGCTTTTAGTTTCCATCTGGAAGTTTTCTGTAAAACATAATCTTAGCTTTCAAAATATATGCCCAGAGTCATGGATAATAATTTTGATAATGATACCATTCCCTTAAGGCATAAGTCTTAGGGTAGGGACTTGGGGAAATGTGTTTAGTCTGTTGTAATTGAATATGTTTGCAAAAGAAGATTTGGGAAATAAGCTCCAGAAATCATCAGTTCTTCATTGCAATAAGAATACAGAGAAATTCGTATTCTGAAAACAAACTATTAGTATTAAGATAACTAATTTTATTCTATGCATCATGATATAATTAGTGAGTAAATTTAACTGAAACTGTAACATTGAAGGCAGGGAGGGAGGAGGGTGCTTTCCAGGTGGTGCTAGTGGTAAAGAACCTGCCTGCTGATGCAGGAAACACAGTGATATATGGGTTGGATCCCTGGGTCGAGAAGATTCCCTGGAGAAGGAAAAGGCTACCCACTCCAGTATTCTCGTGTAGAGAATCCCATGGACAGAGGAGCCTGGCGGACTACAGTCCATAGGGTCACAGAGTCGGACACTACCAAAGTGACTTAGCATGCACATAACACTGAAGGATAAAAGACTACTATTTCACATCTTCCTCGTGAAGGATGCCCAATGATATGCACATTTCCTATGTGACTCTGCTATGCCCCATTTAGGTCCCCAAAAGAGCATAATGCTTAATCTGACTGTTGAGTTTGGATGGTGAAAGTAAACACAGTTTCCCCGGCTCTTCACGGTCCCTCCAAACTGAAAGTGTGAGGCCTGCAAGAAGTATGCATTCTCATTGGGACATTTTTGCTCCATGTTGTAGAGGATCTTGTCCCAGTTGAGAACTTTTGGGTTTTCCAGTCCAGCTGTTATTGGCAATCACATTCTCCAAAAACAGTTTTAGTGGTTTAACAAAAGAATGATAATTTGATCTACATCTTTTGTGGATGCTTTTTATTTTGTTTTTATTTTACTGATGTTTGCTTTATTATGCTGCTTGAGTATTGCTTTCTTCTTTTTTTTTTTTTTACAAATTGAAGGTTTCTGGCAATCCAGGGTTGAGCAGTTCTATTGCTGCCATTTTTATTAGAGCATTTACATACTTTGTGTCTCTGTATCACATTTTGATAATACTTAACATACTTCAAACATTTTCATTATTGTTGTATTCATTATGGTGATCTGTGATCAGTGACCTTTGATGCTAGAATTATAACTGTTTTAGCATTTTTTAGCAATAGCATATTTTTTCTATTTGTTTTATTTTTTTAATTTAAATGTATTTATTTTAATTGGAGGCTAATTACAATATTGTATTGGTTTTGTCATACATCAACATGAATCCACCATGGGTATACACACATATTTTTAAATTAAGGTATGTACATTGTGTTTTTTAATTTTTTATTGAAGGATATAGTTGATTTACAATGTTGTGTTAGTTTTAGGTGTAGAACACAATGATTCAATTATATATGTGTGTGTGTGTGTGTGTGTGTATATATATATAAACAGGGCTTCCCTGTGGCTCAGTCAGTAAAGAAACCACTTGCAATGCAGGAGATCTGGGTTCAATCCCTGGGTTGGGAAGATCCCGAGGAGAAAATAACAACCCACTCCAGCATTCTTGCCTGGAAAACTTCATGGACAGAGGAATCTGTTGTGACATAGTCCATATATGCTGCTGCTAAGTCACTTCAGTCGTGTCCAACTCTGTGCGACCCCATAGACGGCAGCCCACCAGGCTCCCCGGTCCCTGGGATTCTCCAGGCAAGAACACTGGAGTGGGTTGCCATATCCTTCTCCAACGCATGAAAGTGAAAAGTGAAAGTGAAGTCACTCAGTCGTGTCTGACCCTTAGCGACCCCATGGACTGCAGCCTACCAGGCTCCTCCGTCCATGGGATTCTCCAGGCAAGAGTACTGGAGTGGGGTGCCATTGCCTTCTCCAGTCCATATATAAATATATATATATATATATATATATATATATATATAAACGTATGAGGATATAATGAGAAGCTGCAACACAGAAGAGGGCTCTAATCCAATCATGCTGATTACCTGATCACAAACTTCCAGACTCCAAAACTGAGAGAAATAAATCTCTGTTATTTATAAACCACCCAGTCTATGGTCTTTTGTTATAGCTGCCCAACAGGACTAAGACACTTCCTCTGCAAGAATTCATAAATAATTAATGAAGGCTTATTTTGTTAATTATGCAAAGATTTGCTTATTTTTTTTAAATTTCATTTATTTTTGACTGTGTTGGGTCTTCATTGCGGCTCGGACTTTCCCAGTTGAGGCAAGCCAGGACCGCTGTGTATTGCCTGCTGTGGTGCACAAGCTTCAATTCCATGGACAGAGAAGCCTAGCGGCTACAGTCCCTGGGATCACAAAGAGTCGGGCACTACTGAGCAACTAACACTTTTTCTCTTGTGGAACACGCATGAGCTTGAGGGCAAGCAGGCCTCAGTGTTTGCCGCATGTGGACTCGGTATTTGCTGCTCCCAGGCTCTAGAGCACAGGCTCAATGGTTGTGGAGTCTGCCCTTGGTGGCTCTGCCACACATGGGATCTTCCTAGATCAAGAATCAAATACATGTCTCCTGAATTAGCAGACAGATTCTTTACCACTGAGCCACCAGGGAAGAACTGTATAGATTTGGTTTAAGTGTGCTTTCTATTGCCATTTTTATACAAAATAAACTGAAATAGGGATTAAGTAATTTCCAATCAATTTGATCAATGTAGACCACCAAACTTATCCATTCGGGTCAAAGAAGTAGATCTTGGTTGCCTGAATTGATCAAACGGGTAGATAGGGAACAAGTACCCAATGTCTTTCATACTCTGGAGATGGAGTCGAGCGATTTATACCAATTTTCCTCCTCTTCTTGTTCTTGAAACATATAGCAAAATTTGTCTAATTCCAAAGCCAAAATGGAAAGCTACTTAAATTAATAACATGTGTTTATATTTCTCAAGATTAATGTACTGTGGATACAGACCTGTCAACCCACAGTTCAACAACCACATCAACCAAGGCTCATGTGGCATACACCTGTGGAATTTGGGACAATCTATATGCTTTCCATTCCATTTCATCTTCAAGGTCAAAAAGTAAATGTAAATGATTGGTCCCTTTTGCAAAAAATAAAAAAGTCACGTTACTCTAAGTCCATAGTTAAAGAAAAAGGAATATGTGTTTGGATACACAAAAATTAAGACACCTGGAAAGCTTTTTTTTATTAATTTTTATTGGAGTATAGCTGTTTTCTAATGTTTTGTTTCTTCTGTACAGCAAAGTGAATCAGCTATATGTATAGATATGTCCCTTCTTTTTTGGATTTCCTTCCTATTTAGGTCATCATAGTGTACTGAGTAGAGTTCCCTTGTAATGGATATATGTCAATCCCAATCTCCCAATTTATCCCACTCACCACTTTCCCCCTTGGTGTCCATATGTTTCTTCTCTATGGCTGTGTCTCTATTTCTGTTTTGCAAATAAGATCATCTACACCATTTTTCCAAATTCCACAAAACCTGAAAAGTTTAATGACTATATGCCCTTGGAAATACAATTCTATTTCATTGTGTTTTCTTTGAACGTCTGGCTACAAGATGATTTTTTTTCCTGAATAATACAAGGATGTATTCATAACATTTTGAACCATGGAACTAAAATCTCAACAGTCACTTTACATGCTCTCTCAATGTTCACCTATTTATTCACTCACACATTCATTCAAGAAATGACACTCTCCATGAAGCTAGAACACGGGGATGAACAACACAAAATTCCCAGCCTCAAATTTTCTTCTCTTTGGGGGAAGCAGAATCGTCAAACAACAGGTCTCCGTGAGAGTTTTAAAAATGACATAAAAGAAATACATGTGCAGGGGCCTACGGAAGCATAGAAAATGCACTGAACCTATTTTGTGATAGAGACCAGGGGAGGTAACACTTGATTTTTATTTCTAAGGTTAAGTAGAAGAATAAGTAGGAGAGGATTAGCCATGTGAGGGAGGGAGTAGGCATTGCATGCAGTGATAACAGCATGAACAAAAGCCAGAGGAAAAAAAAGTATACTCGAGGAATTACAAATAGTCCAATTTCAGAGAGATAGGCAGAGAGCAGCACTTTATATGGCTAGCTAGCAGGTTGCACTCTATTCTGAAGGTAATTTGGAGCTAGTGGGCATTGGAATAATTGATTTTGATAGTGGACTGGAAATGTAGGTGGAACAAGGGCATGGAATATAAGATGACTGACAGCTTCTTCTTTGGCAAAATGAGCGGTGGTGACTCCTTTAATTGAAATGAGATCCAGAGAAGAAGCCAGAGGAGGAACTGGCTATCCACTCCAGTATTCTTGTCTGGAAAATCCTATGTACAGAGGAGCCTGTTGGGCTAGAAAGAGTCCATGGAGTGGCAAAGAGTCAGCCGTTACTGAACACCCACATACACACACACAGAGGAACAGCTTTGCAAGAGGTAGTGACATTCAGTTTTCAGTGTGCTGCTTTGGAGATGTTGGAGGGCCATCCCTGTGGAAATGTCATCCAAGAATATGTTTATACTGGTCTAGAGCTCAAGAAGGGCTTCCCAGGTGGCACTAGTGGTAAAGCACTCCTGCTAATGCAGGAGACATAAGAGACACAGGTTGGACCACTGGGTCGGGAAGATCCCCTGAAGGAGAGCATAGCAACCCATGCCAGTACTCTTGCCTGGAAAATCCCATGGATAGAGGAGCCTGGTGAACTATACAGTCTATAGCATCCCAAAGAGTCAGACATGACTGAAGCAACTTAGCATGTGTGCAGAGAGCTCAAGAATGACATTGAAGCCTAAAACCAGTCTCCTTTAAAGACCCAAAAAAGGATTCACTTTCAGAAAGCTAATTTAAGGGTGTTATAAACCCATGTCTGTGGCACAAAATTTCTCCCAGTGGTTTGCATTTTATCTTCTTGGAAGCCATTCCATCAACATTTTCAGAAAAGTGGTAAGTTTGTATTAGTCTATTTAGGACACTAACTTGTCTGGGTAGGTGACATGCTGTTGTTGTTTAGTAGCTAAGTCATGTCCAACTCTTTGTAACCCCAGGAATTGTAGCCTGCCAGACTCCTCTGTCCATGGGATTTCCCAGGCAAGAATAATGGAATGGGTTGCCATTCCCTTCTTCAGGGGATCTTCCCAACTCAGGAATTAAACCCGGTCTCCTGCACAGGAGGCAGACTTTTTGCCATCTGAGCCACCAGGGAAGCCCCAAAGGTCCATGTACAAAGGGTTTTATTATTATTATTATTTATTATAGACAATTGCAGTTTTCATCACCATTTTCCAAACCTACCACCTGCTGGATTCATGACTTGCTAAAATTTGTGACTCAAAAGAAAGCATTCTGCCCCCTCTTCTAGCCAAGAGTTCTCTCACACCCACACATTATAATCCACTAAGCTTAGAAGGCTCGAGAGAGACGATTAATGCACTAAACACTGAAAACAAGAAAGCCATTTTCTTCAGCAATAACTTGCCAAAATTTTAACTGTAAGGCCCTAAGTTTGTTAAGCAGCAAGTGTTCATCTCAAACATCCCTACTTCTTTCCTCCCTCCTCTGGTATGCCTTCTTCTCTTTCAGAATGTTCTGGGATGTCCAGACCTCTTATGAAATTTCCATCCTTTCATTCAAATCAATTCTCTGAAGAGAAAAACAAGAAATTTATTCATGCTAAGTAATGAATCACCCATACATTTTGCATGTTATCCCTTCTTGCTATCTGCGTCACAGCACAGAAACATTATATACAGAAAGGAAATCCCAGTCATTTTAAAAACGGACGAGGAGTAAAGAGAGGCCCCTTTAAATCAAGTCTTTACCAGCACACACTGGCTTCCTCAGTGTACTCATTATTGGTCTTGGAAAGCAACTGCTTCTTGTCATCTGGAAGGAGTACAGGGTTGGGTTCAAGAAGAGTTGACTACAACGAGGAGTTGGAATGACACAACCGCAGGAAATAATCATGGAGAATTTGAAGGGGCACTGTCCTTGAGACACCTGTGCTTTCTCCTTCAGAAAATTGGAGGAGCCAGGGAGCGATTAAAACTGCAAGTGTGTATTTATAAACAGCCTGATTAGGATGTTGCCAGGGGAAAACCATTCTGAAAACACCTTCATTTTAGAGTCTCCAAAATGGTGTTCTCTCTGTCAAGTATGGGGTAGAAGATTGGGAAAATGAACTGGGATACAACACACACTGAGACAGATAAGGTCCTGCAGTCAGGAAGCCTGAATTCCAGGGGAAAAAAAGATAACAAAGCAAGTAAAGACAATTAGCAAATGACCAACAATTATCAAATGGAGGAATATGGGGAGGCATATCTTAGAAGAGGTGTAAGAAGAAACCCAAGCATAAGAATGGGATAAGAATCTCAAAGCAAGTGAGAAAAGAGCTGGAGCATACAAAGAGGATATTGCAGAGAAGCTGAGCTGGTGGATCCTAGGGCTTTCCGGTAAGTCTAAGGCCCTACAATTTCATTCCCTGATGTAAGGTATGCATTGTAACAGGAAAATATGCCATTTATAGAAAGTATTGCAGTCAAACTCTTTTAGGCAGAAAATCCCTCTTGGCTCCAGTAGTTAACTGTGCTATTTTAAACATTGAGAAGAACTCTGTCAGGACTAGAGAAAAAGTATGGAAGTCTCAATTACACTGACCCACAAAAGGTTTCCAATCAGAGTTACACATGGCGCTTTCTCACTCAGCCTGACGTTCTTAGCAGGAAACTTTCTCCCTGAAGTCAGGTACATTTCCAAAGAGTTTATCACTGAAAGTTTCCCCACGCTCGCCAAACCAAAGATTAATGACAGAAGTTGGGGTTTTCCCCCCTTACTTTTACTCTGTAATACTTTTTGGTCTCATGGTTTCTTTACTCTAAATATCACTTGTCATATACTATACACGCATGTGCATGTGTTACCAAGTCCAGGCTTGCTCTGCTCCCCTCATGATAGGCCCATGAGTCCAAGAAATGAGGTGCTGAGGCAAGGAAAACTACTTTATTCAGAAAGCAGCTGACTGAGAAAATGGCAGGCTAGTGCCTCAAAATAACCATCTTACTGGGGTCTGCATGCTGGGTTCTTTTATAGATCAGAGATAGAAGGAGGTAAGGAAGTAAAGTAAAAATGCCTCTAATCTTGTAATCATCTCCTAGAATGGCAAGCCAGAGGCAGGGGATGTGTTAATTTCTCCCTTCCTGACATCTACAGGTGGACAAGGTTCTGAACAAAGACACTTTAGTTTAATAATCAGGCAGAGGGGCAGGATTCTCTGAGGCAAATCATTCTGTATGATTATAATAACAAAAGCAATGAAAAGCAAGTCAAAGAAATAGTTCCACCATGGGTTCAGAATTGGCTTCCTCCCTGTAACACATGTGTAATAGTAAATGTGGTGGGCAGAACTCTGCAGTTTCAGGCCCTTGACATACACCCACAGTGTTCCAGTTATTCAGTCAACTGGAACCTACATGCTGCTGCAATGAGCTTTTGCAGATGTAATTAAAGACACAAATCACTGAATTTTAAGATAAAGGATTATCCAAGTGGCCTGATTTAGCCACAAGATCCTTTTCACAGAGGTTTTCCCTGATTGATTCAGAAAGAAAATCAAAGATTCAAAGTGTGAGGAGGATCTTGTGCATCATTGCTGCTTGGAATGGCCATGTGTTAAGATACTTGGAAAAATTCAGAGGCCTTTGAGAGATTGAGGGTGTGAAATGAAAATATCTCCTGCCATATCAATCAACAAAAAATGTCACAGCCATCAGAGATTTCTGGCCTCCAAATGTGAATGTGAGCTCCCCAAACTGCGATCCCCCAGGTGTTGCCAATCCCCCCACCAATCACCACCACCATGGTGATTGTTGAGAAGCTGGGGGGCATGCAAGAAGCAAGGTGAACAAGAAAACGGGTTGCCCCAGATCATGAGGTGCATATGAAAGGAATGGATTCAGTGATCCCAGAGGCTTGCATCTTCCCATATACAGAATGCTAAATTCCTTAACTTGATACCTGATCTTTGATGTTCAGACTGCCTGCTCCCTTTATTGTAGACTTGGGACAGCCTGATTTTCCCTCCTGCCTCCTTGGAGCAGTTTTCTCAGAGTTACTGAGATGCTGTCTTCCAGGCTTGGGGTCCTAAACATTCCTACCAAATAAAATAACTCTCCACTTCAGG
The DNA here is from genome assembly GCF_002263795.3 of Bos taurus. Taxonomy (NCBI): domain Eukaryota; kingdom Metazoa; phylum Chordata; class Mammalia; order Artiodactyla; family Bovidae; genus Bos; species Bos taurus. The sequence continues at coordinate 7,772,662 of NC_037328.1, read as the reverse complement.
ATGTGAGTATATATATTTTTAGTTGACAAGGGTAGTTTCCCACCCACGTCTAGAAGGAAAATTGGAAACTCAGCAATTAATAAACTTGATGGGGATGCCAACCCAACCAATACCTTGATTGAAGCCACGCCCAGATTTCTGACCTACAAAACCTGTAAGCTATTAAATTTAGTGTTGTTAGCCACTAAATTTAGTCTGATTTATTCTGAAACAATAGAAAACAAATACAGTGCAGAAGCAAAGCAAGAAAAATGAGGAGAATCGTGTTTTTCTCTTTTTGCCAAGAAGCTTGGCCCATAGTGTGTGGGTCGTCTTATGTGCAACACAATTTAGGTCATTTATAGTCAATACTTTTCCAGTGTTTATCTGGTCTTTGGGCATGGTACGGGTGAAGGATGGGAAAGAAAGTACGCTGTCTCTTTTTAGAACCGACTACAATTTATGGTAAAAGCCAGTCTGTCAAGAAAAAAAAAAAGCCAATATAGTGACAATATTCCAGAGAACAATACTAGCCAGCTTTAGCAGTACCAAATGTAAGAGGAAATAAAGAGAGACTAATTGGAGTTCATGAAGTCAGGAAATCTACCTGCCTTGAGAATGAGTGTTTTTTATTGCCAGTAAAAGGATTCAGCTTTGGGAAATTATGAAAATAACAGAGAAGCAGGTTAAACAAGTCTTTGTTGCCCTCAAAAATCCCTCCCCTGACGTAAATTGTGCTCCCTTGGCCTCTCAAAGAAGTCACAGCAGGATGAAACCATATCTTATGCTTACTGCCAGGAAACTCAGGACAAACCATTAGCAAGCCATTCTTTAAAAAGAGCTGCTATGTTTCCCAATCTTTACAATTTTACTTAACTTCCTGGAAAAAAAAAAAAAAAGCATATACAAGTCCTCATCTTCCAAACGCCAATGTTTGAGCTTTTTGAAATGTTTAAGTAAACGTTAGAATAGTTTTAATAAAGACATGTCCAACTCACCTACTTTAACCTACAGTGTTTATAAGTGTTTCCATATCACTGTATCATGTAAGGAATTGTTCTGGAGAAAAAAATATATATGTCACAATATATTCATATTTCAATGAAAATTTTTTAAATTGTGTATCATGGTTCAACATGCTGAATTCTGTTATTTTAACTCTACCTCTTCTTAGAAAACAGATTGTGGCAGATTCATGTTGATATATGGCAAAACCAATACAATGTTGTAAAGTTAAAAAAAAACAAAATATAAAAAAAAATAAAAGAAAAAAAAAGAAAAAAGAAAACAGATTAGTGAATGCATGTATTCCCTGGTGGCTCAGATGGTAGAGACTCCGCCTGCAGTGCCGGGGACCTCGGTTTGATACCTCAGTTGGGAAGATCCCCTGGAGAAGGGCATGGCAACCCACTCCAGTCTCGAGGGCTACAGTCCATGGGGTCGCAGAGTCAGACACGACTGAGCAACTAAGCACACAGCATGGACTTCTAGACTTTCCAGACCCCCTGACCTGTTCATCATCATGGCCTTGGACAGGTAAGACAAATGAAGCCCAGGAATCATCAGCAACTTTCCTATGAAACCACAGTGTCAATGGCTGATGAAGAAAATAATTTTAGGTGAAAAATTGTGTTTAAAAAAGCACATTTCTCCCATTCTCAAATGAAGCAACTGACAAACAACTAATCTCAAAAATATACAGGCAACTCCTACAGCTCAATTCCAGAAAAATAAATGACCCAATCAAAAAATGGGCCAAAGAACTAAATAGACATTTCTCCAAAGAAGACATACAGAGGGCTAACAAACACATGAAAAGATGCTCAACATCACTCATTATCAGAAAAATGCAAATCAAAACCACTATGAGGTACCATTTCACACCAGTCAGAATGGCTGCGATCCAAAAGTCTACAAATAATAAATGCTGGAGAGGGTGTGGAGAAAAGGGAACCCTCTTACACTGTTGGTGGGAATGCAAACTAGTACAGCCACTATGGAGAACAGTGTGGAGATTCCTTACAAAACTGGAAATAGAACTGCCTTATGATCCAGCAATCCCACTGCTGGGCATACACACCGAGGAAACCAGAAGGGAAAGAGACACGTGTACTCCAATGTTCATCGCAGCACTGTTTATAATAGCCAGGACATGGAAGCAACCTAGATGTCCATCAGCAGATGAATGGATAAGAAAGCAGAGGTACATATACACAATGGAGTATTACTCAGCCATTAAAAAGAAAACATTTGAATCAGTTCTAATGAGGTGGATGAAACTGGAGCCTATTATACAGAGTGAAGTAAGCCAGAAGGAAAAACACCAATACAGTATACTAACGCATATATATGGAATTTAGAAAGATGGTAACAATAACCCAGTGTACGAGACAGCAAAAGAGACACTGATGTATAGAACAGTTTTATGGACTCTGTGGGAGAGGGCGAGGGTGGGAAGATTTGGGAGAATGGCATTGAAACATGTAAAATATCATGTATGAAACGAGATGCCAGTCCAGGTTCGATGCACAATACTGGATACTTGGGGCTGGTGCACTGGGACGACCCAGAGGGATGGTGTGGGGAGGGAGGAGGGAGGAGGGTTCGGGATGGGGAACACATGTATACCTGTGGCGGATTCATTTTGATATTTGGCAAAACTAATACAATTATGTAAAGTGTAAAAATAAAATAAAATTTAAAAAAATAAAAAAAAATAAAGCAAGAAAAAGTTAAAAGGCAAATAAAAAAAAAAATAAAGTAAAAAAGCAGAGTAAAATTTCTGATCTCTGTGTTCTGTTTATACCTAAACACAACCTTTATCTGTTTCCACCCTCTCAGCTTGGAACAGAACTATATGGAAGACAGGGACTTCATTCCCAAGTAGAAGAGAAGCAAGGATCCCAGTTCCACCTGGGGTCTACATTGGAGAAGAGTAAGCAAACGTTTTCTGTAAAGGATCAGATAGTAAACAAAGGTTTCAGGAAGAAGAAACAAAAACATGGTAATAATTACTTATGCAACGAGAGAAAACAAGTGTCCACAATGATGTTTTATGGATGAAACTCAAGTATAATAGTAATTGAGCACCTTTTTTTTGGTAATATAGATCTACTAATGAAAATAAAGGAATTATTTTGGAGGACAATAAAATTTCACTTAATGAAGTTCATAGGTAAAAACGCTTCGTAGTTTGTAGGCCATTTAAAAACCAGTCAGTGAGGTGGATTTGACCTGTGGGCCATAGTCTCTCCACTTCTGTTTTTGAGCAGGACACCTTGCAGTACTAACCAAAGGTCTTCCCACACAGCTCGAGGAAAAGTTGTGCCAGGTTTCCTAACAGGGGAGACTTAAGATACAATATTTCTTAGGGAGAGAAGCCCTTATTAACTTAAGGCTGATAAGCAAAACCAAAATCACTGCAGATGGTGACTGCACCCATGAAATTAAAAGACACTTACTCCCTGGAAGGAAAGTTATGACCAACCTAGATAGCATATCAAAAGCAGAGACATTATTTTGCCAACAAAGGTCCATCTAGTCAAGGCTATGGTTTTCCCAATGGTCATGTATAGATGTGAGTGTTGGACTGTGAAGAAGGCTGAGTGCCGAAGAATTGATGCTTTTGAACTGTGGTGTTGGAGAAGACTCTTGAGAGTCCCTTGGACTGCAAGGAGATCCAACCAGTCCATTGTGAAGGAGATCAGCCCTGGGATTTCTTTGGAAGGAATGATGCTAAAGCTGAAACTCCAGTGCTTTGTCCACCTCATGCAAAGAGTTGACTCATTGGAAAAGACTCTGATGTTGGGAGGGATTGGGGGCAGGAGGAGAAGGGGACGACAGAGGATGAGACGGCTGGATAGCATCACTGACTTGATGGACGTGAGTCTGAGTGAACTCTAGGAGTTGGTGATGGACAGGGAGGCCTGGCATGCTGCTATTCATGGGGTCGCAAGGAGTCGGACACGACTGAGTGACTGAACTGAACTGAAGCAAAACCAGCTTCCCAAGGTGAGGCAGTGGTAAAGAATCCACCTGCCAGTCCAGGAGACACAAGAGATGTGGGTTTGATCCCTGAGTTAGGAAGGTTCCCTGGAGTAGGAAATGGCAACCCCACTCCAGTACCCTTTCCTGGAGAATCCTCATGGACAGAGGAACCTGGTAGGCTACAGACTCATAGGGTCACAAAAAACCATTCACAACTAAGTGACTAAGCATGCGTGCATGCACACGCACACGCACACACACACGCGCACACACACACACACACACACACACAACAAAGATAGCAGTTGTAGTACCACTGAAAGAGGTCACAGTCTAGCAAATTGAAAATGGAGCCAATGGAACAGCAAGACCACCTTGAATCATGACAAGAATATATGTGTGATCAAGGGGTCCTCGGACAATCAGGCCTTGGTTTTGTATAGATATCCTTAAGGTGAAGACCTCTCAAATTGTTCTCATGCCATACAGTTATGTCCTTTGAGTGCTTTCTTCCAAGGCAGCATGCCCTGTTTCAAGAAGGTTGTGTATTCGCATTTTTATATCAATTATGTCAATTCTCAAACTTTGAGCCTTTAATGCTGAGATCTTCCTGCTTGTCTCAAGTCTTATTTATTCTGTTCTAATTCTTTATAGGTGAACAACTTTCTAAGAAAGAAAGAATTGGTTCACCAGGCCAGGTATTTTTTCAAGTATTTTGGAAATGAGGATCAGAGGACACTGCAGATTTGGGAGAAGTAGGAATTCAGACAGGGAATGTTCACTTACCAGGCACACGTTTGCTGAATGGATGTTCCAGAACTCATGCATCATGCCATTAATGGACATGATACTGATGGGGTCCAAAATAGCTCCAGAGTCCAGTGGGGAGCTAAGATTGCAGACCCAGAAAGGTTGCTAAATAAAAGCGTGGGAAGATTTTACAGATAAATTTTCCTTCTAGCAGGAGTTCTTCTCACTACTGGAGCTGGTCAACACAATGCAGCTGCCACCATCTTCAAGAACAGTATTACCTTTGAGGATATCTTTGGGGTCTCTGAGCAGTCACAGAACCTGTGTTCACTCAAGACTTTGGTTGCTGGATATAGACTGTGAATGGAGCCTGTAACTGACTCTGCATCACTTTCTCTGGCTTCCTCATCCTAAACCTAACACGTCCTTCTAGCATACGAGACTAGGGAAGCTTTGTCAAGAATGAAGTGTATGAGAATTCATGTGACTTTAACACACAGGTGGTTAGCCAGCTGCAATTTCATTGAGACAGTCAAAAGACACCAGACTCATAGATCAAAGAGAAAAATCCTTATTACTCTAACAGAGAAAAGAGCACAGGCTTCACACTTTCCCATGTGGATGCTGTACATGCAGTAAGTCTGTGTCATAGATGAGCAACCCTTTGCTTACGAACCTCAATTATTTTATAACAAGATACAGGCAAACTTTGCTTTCCTGGTGGCTCAGATGGTAAAGAATCTGCCTGCAATGCAGGAGACCTGAGTTCGATCCCTGGGTCAGGAGGATCCCCTGGAGAAGGGAATGGCTATCCACTCCAGTATTCTTTCCTGGAGAATCCCATGGACAGAGGAGCCTGGTGAGCTACAATCCATGGAGTTACAAAGAGTCAGACATGACTGAACAACTAAAACATACACAGGCAAACTATTCAACTGTTGCTCCAGAGGAAAACATTGCCTTTATTAAGCTGAACAGTAAGCAAACCCATCCTCTGCTCCAGAGAGAGAAGCTCTGTTTGGCAAGGGTACTTGCTCTAGAGACATCTTTAAAAAGATCACCAGGGATGTGTCTCTGCAAAACATTCAGAAATGTAAGAGACTCATGGAGAATTTTCTCCCAACAGACCCATACTTGCTTAAATTAATCACTGTTCCATTTATCCCTCTACTGAGCTTCCAGGATATAAATAAATTGTCTCCAACTAGTTCCTGCTTTCCCCCACATCCCATCACATTGATATTAGTTGATCAGTCAGAAAAGGAGTGACCATTTACTAAACATCACTTTAAGACGTCTCTTTATTCCTATGCAGCTCAAAGTCTTTAAGAGAAATGTTGAGTGAGTCATGATTTCTAACCACTCCTAAAAGGGGTACCTGAGCCAAGCCACTCTGACTTCTTGGAATCAATTTTTGCTTACATCTCATTGACCAGCACTTAGTGACATGGCGTCACAAAACAGAGAAGGTTGAGAAATGAATCGATTGCCTGGAATAATACCAGGGTTGTGATACGAAGGAAGAAAATAAATATGGTTTGCAATTAACATCTATGACACAGGACAAAATTTTTAAAAGCTAGCAGAATGATGCATTTCAGGGAAATTATTCTGGTATAAAGCTAGCTTTCCCCCAAATAGGAATTGGGTATTCCTGTTGTGCTAAGTAACTATTTAACCAAAGTTCCAAAAGTTAGCAAATCAAGTTACATCATGCTTACCCATTCCATTAAACAGAAAAAATAAGTTTACTCTTACTTTAGCATTTTGATGTCCCATTATGTGGTAACTACCATGTTGTAGTCATCTGAGAGCAAAAATAATTACTTTAAAATTAAAGCAAGATCAGTATTTTCTTAGATTATACTCCTGGAATCAAGATTGCCAGGAGAAATATCAACAACCTCAGATATGCGGATGATACCCCTCTAATGGCAGAAAGCAAAGAGGAACTAAAGAACCTCTTGATGAAGGTGAAACAAGACAGTGAAAAGCTGGCTTAAAAATCAGCATTAAAAAAACTAAAATCATGGCATCTTGTCCCATCACTTCATGGCAAATAGAAGGGGAAAAAGTGGAAACAGGGACAAATTTTATTTTCTTGGGCTCCAAAATCACTGCAGATGGTGTCTGCAGCCATGAAATTAAAAGAAGCTTGCTTCATGGAATAAAAGCTATGACAAACCTAGACAATGTATTAAAAACCAGAGACATCACTTTGCCCACAAAGGTCCATACAAAGCTATGTTTTTTTCCCAGTAGTCATGTATGGATGTGAAAGTTGGACCATAAAGAAGACTGAGTCCCAAAGAATTGATGCTTTTGAACTGTGGTGTTGGAGAAGACTCTTGAGAGTCCTTTGGACAGCAAACCAGTCAATCCTAAAGGACATCAACCCTGAATATTCAGTGGAAGGACTGATGCTGAAGCTGAAGCTCCAATACTTGGGCTATCTGATGTGAAGAGCGGACTCAGTGGAAAAGACCCTGATGCTGGAAAAGATAGAGGCCAGAAGGAGAAAGAGACAACAGAGGATGAGATGGTTGGATGGCATCACCAGCTCAATGGACATGAATATGCACAAACCCTGGAGATAGTGAGGGACAGGGAAGACTTTGTGAATGACCCGAGAACAGAAATTAACTTTGTTGTCTTTGGGGGTTCAAAGACTGAGGATATCAACAGGACCCTCCTGACTGAAATGACCACCATTATCAGGACAATCTATTACTAAATTTACATAATTACTGGGGTGGTTGGCAATCTAATAAAAAGCTGAATATTTTCCTTTCAGGAATTCAGCATGTGTAACTCTGCCAGATCAGAGAAGGCAATGGCACCCCACTCCAGTACTCTTGCCTGGAAAATCCCATGGACGGAGGACCCTGGTAGGCTGCAGTCCATGGTGTCGCTGAGGGTTGGACACGACTGAGCGACTTCACTTTCACTTTTCACTTTCATGCATTGGAGAAGGAAACGGCAACCCACTCCAGTGTTCTTGCCTGGAGAATCCCAGGGATGGGGGAGCCTGGTGGGCTGCCGACTATGGGGTCGCACAGAGTCGGACGCGACTGGAGCAACTTAGCAGCAGCAGCAGCAGCAACTCTGCCAGATGGGGTGGAAAACTGTGCCTCGATTATTGCTGTCAGAGAATCCAGTGACATTAATGCTCATCAATGGGCTGACTAGTTCAAGACCACAAGAAAATGAGAAAAAAATATTACTTATTAACCTAAAAAAGATCTCAGTAAATAATTAAATTCTGGAGGATATATATAAGTATCTGTTACATGAAATAAAATATTGGTATTTGAGGAATAGTCATCAAAGTTGCAACATTTGACTTTATCAGACAAAAGCAAACTAGACTATGTAAATTTCATTCTTGATCAGAGCCAGTTGGACTGAAGTCTTTAAGGAAAATGGAAGACTGGAGAAAAACAATACATTTAAGTGTAACTTAGAATTTAGATTGACAAATGTGATCATAATTTGGGGGCAGAAGTTGGGTATTTAGATGCACAAGTAAAATAATTTGGGGTCAAGGTTGATTCAACTTTTTAGAAATAAAGTGTAGAATTACACTTACATAACAAATGAATGTTTGTAAAGGTCTGTGGATAAATACACTTCAATGTGAGTCAATTACATTTCTTATAACAATTCTTCCAGTGCAGGGAGATTAAAAAAAAGGGGGGGGGCTTAAGACTCTAAAAATCAGATGTAAGACATAATAATGTGAACATTTAGGTAATGCAGGATCTATGTGTTCAGAAACTTGAACTCTATATACTCCGCTGCTGCTGCTGCTAAGTCGCTTCATTCGTGTCCGACTCTGTGCGACCCCATAGACGGCAGCCCACCAGGCTCCCCCGTCCCTGGGATTCTCCAGGCAAGAACACTGGAGTGGGTTGCCATTTCCTTTTCCAATGCATGAAAGTGAAAAGTGAAAGTGAAGTCGCTCAGTCGTGTCCGACTCTAGCGACCCCACGGACTGCAGCCTACCAGGGTCCTCCGTCCATGGGATTTTCCAGGCGAGAGTACTGGAGTGGGGTGCCATTACCTTCTCCATCTATATACTCAAGGTCTTTATAAATAAAGTCATGGTACTAAATTGTATCTTCTCTCAGATGTATTGGACAGAGCACATACACCTCCTTAATTTTCTGGTATAAGCACTTGTAGCTGTTGAAGAAAAGACAATTTGGGGAGTGGCTACGTCCATGTATGAGGATTCCAAAGATATGACTTTGAATTCAGGCTCTCCCATCTGTTAGATAGGTGCCTTTGCACAAGTTTATAAAACACTGAGAGTTTAAATTTCTTTATCTCTTTACCTATATTGTATGTATCACTAAAGGATATTGATGGGAAGAGTGTTTGCATGTTCTGTATCAGCCAGAGTTCCAAGAAACAAATGGTAAACTCCAACAGGGTCATTGAGAAAATTTAAATGAAGGGACTACTTACAAACAGCTCAGTTCAGTCTTTCAGTCATGTCCAACTCTTTATGACCCCATGGACTGCAGGCTTCCCTGTCCACCACCAACTCTCAAAGCTTGCTCAAACTCATGGCCATCGAGTCTGTGATGTCATCCAACTATCTCATCCTCTGTTGTCCCCTTCTCCTCCTGCCTTCAATCTTTCCCAGCATCAGTGGTCAGGGTTAAAAGAAATCACAAAGGAACCCAGAAACATCCCAAGCCAGAGAAATGAGGAGCTATTTTAATAGAACTGAAGTGGAAAGTAAGGACACGGCTACGAGAACCCAGCAAGCTGTGGCTTCTGTTGTAGGTATCAGATCAGATCAGATCAGTCGCTCAGTCGTGTCCGACTCTTTGCAACCCCATGAATCGCAGCACGCCAGGCCTCCCTATCCATCACCAACTCCCAGAGTTCACTGAGACTCACGTCCACCAAGTCAGGGATGCCATCCAGCCATCTCATCCTCTGTCGTCCTCTTCTCCTCCTGCCCCCAATCCCTCCCAGCATCAGAGTCTTTTCCAATGAGTCAACTCTTTGCATGAGGTGGCCAAAGTACTGGAGTTTCAGCTTTAGCATCAATCCTTCCAAAGAAATCCCAGGACTGATCTCCTTCAGAATGGACTGATTGAATCTCCTTGCAGTCCAAGGGACTCAAGAGTCTTCTCCAACACCACAGTTCAAAAGCATCAATTCTTTGGCACTCAGCCTTCTTCACAGTCCAACTCTTGTAGGTATAGGAGGGACTATTTGTCTTGAAACTGGTAGTCTGCAACAGACATGAAAAATGGTGTTACCCTGCATTCCTGCAGGGAAATGGCTGAGGGAATTAGCATCTCATCCCTTCTTCTACCATCTTTAGATCTCTCACTAGAAGCTCCCATTGGCTGTGCTCAACCAGAAATTGGAAACAAAGGTACTCAGTGCTTTATCCATCTTAGAAGTCATAGGAGAGAAGAAGGAGAAATAAATGATAATAGCTGGCCCAATTCTAAAGAAGTTTTGTTGCCCCCAGCTAATAGATGCTATTCAGAACAGAGTCCACCACTAGATGGAGGAGAGTAAATAGGCTACAACACTATGGCGGTCACTGTGTCCCCAACACACCCAAACACTTTGCCTGTGCACATGCACATTTCAAACTCAAGCGTTTAGAAGCAGTCACCAAGATGTATACACAGTGAGAGAAGGGGAGAAGGTAGAGAAGTAGGGTCCCCTCTGTCTTGTGTGTAATCTCGTATTTTAAGAAGGCAACAAGACCTGGACAATTATAAACTTGGATGTTGTTTAGCAAGTTGTCAATGGAGTAAACACCATGACTGTATTGTATTGTTTGTTTTGTAACATAGGCTGTTTTTTTCCAGCTATAGCTTCCATTTCTTGAGCACTTACTATGTCCCAGGCAATAAGTAACCTGTGTGTTTTTTCCCTGTTGTTTGTTCCTTAGTTGCTAAATTGTATCCAACTCTTTAGCAATCCCATGGTCTTCAGCCAAACAGGCACCTCTGTCCAGGAGATTTCCCAGGCAAGAATACTAGAGTGGGTTGCCATTTCCTTTCCAGGGGATCCTCCTGACCAGGGATCAAACTCGAGTCTCTTGCATTGGCAGGTGGATTCTTAACCACTGAACCACCAGGGAAGCCTGTATCTTTTTCCTTTATCCTCATAAATGCCATATTAGGTAAAGTTAAGTCTGACTCAGTTTCAAAATAAAACACACTTGGCAGCCATTAAAGCCATATGTTTCACTTGAAGGTTGTTAGACTGAATCAAGGCCCAAGCAAATTATCAGCCTTCCCACCCACCCTACAAAGGACTGATTTTTCTAAAGACACAGTGAATTTGGTTATAAAATGTACCTGATATCTACTCTGTCCACAAAGCCAATGTCATCACACCAGATTGTAGTTGCAGGAATCTCTCTTTTTTTTCATTCCTCAATTCATTTTATTTATGCAGCATTAACTGAGCCCTGATCCTCTTCCAGGAGGTGTTGGGCCCTGGAGGCCCACCCCCAAGATAAATGTGTCTCAAGTCCTGTTTTATAGAGGCGCTCAAACCTGAGAGAAAGCACCTGCACAAAAGAGTGGTGTGTGAGTCACTGCTGGGACAGGCTCTGAGGTTATTCCCCACCTCTGCATCCCTCACTCCAACACGCAAATGCGGTGGCGTGAACCGAGCTCTACCTTGGTCTTAAGTTTAACATCACACATTATATTCAGCTCTGTTTGTTGCAAGTAATGAAAGTCCTATGCAAATTATGACTAGAAGAGGAATTCATAACTCATGCAGCTAGAAATACCATCGGTAAACTCATGAGATGGAAGGAGCGCCCACAGGAACTGAGTCGCTTTCAGCATCCACTATCTTACTCCAGTTTTGACTGGCTTCTTTCTGCAGGTATCTCCTCCCTACCTAGCAGGGGATACATTTGCCAACAACCTAGTTCCACATACTCCCAGATGAAAGAGAAAGATTTCCCTCTACATGTAGATATGTTAACTGAAGAAAGAAAAATTACTCTAGTTGGCCTTACAAGGGACATATTGAAACCCCTAGACTATGTGTTTGGGCAATGTCTGGTGGATAAGAGACCCCCAGGAGGTTGAGAGGCAAGGCAGAATGGGCTGGTCAGGGCACATGACCAGAAGCAAGAAGTAGGTATCCTGAGAATAGCTCACTAAGATCACCCAATGTCTGAAAGGTATTCTACTATATAAATGTTTTGCAAAATGAAACATTATCCATTAGTCCATTGTGACTCACATTTTGTCCACTAGACAAAAGTCTGGAAAGTGGTAGAAAATAGAAAGATTGCAAACCTATTTTAGGGATAAAACATACTAAAATAGGAAGGCGTGATCTGTTGCTGCTTTTGCTAAAATCACTTCTATAAGAAGAGTTATATGACTTCCCAGGCGGCTCAATGGTAAAAGGTCTGCATGCAGTGTAGGAGACCCAGTAGTGATGCGGGTTCAATCCTTGGGTTGGGAAGATTCCTGAGGGGAGGAAATGGCAACACACTCTGGTTTTTTTGCCTGGAGAATCCCATGGATGGAGGAGCCTGGCAGGCTACAGTCCATGGGATCTCAAAGAGTCGGACATGACTGAAGTGATTTAGCACGCACGCATGCCTAAGAAGGATCATATATGTTTTTACTCTTGTCTGTTTCTACACCAGCACATAAACCATGTCCACCTCTTATATTTTGTGAACCAGAGGCCCCACCCTGTTTTATTCCCTTGGACTTTGAGGCATCAGCAATTGCAAATGTCTCCAGTATTTTTCTCTGTGCAAAAGCTCTGTACAGCACTGCTATGTAAGACAGATAACCAGCAAAGACCTTCTATAGAGCACAGGGAACTCTGCTCAAGGTTATATGGTAGCCTGGATGGGAGAGGAATTTGGGGGAGAATGGATACATGTATAGGTACGGCTGAGTCCCTTTGCTGTTCACCTGAGACGGGCACAACATTGCTAATTGGCTACACTCCAATATAAGATAAAAACTTTTTTATATAAATTTATTTATTTTAAAAATAAAGATTATCTATACAGGAAATAAAGCTCTGTACACTATGTGGAAGGAAGCCAGTTTGGACTACATCCCTACAAGTCATAGGTCCTTTCCTGCCAGAGGGTCAGGGAGAGGAGAGATGATCAAAGGACACAATTGGTGGTGACAGAGCTCAGAGAAATCGCAACATGCTCTTCACCATTTAGTTTTCTCCTTTCCATTCCTGTATAGATCTATCTCCACTACTACTTATGTTACAGAAACACAAATGTGCTCATAATTCCCTTGAATGGTTTTTAATGTGAATTAGCTCGTTAACAGGGAGAAGGCAATGGCACCCCACTCCAGTACTGTTGCCCGGAAAATCCCATGGATGGAGGAGCCTGGTAGGCTGCAGTCCATGGGGTCAATAAGAGTCAGACACGACTGAACGACTTCACTTTCACTTTCTACTTTCATGCATTGGAGAAGGAAATGGCAACCCACTCCAGTGTTCTTGCCTGGAAAATCCCATGGACGGAGAAGCCTGGTAGGCTGCAGTCCATGGGGTCACACAGAGTCGGACACGACTGAAGCGACTTAGCAGAAGCAGCAGCAGCTCGTTAATAAATCACGTCTTTCCTTTCTCTCTCCATCATTACATAACATATGCAGCACATGAAGCAAAATAGAAATATTTATGAAGGCATGACTTAATCATTTATGCTTTATTTCTCATTGAAACACAGCTATCCCATTTCTGTCTTTAAAAATGTACAATATTAAAAGTAGAAAGAAAAGAATGTCCAGGAAAGGAGACATGTCTTTTTTTCATTTTCATTTCTGGATCTCTTATCATTCTCATCAACCTACCAGACCTTGGTTTACATAACGATTTTGTAAGGCCAGCATCTCCTGCTCCCTAATGATAACTATTTATCTCCTATCTTCTGATCTCTTACAATCTGCCATTTTGCAACCAGGCAGGACTAGAGACTATAAATGACTTGTGATATAATTTAACAAAGAATCCAGGAACACCTTGGAGGAGCCCAGTGCTCACTGAAACTAACAGTGCTTGTATATTTGAGTTCTATTTCAGTATAAGCCATAATCTTTGGAATCTCTTCGACTTAGTCTAATTTTTTCACACTATAAAGGCCTCGTTCACCAGAGAAAGCACAGTTTATAATACCCAGAGAAGAATTTTTTAAATAAAAATAAATAGTAAGGAAGGAGTATGGGGCACACATGCAGTCATAGTTCAGAAAGGGGAAACAGCACTGGTGTCACAGCACAAATGAGGTCATTGTGGTACCAGGCCCGTAAGAGTCAGCACACTCAAGGTGGTAGCCACCAGCCCTTGATTAGCAATTTCCAGTTAGTCAGAGTCATGGCCAAGGGCAGAGGATACAGCATGAAACACATCAGCAAGAAGTCAGAAGCAGAAAAATGGAAAATGCTTTAAAAAAAAAAGATTCAACTTGGAAATCAGGGATAAAACCAGGAACACAGGTCACAGCTGGGATAAATGAAGCTAAAAGTGGAGAAGACATGGAGGAGCTGAGTCACGGGCCAAGGAACAAAAGCCAGGGCACAGGGCATGGAACACCGTGAGTCAGCCATCCTCTGGATAATGAGCGAGGAGAGAGCTGCCCTTGGGAGCTGCTGGACGGCTTTGTCTCCAAGTCTTAACTTAGCAGTGACCTGGGACTTCTTTGGAGCCTGCCATCTGACACTTGAGGGTCTAGTGGACACAAGGACCCCTGTAGAGGTAGCTTTCAAAGAATTATGATCCCACCAAAATGAAGGACGGGGTATTATCCCAAAAAGGTGTTCATGTAATAAACAAGATCTGAAAGCAGACATTGTACGATTGCTAATCTTCTACATTTAAGGTTTCTCTTCTGGTCCAGAAGGTTGTCTGTCTTGGTGAATGTTCCATGTGAACTTGAGGAAACAAATGCGCATTACTGTTTGGGGATAAAGTAGTCTATAGATATCCATTATATCCAGCTGATTGCCAGTGTTGAGTTCAACTACATGGAAGGGGAAAAGGAAGAGAAGATGAGAGAGAAAGGAGAGGGAAGGAGGGGGAAGGAACTGAGAAGATGAGTCCTCATGATAGAGGACTAGACTGCCAGGTTGAGGATTCAGTCAGCAAATTCAGACCCTGACATTTCTTTGGAAGAGCGGAATAACCTCATATAAGCAGAAATGTATGCATTAAAAAAGAGATTTTCTATTGTACTTTGGGACTTCCCTGGTGGATCAGATAGTAAAGAATCTGCCTGCAATGTGGGAGATCCAGGTTTCATCCCTGGGCCAGGAAGATCCTCTGGAGAAGGGAATGACAACCCACTCCAGTGTTCTTGCCTGGAGAATCCCATGGACAGAGGAGCCTGGGGGCTACGGTCCATGGGGTCACAAAAAGTCAGATATGACAACAGCTAACACTTTCACTTACTGTACTTTGAACCCTCTGTTTCATTTCTGTTTAAAACACCTGAATTAATTCTTTTTTTTTAATTTTATTTTTAAACTTTACATAATTGTATTAGTTTTGCCAAATATCAAAATGAATCCGCCACAGGTATACATATGTTCCCCATCCTGAACCCTCCTCCCTCCTCCCTCCCCATACCATCCCTCTGGGTCGTCCCAGTGCACTAGCCCCAAGCATTCAGTATCCTGCATCGAACCTGGACTGGCATCTCGTTTCATACATGATATTTTATATGTTTCAATGCTATTCTCCCAAATCTTCCCACCCTCTCCCTCTCCCATAGAGTCCATAAGACTGTTCTATACATCAGTGTCTCTTCTGCTGTCTCGTACACAGGGTTATTGTTACCAACTTGTACAGTAATATTTAAAAATCATATAACGGTAAAATTCACAAATCCTATAAAATGGTATGATAATGAAAAGCCAAGACAATTGGCAAAGAAATAATCGTCTTCCAAGATTTCCCAAATTTGCTTCCTCAAGTTGTTAGTACATATTAATACATATATAACTAACAATTAAAATATATTCATATATTCCAGTAAATTTGAGAAACTCTAGGAAAACACTTCACAGGTTTATTTACTTCAGAAATAACGTCATTTACATTTCCAAGAATGGGATCTATTTGACTCCTTCTCCCAGTCGTTTGACCCTGGACAATTTGTTCTTGAAATACCTGACATCTTTCCTGGAGCTAGTGTTCACTGGAACATCAGTTTGGAAGATCCCATTTTAATTTACTGGCTTGTTCCTAGGAAACGAAACAGTTGGACTGATTCTGTTCACCGAATGGGAAGGTTTGAAATGAAAGAAACTTTCAGAGGCAGAATCCACCAGCTCCAAATTGCCAAAATCTTGGTATTGCTCCTAAGGAAATGCTTCCTGTGTAGTACAGAAAATGTGTTGTGGAGGGAGTGATGTCATGCTTTCAGGATTCTGAAGACACACCAGGATCTTTTGTTCTCTTATGGCAATTCCTTTCATATTCCATTTTAAGAGCTACTTCTTAATAGCTGGCCACAAAAGTTTATGTATCTTATGCTTGAGTATATTTTCAGACACTTGAAAAAAAAAACAAAACAAAACAATAACCATGATAGAAGCTTTTAAACTTTAATCAGGAATTAACTCTGCTGATCCTTGAAATTTCAGCCTAAGAAATAAGTATAGTAATCTCTATTCTTCCACTAAAGTGAGTCAAGGAGGTGAAAGGTTTTGTAAACTAGCTAGCTCTCTGCAGAAACAAATGGCATCAATCAGCAACTTTTGGTGTAAACAATGCATTTAGTACACTTATTAAACTGAGTAGCTTTATCATTGAACTAGTTTATTCACCTAAAATTGCATACTCTTTTTGATATAAATCAAAATCCCCCTAGATTGTCATGGGGATTTTAAGCCACACTGTGTAGAAATGTTTAGGTATCAGGGTAATTTGTCCATTCATCTGCAACCTCTTGAAAATAAAAACAAAAAATATAAAGGAAATTTTCCCCTTAAGGTTGCATTACTCACATCATCTCATAAACATTTTATGTAACCGATTCACTCTTGCTGTTAACTCTAATTTCTTGTCAACCACATCCCTCTATAAAAACCATGACTGGGGGAAAAAGGGAGAGGGTTGGATACAATGTCCATGACACAAAATGTGGACTCATATTTGACCTAGGCACAGATTCTGAGTATTTTTATGTTACTCTGCAAATTAAAAGCATGCTGTTGATGCACTCAGTCAATAAATCGACATGATATCTTGAATTCCTTCCCTAGTTGTCCTTTTTAACCAGGGTTTCTAACAGAAATTTTCATACTCCAAACTCAATTCATTGAGACCTCCTGTCTGAACGTAATTTAATCGTTGTACTACAGCCGTTGTTAAAATATCACGGCTGAATATTAGAAACTGGTGCTAGAAGATAGCTCTGTTCCCTGGCACTTTTATATGATTTCTAAAAATGTACTTGATGGGGTTTGGGGTTTTGTTTTGCCTTTTCAGAGGACTCTTGAGAAAGAAAAACTGTCAACATTAACAGCAGGAATTTAAAAACAAACTGAGCAAGACACCAAAACATGGTTTGAACCTACTAACTGGCTAAAAATGTAATGCATCCCCCCTCCAAAAAAAAAAAAAAAAAGAGTAATTAGAAAATAAACTTCAATCAGGGCTTAATCTATGTTTTCTAAAGCTAGGAAAATACAACAAAACCAGAAGATCCAAATATTTTGCAAACACAACCTAGACAGTTCATTTGCTTCAAGTCCCTGATTTATAGACATTATAAACAATTGGGCAAAGTAATAGACTGCTGGAGCATCTTCAAAAGAATGATGCAAACAGCAGGAAGAAAATTAATAAGCAGCAGATGCACACATGAGCGTCCTGTGCAACTGGCTGTGAGAACGGCATGTGCTGTTTTGTTTGTGCATGTGTCTCGTTCACACTTGCAGTATTTGTGCCTGCAGACATCATACAAAAGCATCGCCGTCACCGGGGGCTTAGATTTTTTTAACAGAAGTGAGAAAGACAAGTACTCAGAATAAGAAGCTATATTTACCCTCTCAAAACAGTACCCCTTTTTCCTTCAAAAACAAACCAGTTATGGAATAAGAAAAAGCAATGGTTTGCCAGGAATCAGCTGATGCTTGCAGTCATGAGGCAGTTTTTAATTGTGCAAATCAGTTCCATCCATGGCTTCACCTTTGTTTCAAAGCATTTGTTGCTGATGTACTGAGGGGAACTTTTGAAACAAAAATCTCCTTATTAATTCGGAATAGACTCTCTGCCCAAACTTTCACCTTTTCCACGTGCGGTCACTCATAACAGTGATATCGAACTAAGAGAGAAGCAGTTTGGGTTGAAAAAAATAATCAGATCGAATACGTTTGTCTCCATTTTCAAAAAAAAAGTTGAAGATTGCTATATTTTTATTTTTCATTCATAAATTCTAAAAATACACAGTAAGTGCCAACTGGGCACTAGATACCTGGGACTGAGGGTGTAACGATGAGAATGAGAAACCCAGCTCTTATTTTCATCAAATCTGAAGTCCAGCTAATAAACACCTAAAGTTATATTCAATAGGGGTAAATATACAAATTGACATTTATTTAAAATATACATAATGTATGTATATATTTAGTAAATTAGTCTGATATCCACTTACCAAATAGTCTTACTAATTCATTTAATGGACTCATTCAAATATTCACACATCATTTATTCAGCAAACATATATTCTTACACTCTGCCCAGATGCCAGCATCCTGAGGTAAATATAAAAAGGCAAATATACCATTGCTTTGAAAAGCTCAGATCAACTAAGTGAGATAGACAAGCAAACAAGTACTAACAATGTGGTAAGTGCCAAGGGCATAGTAGAGTTGAAAAAGAAACACATTCTTGCTGTAACAAAAGTAAGACCGAAGGGCTACGTGGCTACAGAGGAGTTGACTAATTCTGCCTGATGGAGCTGGGAGAGTTTCCCCAAAGGAGGTGGTATCTAATTTGGTTTTTAAAGGAAAAATACACATTTCCCAGATGGCGAAGAGTAAAGAGGCTATTCTGGGAAGAGGCAAGATCATGGAACAGGCAAGGAGATCCCACTAAAAATGTGTTGAGGAATCACTCATGCCTAATCTCAGATTCTCTTTGTGTGAAATTCTACTTCAGATGGATTTACTCTGTAGCTAAATCCTCAGGGGAACTGGGGTTTCTGTGCACATGAATTTAAAGTTCTTCCTGCTGGAGATAATTAGAGAAACAGGAAGCTAGAAATCGGAGAGAGGAAGTGGCAATAAATCATGAGGCAGAGAAAAAAGGAGAGGCCATGCAATAAAACTGTAGGAGAGAGAAAGGAAGTCCAAGGAGAACTAATCCCAAACCTTGTAACTGCACTTCTTGGTTTATGGGCAGAAACATCCCCGAGGCTTTGGATGGGGAGGGACTTTGTTACTCAGTGATCATGTTCAAAATTAGTACCATTCAGGAGCTTGAGAAATAAGGACTACCCCAAGCTCGTTTTCCAGTGCAGGCATGCCTGTGAATGTCTGCGGAAATACAGTGAAACCAACGGTGATGAAAGGTAATTTCAAGTCATAAAATCAGAAAGGCCTTGGAGATGTAGATGGCAGACAGACACAGGAAAACTTTTGCACTCTATATTAACAGCATCAAACTAAACGAGTTTATAAGGATTATATTTACAATATGGAGAGAAGAAATACTGAAAAGTTACTGGTGAACAAAGGATGAGATGTAGATGAGTACGCATCTGATGCCATTGATTACTAAATGAAGGTACATACAGCTGTGCCTTACATGATTGCTTTTAGGGTTCTACTTTGATAAACATAAACTATACTCATCAGAATTTTGACTCTTATAATCTCATTTCCCCCAACTTTATTTTACCCCATTGGATTGAAAGTTTCTCACATAAGGTTTACAGAAATCTAATCCTATATATTGAGAAAGAGACTACAGTATTATTTTCAACTAAATTTTCCACCTCCCATTTGGCTACACACAGAAGACTTCAGGGCAATAGCAAGAAGTAAGTCTTCTAAAGTGAAACGAACAAGTTTGAAATTTATCCCCACAAGCAGTAAAAAAAAAAAAAAAAATCAAGAAAAAAATTCAGGTAACTTTGCCTTGAAAATAATTGTTTATTACTGCCTACTCCTCTTCACTAGTGAAGGTTTTCTCATAATGCTATCTTTAACACATGTTGAGTCTTCAAAATGCAATCAAAATTTTGTCTTTTGTTGAGAACATATGCATTAAATAAAGTGATACTTCATGCATACAAGTGCAAAAAAGCCAATTTTCTAAGTATAAGCACATAAATTCTTCAACTTGAAATGTAATCTACTATGGGACTCTTGAAAAAAAAAAAAAAGCCTTTTTTTAAACTACATGTATTACTTTTTTGACAAATAGAAATTAGGCAGTCCTATTGGCCAAAGATTCAAGATCTCACTCCTGACTCACAATACCAAGTGTGCTTAATAGATAGAAGGAAGGGAGCTGCATTCTGGCATTACACACCAATCATATGTAAATCATATACAGTAGTGATCTTCCTAGGCCAGAAACGCTCAAATCCACATGAAATCAATTAACACCATGATGACGTTACTTCCCATCTGTTCCATAACTATCAGACACTGTGATCTTTAGTTCCTCCAACCCTGTGCTGCTAAATGAATTATATTCTGTACTAAAGTAACTTGTTTAATTCTCATTCAG
The DNA here is from genome assembly GCF_002263795.3 of Bos taurus. Taxonomy (NCBI): domain Eukaryota; kingdom Metazoa; phylum Chordata; class Mammalia; order Artiodactyla; family Bovidae; genus Bos; species Bos taurus. The sequence continues at coordinate 7,752,205 of NC_037328.1, read as the reverse complement.
ATTATTTAAAGAAAATAAAATGTACTGGTTTACTCCTTCATTAGTAATAATGTAACTGGGAAGGGTTAATTTTGACTCCATACTGTATCTGCTTCTGTGACTTCAACTCTTATTTTGCCACTTCTGTTACTATAGGCATACCTAAAGGCCTGCTTCAGGAAACCCTGCCCATCTCCCTCCTCTTGACCCCTGGGCTAAGGCTCCTTTGTTTGGCTCACAGGGAGATAGCATGACCCTGCCCACTTGTGAAGGACTTGAGTTCTTTGTGTGGGAAATGATGCCCCTCATCTGTTGCCAACCAGTATGGCTCAGAAATTCCCTTTTGCGGGGCTGGAATTGCAGATAGCTGTGGGATCTCTGTTTATTGATATGATAGGAGATATTCCATTTCACACCACTCATGAAACAACTGTAAGGAAGTGAAACTAACACAACCTCCTGCCTAAGACCTGCCATTCTAGGAGATATTTGCAAGAATTAAATGGTCTTTGTACTTTGTTTCCTCACTTCCCCCCATCTCCGATCCATAAAAGAATCTGGCATCCAGGCCTAAACAAGATGGTTATTTTGAGACATTAGTATGCCATCTTCTCGGTCAGCCAACTCTCTGAATAAAGCTGTATTCTTTGCCTCAACACTTTGTCTCATGAATTTATTGGCATGTAATGCAGCAAAAAGAGTGAGCTTGGACTCAGTAATGAGTAATTAACATTAATATTATTAACTAACTTATAGACTGTCCTTTTAAAAATATGTTTACGTGTTTATTGTCTGTCTTCTTCAGTAACTCAATCAGCCAGAGTCCAGGCAAAAAATAGTGGCATTCCCAAAGTGGGTAATTCCAATTAAGTTTAGTAAAAGACCTATTTCCAAAGAGGTGGACAGAACCAAAAAAGGGTAGTACAACGTCCCATGAATAATAAGAGTGGGAAGCTCTCACCAGAGCTAAAGAAAAAAGGCTAGAGTGAGGTGCCCAGAAGCCAGAGAGTAAAAGAAAATGATCTAACAAGAGGTGTGGTCTTTGATAAATGGGACAACCAACCTATGGTGACCCATGAGGTCGGAACTAGCAGAATAAACAGCCCACCTTCACACCGCTGTCTCCCTCAGGTCTTTTGCCATGGCCCAAGTCATTGGCCCAAAGCAATAGAAAGCAGGGAGACAAGGAAACTTTTTGTTTTTTTCTCTTTTCTTTTCCTTAATCATTTTATTTTATTTTGCAAAGTTCTATTGTTTTCTACCACACAATAATGAAAATCAGCCATAATTATACATACATTCCCCCCCTCTCTAGCCTCCCATCCCTGGCCCCATCCCATCCTTCTAGGTCATCACAGAGAGCCAGACTGGGCTCCCTGTGCTACACAATAGCTTCTATCCATCACACACCTGGTAGTCCATGCTGATCAGCCTCAGGGGGGAAGCAGAAACTGAAGGCTGAAGATTGGATCTGGAAGAGCCAAGAGAAGACATCTAGTGCAAAGCTCCATGAGAGTGGAGATCATGCATCTTGTTGACTGTTGATCCAGAGTCTTGTCGCTATCTGGCTATATTAATTCCCCAGGGATTCTGTGACAAATTACCTCAAACTGGTGAGTTAAAACAACAGATATTTATCTTCTCATGGTTCTTGAGGCTAGGAGTTTGAAACCAAGATGTTGGCAGGGTTATGCTCTCCCTGAAGCCTCTAGGAGCGATCCCCCACCCCCTTGCTTCCTCCCACCTTCTAGTAGTATCCCTTGATCCTTGCGTTCCTTGCCTTGTGACAGCATAACTCCAACCTCTGTTTCCATCATCATATGGAGTTCTCTGTGAGAGTCTGAATTCAAATGTCCTTCTTCTTAAAAGATGTCAGACATTTTGGATTAGAGGTCTACTCTAACCCCATCTAAAGTTAACTAATTATACCCACAACAATCCTGGGGCTTCCCAGGTGGCTTAATGGTAAAGAATCTGCCTGCCAATGCAGGAAATGCTGGAGATGTGTGTTCAATCCCTAGATAGAGAAGATCCCCCAGAGGAGGAACTAACAACCCACTCCAGTATTCTTGCCTGGAAAATGCCATGCACAGAGAATACTGGTGGGCTACAGTCTGTGCGGTCTCAAAGAGTCGGGCATAACTGAGCAATTGAGCAAGCAAGCATCAGCCCTATTTCCAAATCAGTTAACATTCTGAGTTACTGCTAGTTAGGATTTCAACATATCTTTTAGAAGGATACAGTTCAATCCATTCCACTAGTAGATGGACTTCCCTGATGGCTCAGACAGTAAAGAATCTACCTGAAATGCAGGAGACCTGGGTTTGATCCCTAGGTTGGGAAGATCCCCTGGAGAAAGGCATGACAACCCACTCCAGTATTCTTGCCCAGAGAATTCCATGGACAGAGGAGCTTGGCGGGCTACAGTCCATGAGTTTGCAAAGAGTTGGACAGGACTGAGTGACTTTCACATCCATTAGTAGGTATAGAAATCCATGGCATAAATGGCACAGTATACCATACAATATAAAAGAAGCAAGTTTTTTTTTTTTTTACAAACTTTGTTGCACATTTGATATTCAATACTTGCTTTGCTATGCTAAAGTACAAAGGTATGGATGTATACAGCATCTTGCCTCCTCCACAAAACACAGATTCTAGTAGAGAAAATAGTTATATAAAAAATGTCAGGCAGAGAAGTGAGCCTGGGGCTGACAGAAATCCAGACAGGTAGGTTATCAATGCTGGGCAAGTCTTACATCAGAATCATCCTAATCATAGTTATCAGGGCTCATAGGATCAGATTTCTGGGTTCTGAGAAGATTAGCAAGGCCATGGATCTGTTCTGATCTCAGAAAATTTCCTAAAGAGCAAATTACCCTCGGGGAAAAGAGAAGTGAGAGCCACTCAGCTACCAGAAATGTAATGATAAAAATAGTTATAATGATAATTTGACTACTATTTGCCAGTTTATAGAGCATCTCATTACAACAACTCAAAAGTGTTGAGGTGAAGACTGTAACTGTTACCCTATTTTACAGAGATGGGAATACCAGACCATCTGACTGCCTCCTGAGAAATCTGTATACAGGCCAAGAAGCAATACTTAGAACTGGACATGGAACCACAGACTGGTTCCAAATAGGGAAAGGAGTATGTCAAGGTTGTATATTGTCACCCTGCTTATTTAACTTATATGTAGAGTACATCATACCAGGCTGGATCATGCTGTGTTGGCAAAGTAATGTCTCAGCTTTTTAATATGTTGTCCAGGTTGGTCATAACTTTTCTTCCAAGGAGCAAGCATCATTTAATTTCATGGCTCCAGTCACCATCTGCAGTGATTTTGGAGCCCAGGAAAATAAAGTCTCTCACTCTTTCCACTGTCTCCTCATCTGTTTGCCATGAAGTGATGGGACCAGATGCCATGTTCTTAGTTTTCTCAAGCCAACTTTTCCACTCTCCTCTTTCACTTTGATCAAGAGGCTCTTTAGTTTCTGCCATAAGGGTGGTGTCATCTGCATATCTGAGGTTATTGATATTCCTCCCGGCAATCTTGATTCCAGCTTGTGCTTCATCCAGCCCAGTGTTTTTCATGATGTACTCTGCTTATAAGTTAAATAAGCAGGGTGACAATATATACTCCTTTTCCTATTTGGAACCAGTCTGTTCCATGTGCAGTTCTAACTGTTGCTTCCTGACCTACATACAAATTTCTCAAGAGGCAGGTCAGGTGGTCTGGTATTCCCATCTCTTTCAGAATTTTCCACAGTTTGTGGTGATCCACACAGTCAAAGGTTTTGGCATAGTCAATAGAGCAGAAATAGATGTTTTTCTGGTACTCTTTTGCTTTTTTGATGATCCAACGGATGTTGGCAATTTGATCCCGGGTTCCTCTGCCTTTTTGATAACCAGCTTGAACATCTGGAATTTCACGGTTCATGTATTATTGAAGGCCAGCTTGCAGAATTTTGAGCATTACTTTACTAGCTTGTGAGATGAGTGCAATTGTGCAGCAGTTTGAGCATTCTTTGACATTGCCATGAACAGTATGAAAAGATCAGTGTAGGACCAACTATAAAGTTAAACCAAGTAGCCCATGTCATAGAGGCATTTGAACCTCAAAGAAAGAACATGTTCCTAAGGAGAAAGAATTAACTAAGTCTACAGTGAGAGCTATGCAGCACTATTTATAACAGGAAATGAGGACAGTCATCATTACAAGCAAATACAAAGTCAAGGGAGTGAATATCATCTGAATACTGGGGGGAAAAAAGGGCGTTTTCTAAAATAAAAGCAAAGGCTTCTTTTCTCTAAACCTTTAGCAGACAGTTGCTCATTCTTGCTTGGCAACTGGGATACATTGAGACAGATGTGATGGCGTAGGTTCTGGGGAGAAGCCTTCTATGAATTTATATTAGGCGAGTGAGTTTGTTTTTCCTCATTGTAATCTGTCAGAAGTTGCTCTCAGACAATATTATAGTACACTGTCATGCCCTTAACACTGAAATGGAAAAACTGAACCAAATCCACTTCAAGGGAAACTGGGACTGAACAAGTTTCACAATAATGTCACTCCTACAATGCATCATCTATGCGACACAAAACATTGGATTCCATGACATTTCAGCACACTAAATTGCCTCCCACTTCCTCTGCTTTCCTTTCCACAACACAAACACGCACTCACTCACTCACAACTGCCCTTCAACCATAACTATGTACAAATAGAAAGGAAATGAGTGTTTATTCTTTTTATTAGCATTGAATTAACAATATTATGCTACTTTCAGCTGTACAATATAGTGAACAGTTTGATACTTTTGTAGATTACATACCATACAAAGTTATTACAGTATTTTTTACTATATTCCCTGTACTGTACATTACATCCTTGTGATTTATTTATTTTATAATTGATATCTCATGTCCCTTAACTTCCTTTACCTGTCTTGTCCAGCCTGCATTCCCCTCTCCTCTGGCAACTACTAACTTATTCTCTGTATCTGTAAGTCTATCTCTGTTTTATATTTGTTTGTTTTGGTCTTTAGATTCTACATATATGTGAAGATATACAGTATTTGTCTTTGACTTAGTTCACTTTAACAGACTATCCTTCAGGTGCAGTCACAAATAACAAGATTTCATTCTTTTTTATGCTTGAGTAATATTCCATTGTGTATATGTTTCATCTTCTTTATCCATTGATCTATCAATGGACACTTAGGTTCCTTTTATATCTTGACTATTGCAAATAATGCTGTAATAAACTTTGGAGTGCATACATCTTTTCAAATTAGTGCTTTCATTTTCTTCATATGAATACCCAGAAGTGGAGTTGTTGGATTTTAAATATTATTTTTACATTTACATGTATATATGTGTGTGTGTGTGTATATATATATATATATATATATATATATATATATATAGTGAAGTGAGGTTGCTCAGTCATGTCCAACTCTTTGCAACCCCATGGACTGTAGCCTACCAGGCTCCTCTGTCTATGGGATTTTCCAGGCAATAGTCCTGGAATGCTGGAATGGATTGCCATTTCCTTCTCCAGGGGATCTTCCCAACTCAGGGATCAAACCCAGGTCTCTCTCTCTCTCTCTCTCTCTCTATATATATATATATATATATACACACACACAAGCACCTGTGAGGGTAAGCCTTAGCTTTCCTGCTTTCGCAGGTAGTAGAGCTTTTGACTAATAGAACATTCCCAATAATGATATAGGAAAAAGAGCTACAAATAAGATGCAGGCTTATTACTTGAGGAAACCAAAGAATGAGAATGAACAGAAATAAAAGAATGGGTGCTTACTTCAGTGACATCATTAAAAGTGAAAATTTACCATGAGAAGTAGATCTGTAAAATATTGCAAGTATTTATGAAATCTTTCCTTCACCTTTTTGCAACCAATACATATTGCTTTCAAGGTAACAGAAATAAATATTTAAAGAAAAAGTTAATGAAAAAGGACTCTTTTTCAGAATTACTAACTGAATCATTTCTCTGTTTTTTATTTCTCTTTCCTCTTGCTCAGGTGTCTCCTAAGTAGTCATTGAAGACATAGATTCAAGGGATATTAATGCTACAAAGGACCTAGACATTACCCACCAATCCATTGGTTTAAGAATACTTTTTCCAAAGAATGCATTTGTGCGTGCTCAGTCGTGTCCAACTCTTTGTGACCCCACGGATGTAGCCCACCAGGCTCCTCTGTCCATGTAAATTTCCAAGAGACAATACTGGAGTGGGTTGCCATTTCTTACTCCAGGGGATCTTTCCAATCCAGGGATCAAATGTGTCGCCTCATTAGCAGGCTAATTCTATATCACTGAGCCACCTGGGAAGACCCTTGCAAAAGAATATTTTGTTCAAAATCAAGAAAAGACAGACCAATGGGAAACATTATTTTGTCTGGTTGACAACCACCTGAATCTTTTTCTCTCCAGCCTCTATCTATGATGCTCCCTAAAGGGATTTGAGTAACTTCCCCTAGAGCCCCGGCCTAGAGAGTCTTTCCTATATTGGAAATAAGAGAAAAAAAAAAAATGGGTCACGGAACAGTGAAGGGATCCAAAATCACAAAGACCATACTCAAAAAATAAACATTTCTTCCTTGCTTTTTCATCTCCTAAATTTTTCTCATCCTTAACTCATTCTGTAACTCTGCAAAATGACTTCCCCAGGAGAGGAAAACTGAAAACAGAACCAAGTAACTGAAAACTGATTGACTTCCCGTTTCTTTCATTTCAAGAAATCAAAACACCTGGTTGTGCCATGTTATCCCTTTGAAACTGACAAGTAATCACAGAATATTGAATTATGGCCCATTTCCTGATAGTATCAGTTTTATGTGAACTGTTTCATGGCCATTAAAATTCTCAGATTACCATTTTGTAGAAAATTCTCCCCTGTGCGTCAATGGCAAGGAACCCATTTTCCAAACCTGTCTTGTTTCCTTAATGAGTCAGTCTCTCAAAGCTTATATTGCAGTCACTGTTTGTATTGTAAAAGTAATTAATCCCTAAAGTAAGAGTAACAGCTACACACAGTTTCTATGAAATTCCTAGCCTAAAAAGTCATTTCAAGCAGCCTGCTTTCTTAAGTATTGCTTAATATTACCTAACCATGACTAGCACTGTATAAAAATATAGAACACGTGGGAGAAGACTATGGTGACAATGAACTTGGGGAAATATGTATATTGGAAGAAAAAAATATAATGCTGGTGAGCAATGAAAAGAATAATCTTGAAAAAAAACAAAGCGCATTTGAGAGTTTGGGATATTGTGCTCTTCCAAACTTATGGCTTTATTTAGCAAACTTGGGACGGTCTATTTTTCCATTATTATTACTCGTGTGTCAGCACAAGCCTTCTCCTTCTTAGACCTGACGCTGAGTCAATGTTTAGCATCCAAACCACACATAAACTATTTTTCCCTTAGAAAGTGCTCGTCTGATGACTTAATAAAAGTACTTTAATGGCTGGAAAGGAAAAAAAAATGTTTTAGTCTTTGACATTGAAAGCTGCCTAAGATTTCTAGAAAATACTGAAGTCAGCAATATTCAAAAGGGAGAGTTCAATGGGATGGTCATGTGTGCATACATGCATGCATGTGTCACTTCAGTCATGTCTAGCTCTATGCAGCCCTATGCACTGTAGCCCACCAGGCTCCACTATCCATGGGATTCTCCAGGCAAGAATAACGAAGTGGATTGCCATGCCTTCCTCCAGGGGATCTAGCTGACTTAGGGACTGAACCAAAGTCTCCTACATTGGCAGGCAGGTTCTTTACCACTAGCACCATCTGGGAAGGTAGGGATGGACCTGAACACACTGCTATATTGAAAGTGGATAACCAATAAGGACTCACTGGGAACCAATAAGGACTACTGGGAACTCTGCTCAATGTTATGTGGCAGCCATGATGGGAGGGGAGTTTGGGAGAGGATGGATACATGTATGTGTATGGCTGAGCTCCTCTGCTGTCCATCTGAAATTATCACAACATTGTTAATTCGCTATACTCCAATAAACAAAATGAAAAGTTAAAAATAAAAAAGGAGCATTTGGGGATGAGATCTCCCTGTGTTATCCTTACCATTCCCATACTTGGAAGCCAGAGAATTACAGCCAGATGCAGAACAGAAATCGCTCCTGGAAGTATGATCCACATGGCCAATACTTACAGGGTGACTTCTGGGTGACTTTCTCCACATAGGACTTTGCATTTACCAAATTGTCCTGAGGTCAGGACAGTTGAGGACTTCCGTGGTAGCTCAGATGGTAAATAATCTGCCTGCAATGCAGGAGAATGAAATGGCAACCCACTCCAGTATTCTTATCTGGTGAATCCCATGAACAGAGAAGCCTGGCGGGCTGCAGTCTATGCTGTTGCAGAATCAGACATGACTGAGCACCCAGGAAAGTTGACCACGGTCTCTAGTCAAACCTGGCAATTTCAGTAGAAGCAAAGCAAGGAATAGTGAAAGACTATAGCATTGAAGTCATGAGTAATAATAATACCACCACCAGTAATAATAGCAGCAGATGGTTTCAACATTTACTATATTCCAGCCACTAAGCTAAGTGCTGTGTGCATTGTTGTCCTCACTCTCGCAACAACCCCTTTATTGCTGTTTTGCAGATGTGGAAAATGAAGCTTAGGAAACTTAGGTAATGCATCCAAGTTCTCAAAGCTAGTGAATCATGGAGTCAATTTGAGGAGTCTGTTTCCCCCACCCCCAAATCCAGCACTCTGTTTGTAATTAGTACATATTACCACTTCCAACTCTGAAAAGAAGTTGGCTCAGGTACACAGTCTGTAAATACTCGGTGAACTCTTTCAAGCTTTTGACTTCACACCAAAGACAGTCTCCAAAATCTCTACTAGGAGACAAATAGCACATCATCTCCCAGAATTCAAGGGAATACAATCAGCAATAGCAACTTTCTCAATCTCATCTCTCAATAGAGATACAGATGTCAAAAACAAACATACAGATATCAAGGGGGGAACAGGGCATGGGATGAACTGGGAGACCAGGACTGAATATATTCACTATGGATACTATGCATGACATAGATAACTAATGAAAACCTACTGTATAGCACAGGGAACTCTACTGAGCCTCTGTGGTGACCTAAACTGGAAGGAAATCAAAAAAGAAGGGATATATGCATATATACAGCTGCTTCACTTTGCAATACAGTCGAAACTGACATAATGCTGTAAAGCAACTATACTCCAATAAAAATGATTTTTAAAAATATCAGTGCCAATGATCATGATGATGAAGAAAAGAGATTTTATATTATATAAGCTTTAATCAAATAATATATCAAAATGTGTCTGGAAACTTCAGATGGGGAAAAAGGGAATACAATGAAGACTAGGCTGATAGAGGGAGGCAGTATCAGCTATACCAGCAGAGAAGGAAGCAAGCTGGGGAGAAAGATCTGTGAGTTGATGTACATTGGTAAGAAAGAATAGCTTGTATGTCCTAGATGTAGACTTTTCTGCTCTCAGCATCCTTGACAGGTAGGTGTTCAGTGGGCTCAGCCAGGCTGGAAAACTCCAAAACATTACCTAGGTTTTCCCTTCCTTAGAAAAGAATAAAAAATGTAGAGCTTCATTTTCTTTACAATGAGTCCATAGTAAAGGCTATGGTTTTTCCAGTAGTCGTGTACGGATGTGAAAATTGGACGATAGAGAAGGCTGAATGCTGACGAATTAGTGCTTCTCAACTGTGGTGCTGGAGAAGACTCCTGAGTGTCCCTTGGACTGCAAGGAGATCAAACAAGTCAATCCCAAAGGAAATCAACCCTGAATATTCACTGGAAGGACTAATGCTGAAGCTAAAACTCCAATACTTTGGCCACTTAATGGGAAGAGCCAATTCATTGAAAAAGACCCTGATGCTACAAAAGATTGAAGGCAAAAGGGGAAGAGGGAAGCAGAGGATGCGATTTTTAGATAACATCACTGACTCAATGTACGTGAATTTGAGCAAACTTCAGGAGACAGTGAAGGACTGGGGAGCCTGCCTTGCTGCAGTCCACAGCATCACAAAAAGTCACACAGGACTTAGAACTGAACAACAATGTGACAGTTGTCCCCTCAAGTTTCATGAAAAGCTATTTTTTTTAATCTGGATGTATCTATAAAATTATTTTAATTTGTAGGGGATCAGCTAATAAGGAAATATTGTTCAGTCACCCAGTCATTTCCAACTCTTTGCAACTTCATGGACTGCAGCATGCCAGGCCTCCCTGACCCTCATCATCTCCTAATGAATATTGAGGGTTGATTTCCTGTGAGATAACTCCCTGGTGGCTCAGTAGTAAAGAAGCTGCTACAATGTGGGAGACCTGGATTCGAACTCTACATTGGGAAGATCCCCTGGAGAAGGGAATGGCTACCCACTCCAGTATTCTGACCTGGAGAATTCCATGGACTGTATAGTCCATGGGGTCATGACTGAGCAACTTACACTTCACTTCTTTTAAGATTGACTGGTTTGATCTCCTTGCTGTCCAAGGGACTCTCAGGAGTCTTCTCCAGTACCATAGTTTGAAGGCATCAGTTCTTTGACTCTCTGCCTTCTTTCAGTTCAGTTCAGTTCAGTCACTCAGTCGTGTCCGACTCTTTGCAACCCCATGAATCGCAGCATGCCAGACCTCCCTGTCTATTACCAACTCCCGGAGTTCACTGAGACTCACGTCCATCAAGTCAGTGACACCATCCAGCCATCTCATCCTCTGTCGTCCCCTTCTCCTCCTGCCCCCAATCCCTCCCAACATCAGAGTCTTTTCCAATGAGTCAACTCTTCGCATGAGGTGGCCAAAGTACTGGAGTTTCAGCTTCAGCATCATTCCTTCCAAAGAAATCCCAGGGCTGATCTCCTTCAGAATGGACCGGTTGGATCTCCTTGCAGTCCAAGGGACTCTCAAGAGTCTTATCCAACACCACAGTTCAAAAGCATCAATTCTTCGGTGCTCAGCCTTCTTCACAGTCCAACTCTCACATCCATACATGACCACAGGAAAAACCATAGCCTTGACTAGACAGACCTTTGTTGGCAAAGTAATGTCTCTGCTTTTGAATATGCCTTCTTTAGGGTTATCTAAATCATAAATGGCTTTTCTGATGGCTCAGATGGTAAAGAAACCACCTGTAAGGTAGAAGACCTGAGTTCCATCCCTGGGTTGGAAGATCCCTTGGAGGAGGGCATGGAAACCCATAAATCATAAATATGCCACTCCTGGCCCTTATTCTAGAGACCATATATTTGGGAGTAGCAGTGTGTCAGGAGGGAAGAGCTAAAATTCTATCTCAGTTATAGTTCTTTATCTCCGTGGTATCTGAGTTAGTTTCATCATGTGTGTATTGCTGCTGCTGCTGCTGCTAAGTCGCTTTAGTCGTGTCTGACTCTATGCAACCCCATAGATGGCAGCCCACCGGACTCTGCCTTCCCTGGGATTCTCCAGGCAAGAATACTGGAGTGGGTTGTTGTGCCCTGACCAGGGGATCTTCCTGACCCAGGGGTTGAACCCGCATCTCTATGTCTAACCTGCATTGGCAAGTGGGTCCTTTACCACTAGTGCCACCTGTCATAATGAGGCATATCTCATAGGAAAAGATTGAACAGAAGCCTTGAATTCACAGCATAATCCTTCCACCTTTCCCACAGTCTAAAAGATCTGAAGGCAAAATAAGGACAGTACGTCCAATGTGGATATCAAATGGGATGTATGCACAGAACTTTGTGACTCAAAATCGAGGTCTAGTTTTGACTCATGAGTTTTCATGTTAAAGAGCTACATCATTTTATCACAAAAATAAAGCTCTTGAGAGCATCAAAATTTCCATTTTCAATAAAATCTCTTGAGAACGTCAAACTTTCCATTTTCCATTTCCAATAAATATATTTCCATTTTCAATAAGACAGGCCTTATTTCATTTTATTGCATATCCCCCTTTTGTTATCTTAAGCATTTAGTATTGAGAGACAGGCTTAGTTTAGGGTTTCTTCTTAAAAGATGGACACGTTAAATTGACTCTCTTTCACAGATTAGTAGTTGATAGGCCATTGTTTTGAGACATAGCTTTAACCATTGTTAAATTTTAATTTTGCATAGTTTGTTTCTAAAATCTCAATCAGATGTATGTCTCCCTTAACAGACAAAGCTATTGAATGAAAAAAGAGAAAGAATTTGGTACTTAAGTCCAGAGACAATTGACCTCTTTAGTCCTAGAGACCACACTGAGTATGAATGGGACTCAGTGGTGATGTCACAAATCCTTGGCAGACCTAAGATGTAGGTAAGGAGAAAAGAAAAGCAATGTAGTCAAAGACAAAAATAGAGAGGATGAGCATAAAAACTTAGACAATAAAGAAAAGCATGTGCTAAGAATGAGCTAAAGATGTCCCAAGGACATGCAAATCTACAATAAGACATAATCCAGGGACCCATTCTTCATGGAAGAAAATATTGTCATTGGACCTATAGTTCAAAGTGCAAATCCTCACATTATGGCTTTTGAACACTCTAACCTAGAGAGGAAAACACAGACATTTCAGTGTAAAGAATATACTTTTCAAGTGAATGCAATAGAATGAAGAGTGACCTCTGATCAAAAATGACTTGGCCTGGAGCCAGGACTAGCTAGCTCATGGCCCAGTGAACTGCATGTATTTTGGTAGTGGCCTCAAGAATGCTCCACTGATGGGCCAGGCCAGTGGTAGCTGATTCCGGAGATACACTGGAGTGCATTGAAAAGATGCCTTACCTTTCACACGGCTAACCTATAATTTCTTGATTAACTATGATGTTCCACTCTAAACCTCACTTAATAGAACTAATTTAATAATATCTTGCTTTCTTATGGAAAATAACCAAGAAGCTGCTGATGTCACTCAAATTACAGCATATTTCATTCTTGGTGAAGGTCTCATAAAAGTGCCATGAAAAAGTCCAAAATAAACAGACTTGCTCAGATACAGAGGGCAACAAGAACTGCAGGGCTCAGAATCAATGATTCTCAATGTTTGTAACAATTTAGAATCATCTGGGGAAGGAGAGGGTGGGAGGAATTGAGAGAATAGTATTGAAACATATATATTAGCATATGTAAACTAAATAGCCAGTGGGAATTTCCTGTATGAGGCAGGGAACTCTGTGACCACCTGGGGGGTAGGGGAACGGGTTGGGAAGTGGAAGAAAGGTTCAAGAAGGAGAAGACATGTATACCTGTGAGATGGCAACCCACTCCAGTAGTCTTGCCTGGAAAATCCCATGGAGGAGCCTGGTGTGTTACAGTCCACAGGGCTGCAGAGTCAGACATGACTGAGCGACTTCACATATGGCTGATTCATGTTGATGTATGGCAGAAACCAACACAACATTGTAAAGCAATTATCCTCCAATTAAAAATAAATTTTTAAAAAAAGGACCTGACTTCTGGGTCTCCGCCTACAGACTAACTACAGCAAATATCCTGGGGTTGGACTTGGACACCAGTATCCTTTGAAAGCACCTCACAGAATTGAAATAGGCAGTGGGTTAGAGAGCCATTCGCCTATTTGCTTATGAGAAAGGCAGTAAGATAAGAGAAAGGAATGCTTATCCTTTCTCAAACTGAGGTTAGACAAGTGGCACATGTGTGGTTTGGACCGAGTGACTCAGCCTCCTTATGCTTCATTTTCCTCATCCTTAATACAGATGATAAATATTTTCCCTCGGGCCCCCTCAGGGATTGTTTGAGGACGAAAAATCACAGAGTGGTTTTCAAATGGTGAGTGTGAGTAAGCCAGGGCTCCCTCCCATCTTAGATGCTCTCTCTCTTTGTATTGATCTGATTGGAGCCCTCACTGACTAAATAACTTCTTCCTTCCATGTTACCAAATATGAAAAGGACACAGTGGTTATTTATTTTGGGGCTTCCCTCATTCCTCAGTTGGCAAAGAATCTGCCTGCAATGCAGAAGACCCCAGTTTGATTTCTGGGTCAGGAAGACCCACTGGAGAAGGGATAGGCTACCCACTCCAGTACTCTTGGGCTTCCCTGGTGGCTCAGCTGGTAAAGAATCCGCCTGCAATGCAGGAGACCTGAGTTCGATCCCTGGGTTGGGAAGATCCCCTGGAGAAGGGAAAGGGTACCCACTCCAGTATTCTTGCCTGGAGAATTCCATGGACTATATAGTCCACAGGGTTGCAAAAAGTCGGACATTCATTTTTAAGATACTACAAAACAAGTATTTGCAAATTCCTTTATTCCACAGCTGAGTTTCAATATATCTACTAGCCACCATCTAAAAATATGTCTTGGATTATCTAGCATATATCAGTGGAAATTTTACCCTTAGAACAGGAATCCTCACATAAAAATAGACCTCTTGTAACCAAGTTTATTCTTTCATATAAAGGACTATTTTGGAAATCAGAAAAATGGTAATTCCTAATCTCTTATTCACACAAGTCAATTTACCAAAGGATCAACTAGAAAATCAAACATTTTAAAGAATATCTAAAACTATCAGAAAAATAGCATGATAAAGAAACCTCTACAAACTAGTTAAAAGTGACCATTGTGAGCATGAGCTAGGACTTTGCTGAGCATAAACCATAACTCCATCAGAGAAAACTACAAATCCAGAGTCCCTGGGTCACTTGCACACCTCTTACCAGGGCTCTACCACTGACACAACCATCCCGTTCAATCTCTTTCAAGTTTGTTTCCGGAGATTCTCTTCAAGCAACCAAACCACGTAGTGACCCGCATGCACCATGGGGACCATAGTTCACTAGCCATTCCCATTCTTGAAAGCAGAAGCCATGTGCCCATAGAACTATTCTAGTGAAACTCCTTCATCTTTGGATGGAGGTATCCAGTGCATACTTTGCCCAATAAAGTCTTCAGGTCGCGACATCCTCTATTATCCAGCGGAGGGGAGTTAGAGGGAGAATGAGCAAGGGGTTGCTGCTGACTGCTAATATCTTGCCATGCTATCTCTCCCCTCTCCTTCAAAAGAGGTGAATTTTAAAAATTTACCACTGCTGGGAGTCCAAGAGAAAGAGGTGCAACATTTATTCTGCTCAACTATCAAATTGAATCTTATACTAATCTGAAGAACCAAAGCCAAAAGAGTTTGAGGGTTTCATAAGGTAAATGCCTCCTAGTCATTAATTCATGTTCTTCACACACTTACTCTTTCAACAAGCAATTATTAATTATAATTATTGTGTACTAGACAATATGAGAGGTATTAGAGATGAGATAAATAAGACATAATTCCTGTCTCAAGGACTTTACAATCTAGAAGGAAGTTTCTCAACTCCAGAACTACTGATATTTAGACAATTCTGTATTGTAGGAAAACATCCTGCAAATTGTAGGATGGTTAACATCCCCTGGTCTCTACTCACTACATGCCAGCAGTATGGGGCTTCCCAGTTGGCTCAGTGGTAAAGTATCTGCCTGCAATGCAGGAGATGTAGGTCTGATCCCTGGGTCGGGAAGATCCCCTTGGAAATGAAATGGCAACCCACCCCAGTATTCTGGCCTGTAAAATTCCATGAACAGAGGAGCCTGGTGGGCTACAGTCCATGGGGTCACAAAGAATCAGATGCTGACTGAGCACACACACACACACGCCAATAACACTCCCTACCCCCAGTTCAGGGTTATGCCAATGAAAAGTGTCTCCAGACATTGCCACCTGTCTTTTGGGGGCAAAGTCACCTCCAGCTGAGGACTACTGGTTTAGAAGGAAGAGATAGAAACTGAAAATGCAATGAGCGACATGGGTACAATAAAAGAAAAACAAATAGGATAAAATGGTGACCAAAGTGAAATGTCAGAAAATGCTTTGAGCAGAAGAATAATCAGGAGTATGATCACAGAGCTTCTTTCTGAGTTAAGCGCATTTGCTATTTCCAATATACAACTACCCAGGCTGGGATGAGAGGCATTACCTGAGGTGGTTTCTTCTTAGAATCCCAAATGGACCCTCTTACTTGACTTTTTGTCCTTCCCACCACCCTCTCCCTCCTGCAGATTGAAAGAAATAGTTCCCAAGTATTCCTGTTTATTTTTCCCTTGAAGGAAACGACTATAATGCCATGTTTTCTTCTTGCCTCGACCCCGGTAAATGTATTGCCCTTGTAGATCATTGCAAGCATGGCTAAGCGGAAGGAAGATTTGAACCTCCTCCTGCTTCTACATGGCCGGAGGTTGGCGGAGAAGTCCCTGTGCACCACATGGAGGTTTCCAAAGGCAGAAAAATTGAGAACTGCTGCGGCTGCACCGGGCCACTAATGTAGCATACTAAAGCTCAGAGAGGAATGCTAACCATATAAGAGCCAAGGGGATGTCAAATCCCAAAAGACCAATGTGAGTGTCCCTGCCAAGAGAAACAGAGAGCAGAGAAGACATCTAGAAGACTGGACTCAAACCTGAAAGAAATCAATGACACCTAATAAATTGCACAGAAAAATACTGAAATGACATAAAAGCATGTTGGAATTCCTCACCAGAATAAGAATCATTGAGGAAGATGCTATCAGTTATGGAAAATAAATATGCTCCGTATCTTCAACCATCTATGTTTTGGTGAGAAGACTTTCTATTCTACTTTACAAGAACTCTGAGGGTGGAAATAAAACATTCTGCAGGAGTGCACAGCAGAGTAGTTTGGACAGGTCTGGGTATTCAAGGAAGACCTGGATGAAAGTATATAATTTTGAACAGACATCAGAGAATGAATAAGGTCTACCCTGTTGAAAAGTTGACAAAGGAGTGTTCCAGCAAAAGGAATAGATGTGAGAAGCCCCAGATGTGAGAGAGAATAGGTGGGTCTGAGAAGAAGAATACATACATGGTGTTTCTAAGGTGAAGGGAGACATTCTAATCGATATTTATTATAATCCCAGGAACCAAGCTAAATTCTTTATGAATAGTATCTAGGATAATTTTCAAAACAGATCAACAAGGTGGGAGGTTATAGTCACCCTGCTGTTACCAACTTCATCATACTCAGATTTGTGTTTTAGAAAGCATACAGGCAATGTATAAATGATTAAATGGATTAAGCAAATGGATCAAGAGGAATCCATTAACAAGCTTGCTGCAGGACACACACTAACACAAATTGAAGTTCCAGATGGTCTCATTAGTGCTTGGAATGGAAAAGGAGGGATGGATTCATGAGTCATTTCAACTGTAAAGAAAATTAAATGAAAGGGACTGATGCAAGTAACTGATTTTTAAAGTTGAAAAGACAGAGGAATTGAAAGGAGCAGAACTTTGACCATGAATAACAAACAGCAAACTACTGCCATCAAGAAATGGATCAACAGTAAAACAAGGAGTGAAGATTTGCACTGCTGAGGCTGAGGCACCAGCACATAGCTTGAAATGGGGGACTAGAGCTTTGCAATAAAAGGTGTCCAAAGACATCAGTTTAGAAGATTCTCACCTTGAGGTCAAAGCTGAAGTCCCAAGAGTGAATAGGATGGGAAGGAGAGAAGAAACAAAACTCTCACTGAGAGTTATGACTTAAAAAAAGACTCACAGCACATATCTGTAAGATGACCTTATTTTGCTGTCTGTCAAATATTAACAATTCCAAGAAAAAAACCAACACTGTTTTTGCTGATATTTGGACCTATGGAGGGCTTCCTGGGTGGCTCAATGGCTTAAAAAAAAAAAAACCTGTCTGCCCATGCAGGAGATGCAGGTTTGATCTCTGGGTCAGGAAGATCCCCTCAAGAAGAAAATGGCACCCTGCTCCAGTATTCTTGCTGGGATAATCCCATGGACAAAAGAGCCTGGCGGGCTCTAGTCCATGGGGTCACAAAGAGTTGGACACAAATTAGTGACTGAGTATGCATGGATGCAAGCACCTAAGGGACCAGGAAGAGTAATCATGATCTTAGGACTGCTTCTTTTCTATGGTTTCCCCTGATAAAACCATTTCTATACTTTATTCTCTCTCCTTACTCCTATATGTTCATGTGATCCTACAATCATGCCCATGAACCTGACTCTCTTCCCAGACAGTGTGTTGAATCAGGTGGGAGCCTGGTGAGGGAGACTCATAGGTTTTAGTGTTATTGAGGCAAATAAAACTGACCACTCACTAAAGGACCCTGATCCTTATAGCTTAATATCATTCAATGAATTAAACTTGATTTCTTAAAATGTCCCATCCCTGCTCTGTCCAAAAAAGAAAAGTCTAAATATGTAAAAACTGAGAGGAAGACAGGAGATCTTTAAAACGACTTTGGCTTTTCCTCCTTAACTGTCCTTGGTTCACTCAATTCTGTCCATTTACCTTCTCCCCAAACTGCAACTGTTGAAACCCAATCTTTCAACATCTAGCCTGAGGAATCCCTTAGGGAAGTTGTCCTTGCTCTGGCCCTAAGGAAACAGGCTATGAATTACTCTGTACCCTGAGCACTTACTTCTGTTGTTGGTGTTCAGTTGCTCAGTCATGTCAGACTCTTTGCAACCCCATGGACTGCAGCATCCCAGGCTTCCCTGTCCTTCACTATCTCCCAGAGTTTGCTCAAACACATGTCCATTGATTCAATGATGCCATCCAACCATCTTACCTCTGTCATCCCCTTCTCCTCCTACCCTCAATCTTTCCCAGCATCAGAGTCTTTTCCAAAGGGTCAGCTCTTCACATCAGGTGGTCAAAGTTTTGGAAATTATCAGCTTTACCATAAGTCCTTCCAATGAATATTCAGGGTTGATTTCCTTTAGGATTGACTGGTTTGATCTCCTGGCTGTCCAAGAGACTCTCCCTTGAAGCATTCATTGTGTTTTTGTATTTTGTGGCATATGAGTGTGACTGTGATTGGAGTTAATGAAGCAAACACATTGTCATATAAGCAATACCAATTAGAAGGGTTTCATGGAAACATAAGCCATGAATCCTTTACCCCAACCTCACCATCTCCTTACTGAAAATAACACTTTCCCTAACCTAACCTAACCCTACCCTAAGCTCTTCCCTCCACATTTTCAAATAGCAACAATGTGATTAGCCTTCCATTGTATTTCCTTATCGGTGATGCAGTTCTTCTTTCCACACAATGGGAGACAGTCATAATTGAAACTTTGTATAATGGATTGGCAGAGTATATAGTCTAAACATCTGGATTCCACTATACATGGTTCATTAGCTGTTGCTGCAGAAGCCAATATAATCTCTATACTGATGCAATTAAATGCGACTGGAAAAATACATGCTTCCCATATTTTTAGTTATACATATGTATATATTTGGCATACAATTCAATGCAGTCACAGGAATTTTTAAAAGAAACGCTTTCTACAACCATGTCTGTTAACCATCACTGTGCTACTTCCTGGAAGCAGAGGGAAAATGAGTCCTGCTGGGCCGCCAGCCACTTCAGCACATTGCCATAGTGAGAGAAAATCTAATGATAAATACATCCAGTTGAGTATCAGGATACTTAGTCTGCTCTTCCTGGTGGTAAAAATAGGCTTCAATGTGAAATTGTCCAGAATTGAGTACAAATGAGAGTTTTTAATCCAGTATTGCTTAATTTGCAAGAATGTGAAAAGAGGTGATTGTTAATAACACTCTCACCCATGTTGCTGTTGTACTAAAGTGACCCGAAAAGTGTGTGGCCTCACACTGGGTCAGAAGGAGAACACAATTCATTAACTCCACAGTCCTCGGAGAGCCAGCCCAGAGTGAAATCCAATAGCAGGGGAATAGAGAGAGAGGCAGGCTATTACTCTTTCACTTTCGCTCTTGCAGTCCCAATTTTGCCCTTTTTGAGGCCAAAGGAAAGGAATCTACACCCTAACTGGGGTGCTCTTTTAGTCTTTCCTTTTCAAGTTTCTGTAGGCATCAGAGGCTCAGAAAAAAAGAGGGCACCCTCCTGTATTTCTTCTTTTATAACTGTTGCAAATGGTGCACTTTCCTTTCTCTGTATTTGGTCATCTACCCTGGGAAAATATTGAGTTACGTATTTCCCTTTTACCTGATGTATCTCACCCTCATTCCATACTAAGTAAATACTAAACCAAAGGTGGTATGCTGTTATTAATTTAAATCATTCAAACTGTCCTACAGGGAAATAAATGTGCAGGTTGTCTTCAGTCAGATTTCCCAAATGCAGACATTGAGATTTGCGTACAGGGGATTTGTTGGCAAATCTTCACAAGTAAAACGTGTATACGGGAGTGATGGAAGCCTAGTTTTGCAGAGGGAAAAGTTGAACTCTGGTGCAGTTACACCAAGGTTTCAGCATGGAGAGCTCTGAGACCAGGATGGTCCTTGGAAATTATCCCAGGCTAAGTTAAGGGGGTCAGGCCTTTGACCCCCTTTAAGGCGAATGACCAGAGAGTGGATGCAGAGTGCTCCCAGCAAGGGAGCATAACCTTGAGGGACGGAATATCCTTTCCCCAAGGGTCGGACACGACTGAGCGACTGAACTGAACTGAACTGAACTGAAGGGCAATTCTCAGAGAGGGACACAGCTCAGAGCTTTCAGCAGCCAATATATTCAGGGTTGGGAAATGAGCATCTTGGCTCTGAAGAGGGTGATCTGGATGACACATAACAGTGTCCACTACATCCTCCCTACTTTAAGGTGTTTGGATCTACTTGTTTCTGGTAATAACTCCTCCCCAGCTAGGAGCATCTTCTTCAGAATTCTAACTGGTCTCATTCTCCAGTGAAACTTACAAGAGGAAGGTTAGTAGGATGAACTGCAGCCGTTTCCAGCACAGCTGGTCACAAAGCTCTACATGATACACAGCACTGCCCAGCTTTATTACCCATTTAGATTCTCCACACTGTCAGCTTGGTCTAGAGAGCTTACCTGATGGAATGACCTAAGAAATCTGAGTCTCTGGTTACCCTGTAATTCCTGAGTCATGGATCCTGTACTGGTCCATGACCATGCCCCCACAATGGGCACGGGAGTACCGAGAAACACGCTGGTGGATCAGTGGTATCAAACTGCCTTGGTGTGAAACAGCAAGATTTCTTCCACTTGATAATTTTGGCTCACCTACCCTGACATGAGCTTCCCAAGTGGCTCAGTGGTAAAGAATCTGCCTGCCAATGCAGGGAGCATGAGGTACGAGAGATATGAGTTTGATTCCTGAGTCAGGAAGATCCCCTGGACAGAGGAACTTGGTGGGCTACAGTCCATGGGGTTGCGAAAGAGTTAGACATCACTTAGCAATTAAACAGCAACAATGGCGCTGCCATATCTTCTTTCTTTGCCTGCTCATCTGTTGATATGAAGAAACCAAAATGACCAGGCAGCCGTAATAGCTTAAAGTTCAATGAAGTGAAGTTGCTCAGTCATGTGTGACTCTTTGTGATCCAATGGACTGTAGCCTACCAGGTGCCTCCGTCCATGTAATTTTCCAGGCAAGAGTACTGGAGTGGGTTGCCATTTCCTTCTCCAGGGGATCTTCCCAACCCAGGGATCAACCCAGGTCTCCCACATTGCAGGCAGACACTTCACCCTCTGAGCCACCAGGGAATCCTGGATTCTTATTATTTCTCCTAATAAAAACTATTCTCCTTCTAGGATCAAGGACTTTCAAACCCACAGTGCCTAAAATTAAAGGGAAAGGAAGCTAAAATTCCCCCCAGAGAGGTCATGAGAGTGGTGGCAAGCTGCACCACTCCATTCCTATTTCTATACACTTTTATTTCATCTGCTGGGAAAACAACATCGTGGTCACTGATTTAGGTTATTTAATACAGCCTGTAGCATGGCACTGCATCCTGCCAGGTGTCAACACCAAGGTGACATAGTTGTACAAAAAGTCATCCCATTTCTCTTTCAGGCTAAGAACTTCTAAAATATAACCACTCAAATTATACATTTGAGGAAACCAAGGAAATGACTGCCATGTGAATCTGAAGAAGGAGCCCACTCACAATGAACTTGACCTCCTTTTAAATACCCTTTTCAATAATGAAATATGATTGTGCCTTCAGTCCCTGGGTATCAGTGAAAGCTCGGATCCTATGTTCAATCACCCTTGAATTGTCTACATAGTCTTCTATACGACCTCTATATTACCCAAATAATATTCATATGCCCCTTCGGTGAATGCTTTGTGAAATCATTACTGAATAAGCATGTTGTGTTGCACTGTGTTTCTTTCTGATGGCCATAACAACTTTAATAACTTCTCCAAAAGAAATCTAATCCAGGAAAATACTACTTGAAATACACATGATAATAATAAAGTCATGTATATAATTTACACTAAGATCAAAAGAGCGTTTTTGTCACCCAGTCGTGTCTGACGCTTTGCAATCCCATGGACAGTAGCCTCTAGGCTCTTCTGTCCATAGAATTCTTCAGGCAAGAATACTGAAGTGGGTTGCCATTTCTTTCTCCAGGGTATCTTCCCCACCCAGGGATTGAAACTCAGGTCTCCCGCATTTCAGACAGATTCTTTACCATCTGAGCCATCAGAGAAGCCAAAAGATCAAAAGAGCTCAATTGTTTATCTATATATCTATGTTTAGCTCTGTCTATGTATCTATTGGTACATCTATTTACTTATAAATATACATGTATATGTGTATATATACATATAATATTTCTGAACAAAAGACAACAGTTAATAAACAACTGGAGTTTTTGTAAATGAGAGAAAAAAGCATTCTTCCTACCTTGTGCAAAAGTAACATCTCTGTGACTACTTGCATTTCATGACATCCAAGACTCTCCCCTCCCAGGCAACAGGCGTGGGTCTCGCACAAGTGTAAGACCCCATATACTCTTCATACAAAGTTTTTGAAGCTCTCCTTGGAGGTAATATTCCATGCGCCAGATTTCTTCATGCCCTGCCTTTCAACCAGATTATATTTCCAAGGATGTTTGTGTACTGAGCAGCCTTGAAAAATAGAGATAGTATCTTCCTGCAGTGCCAAAGGAAGGTTTGATTACATCCTTAGAAAAATGGATACAGTATCTCCCTCCAGAGTAAAGGGCATGTTTGCTGATTGGCCAGATTAGTAAAGATAATATCTGCCCAGAGCAAAGGGCGGGCCTCTTGCTTCTCGTTATTGAAGACTCGAGTTTTCTGAATTCAGAGTTCATTTGTTGTAATGGAATCCACTACATGCATAGGTTTCACCTGTCCCTGTTTACATCATCCAGTGAGAACTGGGTCTGAAGAACCAGCACAAAAATGCTGATACTCGGACTACTGCGGTGGTTGTGAGTACTAAACTGCCCTATATCTCTGACCCAAGGATCTTATTTATATCTTGTACCAGCATCCAAAAATCTGAGGAAGGCTAATTTGTTGCTTTGCAAGAAGGATAAGAGTCTCACCACCTTCACATTTCTAAACACTCTTTTATGTGGTTTTGCAAACTGTTTATTCCAAACAGCAGCAAGAGCGTTATAAACACTATTTTACAAAACACTTGGCAGATACTAACAATCATCCAGCCAAAAAATGGAGCTACTGGGCCATGAAAGTATTACCTTTCTCCAATCTTCTATTTTGTGACAGAACCCAGAGCTAAATGTTGACTGTCTGACTTTACTATGATGAGTTCTGCCTGATGAGTGTTTCTAATCTCTGTGCTTCAGAGGAAACCTTATGGACTTTTGCATCCAGAGCCCAGTTTGGAGACTTTTATACAGCTTTCAAGCTGTGATGATGGAGAGGACTCTTCAGAGTCCCTTAGACTGCAAGGAGACCAAACCAGTCATTCCTAAAGGAAATCAACCCTGAATATCATTGGCAAGACTGATGCTGAAGTTGAAGCTCCAGTACTTTGGCCACCTGATGCAAAGAGCCAACTCATTGGAAAAGATCTTGATGCTGGGCAAGATTGAGGGCATGAGAAGGGGATGACAGAGGGTCAGATGGTTGGATGGCATCAATGACTCAATGGACATGAATTTGAGCAAACTCTGGGAGATAGTGAAAGACAGACAACTGGCATGCTTCAGTCCATGGGGTCACAAAGAGTCAGACACGACTGAGTGACTGAACTGCATGCCTCTCATCTTCCAATGTTTAAACTCAAAAAGGAAATCAGCATTGCTTATTCCTACAGGAATAGAAATGCCATATTCTATCTGCCATTTATATCACAATCAATTACCAAACTACTCTGACGTCGGGACCAATGTCCTAACTCACTGTCTCAGCCTTTGTTCCTCCAGAGCAGAGTCTGAGACAGAGGCCTGCATGCCAGGAAATTCTGATCCCAAGGAGCAGAAATGAAGTCCAGAAGAAGTGAACCAGGGAATGAGAGAAAGCCAGTACAAAACTACATCATCCAGACACGCAACTGCTGCAACTTACAGGGCTCAAACCAACAGGGCTTCTGATGAGCTTATGAAATGCAGCTTAGAAATAAGAAGAAAACATTGATTCAGGACTTAAGATCCACCCGCTCTCCACCCCTTGCATTGGTTCAAGGTGATGCATGGGTGTTAATTTCCTGAACCTCCAGGTTGTATGTTGTGTGAGGGCCAACTGGGCTCCCACAGCAACACCCAAGAATCCCCATAGCAGGAGGCAAGAGATGCTTTGGAGGTGCAAGGGGGAAGCTCTTAGGTCTGTCTAATCTGCATAAAGGGTGAAAACTGAGTGCTCTGAGGTGGTGCCTGAAATAACAGGTGAGGCTGCAAGGACTAAGATTGGTGTCCATGAGCTGTCTAAAACATGCCTCTTTTGTACACATTTTCTGTTGGGAAAGGTGGTAGCCTCTCTATTTATGATCAGACACCAGCTTCTTTGAGTCCTAACCATCCTTCTCATCCACTAGAGAAATGCTATCTCTCTGCTTTTTTCACTGGCCATCTCTTAAACAAAAGTCTATAAAAATTCTTTTCCGAAAAAGAACTGCAAAGAAATAAACTGTGTTGGTTAAGTCACTTAAAAATGAATAGAATGACTTTTTAACATGTTTTACATGTTTTAACAATGTTTTACATGTCTTATGAAGGCATGAATTCTGGAGTTAGACCTGTCCTGCTCTGAGTAACTCTATGTACCTTGAGCAAATGACCATCTCTCAATGCTTCTGTTTTCTCAGCTGCAATAGGCAAAGAACAATCATCTCTACATAAAAGTTTATTTATAAAGATTAAATATATTAATATTTGCAAAGCATTCTGAAAGGTGTTCAGCATGTGGTCAGAGTCCGTGAATGTTATTTATCATCTATTAAATAAAAACTTCTTCATTTTTATATTTTTAGCTTGAGTTTAAGGTTATTTACAGAATGACAGTTTCAAGAAAACATATGGCTTGATTTGCCTATATTGGGATCCAAAATGATGAATGGGCTGGGGGAATTCCCAGGCTTCCCAGTGGTTAGGACTCTGCAGGTTCACTGTGAAGGGAGAGGGTTCAATTTCTGGTCAGGGAACTAAGATCCTGCAAGCCACACTGCATGGCCAAAAAATGAAACAGTGAAATAAAATGATGAATGGAATGTATTGAGTTTGGGCAATATATAGTCCAAATTCATCCACAAATATGTAAGAAAGGAACAGGAAGACAGTACCCAAATATGAACTTACTGAGAGCAACCATCTGTCTTAAACATCTATACAATTCCCTAAACCCAGTGATGTTCCATTTTCTCCACAATTGCCCCTGCAGTCTCATCCCTTACAATGTAAATGCCCAGGTTTCAAGGTGTTGCGTTCATGTGCTGAGTTTGGGGTTCCATGATCACATTATCCTCACTCCCACTCCATGACGCTCACAAGTTATCTCCTTTGTCTACAACACTATTTCTTCAACTCTATGACCAAAAATGTTCATCCTTCAGGGCTTAGGTTCTCCTGCCACTGGGAAGCCTTCCCAGACCCCCCAGCTCTGAGCAAGCTTTCCCTCCCCGGTGCCCTCATGGCTCCCCAGATTTCCCTGTTACGGCACATATCATCTAGTATCGTAATGACCTAGATACAGATTCTCATCTGTTTCCCTCACTGGACCAAATCCCACAGTTAATGTTTCATTTCCCTCATTGAATACAGTGCCTGGCACATACAGACCCTCAAGAAATATTTGTAGAATCAAAAAATGAGCAAATGAATAAATGCATAAATCAGTGTATAGAACAAGCAAAGGCATGGAAGATACCAGCTACTTGAATTACACACACACACACACACACAAAATGACAGATCTGAGTCTTCACTTGGTTTTCTCATTTTTGTTCTCTAGTCCTCAGCGTTGAGGCAGGCTGAGCTCACAGAAGGTGGAGTCCTCCTCCTGGACTGTGATAACAAGGTGTACATTTCCATCTGCTCCTTCAGACTGATGCCTGACCATGCAGGTCTCCTACTGGGTTTCTAGCTTTGGCTGAGGCTGAGGAGCAGAGACCAGCTTCATTCTCTTTCCCAGTAAGCAGGATAACACTGCTCCCTTTTGTCCTTTTTTAATATGACCCCAACCATGGACATCATACTCACATCTTCATCCTCTGTGAGTTGTTGCTGTTGATCAGTCACTCAGTCCTGTCTGACTCTTTGTGACCTCATGGACTGCAGCATGCCAGGCTTCCCTGTCCTTCACTATCTCCAAGAGTTTGCTCAAATTCATGTCCACTGAATCGGTGATGCTATCTAAACATCTCATCCTCTGCTGCCCCCTTCTCTTTTTGCTTTCAATCTTCCCCAGCATCAGGGTCTTTTCCAATGAGCTGGCTCTTCACATCATGTGGCCAAAGTATTGGAGCTTCAGCTTCAACATCAATCATTCCAATGAATTTGCAGGGTTGATTTTCTTTAGGATTGACTGGCTTGATGTTGCTGTCCAAGGGATGCTCAAGCTTCTTCTCCAGCACCACAATTCAAAAGCATCAGTTCTTTAGTATGCAGCCTCCTTTATGGTCAAATTCTCACATCCATACATGACTACTGGAGGTGCATGGAGGATGAAACAGAGACTCCAGTTCAGGAATACAAACTCCACTGGTACAGTGATTGGAATTCAGTGTCACCAAAGACAAAAGTCACCCACTTCTCATTACCATAAAGTATTTCCCTTCATTATTTCAGCAGCCTCTTTTTTACTGGAATGTGATAATTCTAAATGATTCCTCATTATCAATCATGAATATGGATAAGAAATAATATTTTTAAAGTGAACCAAAGATTCTTAGGTCCTCTCTCTTCTTTCTTAGTACTCTGCTCCCCAGTCCTCATAGCCTTCCACTAAAAGTTTCTCCCCTGAGGAGAATCTCCACCAGCTCCTGCGCTTCTACAACTGGCTCACAAACCTACCAAGAAGAAGGATTATAAGGCTCAAGGCTGTGATTCTCAAGTGTGATCTTACGATCACCTAGACCATAGTCACCAGAGTCTGTATCCACAACTCAGTGCAATAAACCAGACTATCTGGGTGGGGGGGCAGGGCTGAGTTTGAGGCGGGGGAATGGGCCCTTGAATATCATCTTAAACCCCTCCAATGATTACTATACACTCCCAACATTGAGCTCCAGAGGCTTGACTACTTCCAGCATTTTTAAACTTTATAAAGAAAATAACCTTCAGACTTCAAACTAATGAATGTCTCTATATATCTGAACTGAAGATCCCTTGCTGAACTACAGGAATCATCTTGGCTCACATAATCATCTATGTAACAGATTTTCACTTCGAGGTCAAGCGAATTAATGGCACTTCACGGAATTGAGATCACACCAATTTAAAGGGTTATTGACTCTGGCATCTGGCATCAGTTTAAACTTGAAGTTAGAATTTATGAGCTGCTTAGAGATATGTTTTTAACTTTTAGAAACTGAATGTTCTTGTGGTAACAAACACAGCTGGAAGTCTATAGAACCTTCAGAGATTTGCCGGCCTGTGCAGTGGATATGCATGAATACCTGAAATACTGGAGAACTTGAGAGAAATATTAATAATGCTGAAGAAGTCCATCAAAGTTGAAGAATCTGGCTGATGCATTTGGGTAGCATCCAGAATTAATAAATTGGTGAGCAATGCCCTAGGCACAGTGGTACCAGATAAATACAGTAGTGAGTGAAGTCACTCAGTCATGTTGACGCTTTGTGACCTTGTGGACTGTAGCCTGCCAGGCTCCTCCGTCCATGGGATTTTTCCAGGCAAGAATACTGAAGTGGGTTGCCGTTTCCTTCTCCAAGGGAATCTTCCCAACCCAGGGATCAAACTTGGGTCTCCTGCATTGCAGACAGACTCCTTACGATCTGAACCACCAGGGAAATATACTAGTAAACAGATAATATTTATTTAATGAGCAAAAACAGAAAAAATGCAACTAACCTCTGAACATTTTTCTTCACAAACAAGGCATTATTTTCCCATAAAGGCAATCTCATTACTAGCAAAACTCATATTTCTCAATTGATCTGTATAATTTTATTTCTCGATCTGAGTAATTTTTATCTATGATGAAATTCCTCTAAGTAAATACTATACACAAGAATTGAAGTGCACATTAGTTTTCTAACATCACCAAACAGGCTGGTGATAATCTCAATTGCAATCCTTTGACTGCAGGTTGGTTTTCACTTTGAGGGGAAAGTTGTAAATTACTGCTTTATGCTGAGAAAAGGCAGTCAGTTCCTTCTTTTCCTGTAAAAGGAACGTACATATATAGTTGTGCATTCTATGTACTTAATTAGATGTGCACTAAGACTCTAGAGGGAAAGAGAATTTCATCAAGGGGACACATGATGCCCATCCATCCCTGGTGTACCAGAGACCTCACTCCTGAGTGAGCTGATCTAACCATCTACTAAGGCTGACTCAGTAGATGCACTGCTACCATTGCTCACTTCAGATATGCCAGAAACCTGTACAGGGGTGAGAGACTAAATTTTTCTGTGCTGGCACACCATTATTTTACCAAAGAAGCGCTAGCCCTCTTTATGGCCCAAAACCAATTCCCCAACTTGGGGATCTGGCAAAGGGACTGAGAATCCCCAGGGAATTTGACTTTGAATGCCAGTGGAATTTGATTACAGAACTTCCACAGGACTGGGGAAACAGACTCTTGGAGGGCACAAAGAAAACCTTGAGTGCACCAGGACACAGGAAAAAGGAGCACTGACTCCCACAAGAGATGGAGCCAGATTTGACTGAGAGTGTCCAGAAGTCTCTGGCAGAAGTGTCAGTCAACAGTGGCCTGCCACAGGATCAGAGGCACTGACTATAACAGTCCTGGGAGCCTCAGCCTGTTGCCATAAGTCCTTTTGAAGGAGATCACCATTACTACTAACACAGTTTGACCTCAGGCCAAACTACACAAAGGGAACACAGCCCCACCCATCACAGAAAATTGGATTAAAGATATACTGAGCATGGTCCTGCCCACCAGAGCAAGACCCAGCTTTCCCCATAGCCAATCCCTTCCATCAAGAAGCTTCCACAAGCCTCTTATACTCATCCATCAGAGGGAAGACAGAATGGAAACCACAATCACAAAAATCAACCAAACTGATCACATGGATCACAGCCTTGTCTAACTCAATGAAACTATGAGCAATGCCCGATAGGGCCACTCAATTTGGACAGGTCATGGTGGAGAGCTATGACGAAATATGGTCCACTGGGGAAGAGAATGGCAAACCACTTCAGTATTCTTGCCTTGAGAATCCCATGAACAGTATGAAAAGGCAAAAAGATATGACACTGAAAGATGAACTCCCTAGGTGGGGAGGTGCCCAATATTCTACTGAAGAAGAGTAGAGAAATAACTCCAGAAAGAATTAAGAGGCTGAGTCAAAGTGGAAACAACACACCCAGGTGTGAATGTGTATAGTGGTGAAAGTAAAGTCCAATGCTATAAAGAACAGTATTTCATAGGAATCTGGAATGTTAGGTCCATGAATCAAGGTAAACTGTAAGTAGTCAAACAGGAGAGTGAATATACACATTTTAGGGATCAGTGAACTAAAATGGACTGGAATGGGTGAATTTAATTCAGATGACCATTATATCTACTCCTGTGGGCAAGAATCCCTTAGAAGAAATGGAATGACCCTCATAGTCAACAAGAGTCCAAAATGCAGTACTTGGGTGCAATCTCAAAAATGACAGAATGAACTCTACTTCTTTCCAAGGCAAATCATTTAATATCACAGTAATCCAAGTCTATGTTCCCAACCACTAACACCAAATAAGCTGCAGTCTTTGAGGACCTACAAGACCTTCTAGAACTAACATCAAAAAAAGATGTCCCTTTCATCAGAGGGGACTGAAATGCAAAAGTAGGAAGTCAGGAGATACCCAATGTAACAGGTAAATTTGGCCTTGGAGTACAAAATGAAGCAGGGCAAAGGTAATAGAATGCACTGGTCATAGCAAACACCCTCTTCCAACAACACAAGAAAAGACTCTACACATGGACATCACCAGATGGTCAATATTGAAATCATATTGAGTATATTCTTTGCAGTCAAAGATGTAGAAGCTCTATACAGTCAACAAAAACAAGACCAGGAGCTGACTGTGGCTCAAATTATTAATTACTTATTGTCAAATTCATACCTAAATTGAAGAAAACAGGGAAAACCACTTGGCCATTCAGGTATGACCTAAATCAAATCCTTTACATTTAGAGAGTGGATGTGACAAATAGATTCAAGGGATTAGATCTTACAGACAGAGTACCTGAAGAACTATGGATGGAGATTGGTAACACTGTACAAGAGGCAGTGATCAAAACCATCCCCAAGAAAAATATATGCAAAAAGGCAAAATATTTGTCTCAGGAGGACTTACAAATAGTTGGGGAAGGCCAGGGAGAAAAGGAAAGATATGCCCATCTGAATGCAGAGTTCCAGAGATAAGAAGGCCCTCCTAAGTGTTCAATGCAAAGAAATAGAGGACAACAATAGAATGGAAAAGACTAGAGATCTCTTCAAGAAAATAAGTGATACTAAGGGAACATTTCATGCAAAGATGAGCGCAATAAAGGACAGAAATGGTATGGACCTAAAAGAAGTAGAATATATATTAAGAAGAGGTGGCAAGAAGACACAGATGATCTATCCAAAAAAGTTCTTCATGACCCAGATAACCATGATGATGTGATTACTCACCTAGAGCCAGACATCCTGGAATGCAAAGTCAAGTGGGCCTTAAGGAAGCATCACCAGGAACAAAGCTAGTGGAGATGATGAAATTCCAGCTGAGCTATTTCAAATCTAAAAGATGATGCTGCTAAAGTGCTGCACTCAACGTGCTAGCAAATTTGGAACACAGCAGTGGCCGCAGGACTGAAGAATGTCAGTTTTCATTTCAAGCCCAAAGAAAGACAATGTCAAAGAATGTTCAAACTATGACACAAGTGCACCCATTTCACAAGCTAGCAGAGTAATGCTCAAAATTCTCCAAGCCAGGCTTCAACAGTATATGAACTGAGAACTTCCAGATGTTCAAGCTGAAATTAGGAAAGACAGAGGAAAAAGAGATCAAATCGCCAACTTCTGTTGGAACATAGAAAAAAGCAAGAGAATTTCAAAATAACATCTACTTCCACTTTATTGACTATGTTAAAGCCTTTGTCTTGGATCATGACAAACATGGAAAATTCTTAAAGGGATGGGAATATTAGACCACCTTACCTGCCTCTTAAGAAGTCTGTATGTAGGTCAAGAAGCAACAGCTAGAACCAAACATGGAACAACGGGCTGGCTCCAAATTGGGAAAGGAGTATGCAAGGCTGTATATTGTCACCCTGTTTATTTAACTTGTATGCAGAGTACATCATGCAAAATGCCAGGCTGGATAAAGCACAAGCTGGAATAAATGTTGCTGGGAGAAATATCAATAACCTCAGATTTGGAGATAACACCACACTTATGGAAGAAAGCGAAGGAGAGCTAAAGAGCCTCTTGATCAAAGTGAAAGAGGAGAGTGAAAAAGTTGGCTTAAAACTCAACATTCAGGAAACTAAGATCATGGCATCTGATCCCACCGCTTCATAGCAAATAGATGGGGAAACTGGAAACAGTGGCAGACTTTATTTTTGAGGGCTCCAAAATCACTGCAGATGGTGACTGCAGCCATGAAATTAAAGGACATTTGCTCCTTGGAAGAAAAGCTATGATCAACCTAGACAGCATATTAAAAAGCAGAGACATTACTTTGCCAGCAAAGGTCCATCTAGTCAAAGCTATGATTTTTCCAGTAGTCATGTATGGATGTGAGAGTTGGACTGTAAAGAAAGCTAGGCACTGAAGAATGGATGCTTTTGAACTGTGGTGTTGGAGAAGACTCTTGAGAGTCCCTTACTGCAAGGAGATCCAACCAGTCCATCCTAAAGGAAATCAGTCCTGAATATTCATTGGAAGGACTAATGCTGAAGCTAAAACTCCAGTACTTTGTCTACCTGATGGGAAGAACTGATTCATTTGAAAAGAACCTGATGCTGGGAAAGATGGAAGGCAGGAGGAGAAGGGGACGACAGAGGATGAGATGGTTGGATGGCATCACTGACCCAATGGACATGAGTTTGAGTAAGCTCCAGGAGATGATGATGGACAGGGAAGCCTGGTGTGCTGCAGTCCATGGGGTCCAAAGAGTCAGAAATGACTGAGCAACTGAACTGAACTGAATATAAAGTACATTCTGTCAGTCATTGCAGTCCTTTGAACGAAATGCTGGTGCTTCAAATTTTAGCTTAGATTCATTCTTTTTGATTCAATTGTGATGTATTCTTTCTTTTCTCATGCCTAGTACCATATTAAATATCAATAATTCAAAGAACAATGATACAATACTGACTTTGTGACAACAGAAATTTAACTTCAACAGGAGGAAATAAACCCATTAACAAATAATCACAACCCTGTGTGTTTTCACTGTCACAATATAGGATTGATTTTTTACATAAAACCTTGGCGTTCTCAAAATGATACCACCAAAATTCAGTCCTGAATAATGACAGAAAGTGAGGGATTAACCTTTGCCTCAGGAAAGCTTCAAGCGCAAAGTCAGAACTGATTGGGCAAACACAGTTTATTCAGGTGTTGGCTGGAAGATCCACAGCTGCAGCACAGAACAGATGAAGAACAGTCTCAGGAAACAAGGCTGGAAAGGCATTTTATAGTCCTCTTGTGAATGACTAAGAGGCCCTGAAAAAGTCACCCATGACCCTTCACAAAATGCAACTCTTCAACATACTAATTTTTAAACCAATTACTTAAACATTTCTCAATAAAAGTGGGCAATATGAAACTTTCCACCAAAGTCAGAAATATTTGTTGAAAAAATTACAATCTTATGACCACATACCCACGTGAAGCGTAACATTCCACTTGACAGAATCATAAACATTGCTTTTTGAAGTCACACACAGCTCTGACAGTTCATAATTATAAGGAAACTAAGCAGAAAAAAAAAAAAAACTAGGTCAGCAATGTAGGACACTAATCATCCCATCCTACTCAGTCTGTTTTAGAGTTCTGGAGACTAACGCTTCCAGGATGTGAAACTAGAAGCTTGGCTTCTTTCTAATCTTAGTGGGAAAGTAAAGCAAAAATACATTCAAATCTTTGGAGCTAAAAATGGTGTGTAATTATTGGACCATTTCAGTAGACGTGGATGGTCTTCTATGTTCTGTCCCCATTGGTATAATAGCACACTTCAGTCCAGTATTTACAGACATTCTAGAAGAAAAGAAATGAATCTTCTAATAAAAGCAGGCAAACACGATGAGCTTCCTCCCACCCCTCTGCCCAATCTCCCTTCACCCATCCCAGTTTAACGCAAAAGAGGATTCTATAGAAGTCTCTACCTGTTGACTGAAGAGCAATATTTATTTTAATTTTTTCTCTTTTTTTTAACTTTTCTCCTCCTATTTATTTAATTTTACTTTTCTCCTTTTAAAGTACAGTTGCTTTACAATGCTATGTTAGTTTCTGCTGTGCAACAATGTAAATCATCTGCATGTTTATATATACATATATATCCAATCCCTCTTGAACCTCCCTCTCACTGCCTCCGTTCCACCTCTTCAGGTCATCACAGAGGGGCTGAGCTCCCTCTGCTATACAACAGCTTCCCACTAGCTATCTGTTTTACCCATGGTGGTGTATATATGTCAATGCCACTCTCTCAATTCATCCCACCCTCCCCTTCCCTCTTGGGTCTACATGTGAACCTTCATTGCAGTAAAGAAGAGATGTTATTCAAGGAAAGTGAGATTTTGAATCTCCATCTTCCAAAATATGTTACCATTTTGACCTCTTTACTTTTGTGACTGTGTGTTCTCCAAATGCCCACCATTTTTAATTATCTTGATCACCAGAGCCATATGCTGTGCAAGTCTTATGCAACAGGATGTTCAAACTTTTAGAATATTGTATTCATATATGAAAAAAATAACCACAGCATAAAAAATGAAACTACATGTTCTTGCATCATTTTGAGAGAATTAGCATTAACTCTGTATAATTTTTTTCTCTTCTCTAAATGGATAATCACAGCCTGTATGTTACATGCTAAAGTTCAGCAACAGGAAATATATTATTTTGGTGATGTAATAACCTGCAGAGAACTTTTAAATATTTTTCTTGAAATTTCAGAATTATTTTAGCCATCTGCTTTGCTCTCATACTGGAAAGCCTAAGACATATGAAATTATCAAGGACACTTATCTTTCTAATCCTGTTTTAAGAGTTAGCCATTCCTAGGACTGAAATTATTTTTTCCAATAGTATTACTATATTGAAAGTTTTAGTTTATGGTTCACTATCCTTATATATTCACATTTAAAACAGAAATGTACCACTTGGCAATCTCACTAGTAGTAGTGTTAGTTGCTCAGTCATGTCTGACTCTTTGTGAACCCATCGACTGTAGCCCACCAGGCCCCTCTGCCCACGGGATTCCCCAAGCAAGAATACTGGAGTGGGTATCGTCATGACGCAGGGATTGAACCAGGGTCTCCTGCATTTCAGGCACAGTCTTTAGCACCTGAGCCACTAAAGAAGCAGTGGCAATCTCACTAGTGCATATTAGACTAACCATTTCACATGCAACAACTAGAAAAGATAGGTTAAGTATTATAAATATACACACAGACAAAAATAAATTATATATATTCATTAAGTAAAGTCGCTCAGTTGTGTCCAACTCTTTATGACCACATAGACTGTAGCCTACCAGGCTCCTCCCATGGGATTTTCCAGGCAAGAGTACTGGAGTGGGTTGCCATTTCCTTCTCCAGAGGATCTTTCCCACCCGTGGATAGAACCTGGGTCTCCTGCGTTGTACGCAGACGCTTTACCATCTGAGCCACCAGGGAAGATTTGATATATATTCATAAACATGTGTAAATATACATATCAGTATCAATTCAGTCACTCAGTTGTGTCTGACTCTTTGCAACCCCATGAACCACAGCATATGAGGCCTCCCTGTCCATCACCAACTCCCAGAGTCCAACCAAACCCATGTCCATGGAGTCGGTGATGCCATCCAACCATCTCATCCTCTGTCATCCCCTTCTCCCCCTGCCCTCAATCTTTCCCAGCATCAGGGTCTTTTCAAATGAGTCAGCTCTTCACATCAGGTGGCCAAAGTATTGGAGTTTCAACTTCAACATCGGTCCCTCCAATGAACACCCAGGATGTCCTTTAGGATGGACTGGTTGGATCTCCTTGCAGTCCAAGGGACTCTCAAGAGTCTTCTCCAACACCACAGTTCAAAAGCATCAATTTGTTGGTGCTCAGCTTTCTTTATAGTCCAACTCTCACATCCATACATGACCACTGGAAAAACCATAGCCTTGACTAGACGGACCTTTGTTGGCAAAGTAATGTCTCTGCTTTTCAATATGCTACTTAGGTTGGTCATAACTTTCCTTTCAAGGAGTAAGTGTCTTTTAATTTCATGGCTGCAATCACCATCTGCAGTAATTTTGAAGCCCAGAAAAATAAAGTCAGCCACTCTTCCCCCATCTATTTGCTGTGAAGTGATGGGACCAGATGCCATGATCTTAATTTTCTGGATGTTGAGCTTTAAGCCACCTTTTTCACTCCCCTCTTTCACTTTCATCAAGAGGTCTTTTAGTTCTTCTTCACTTACTGCCATAAGGGTGGTGTCATCTGCATATTTGAGGTTATTGATATTCCTCCCAGCAATCTTGATTCCAGCTTGTGCTTCTTCTATGCTTCTTCTAGTCCAGCATTTCTCATGATGTACTCTGCATATAAGTTAAATAAGCATGGTGCAATAATCAGCCTTGATGTACTCCTTTTCCTATTTGGAGCCATTCTGTTGTTCCATGTCCAGTTCTAACTGTTGCTTCCTGATCTGCATACAGGTTTCTCAAGAGGCAGGTCAGGTGGTCTGGTATTCCCATCTCTTTCAGAATTTTCCATAGTTTATTGTGATCCACACTGTCAAAGTCTTTGGCATAGTCAAAAAGCAGAAATATACATATATAAATAAATATTTGAAGAAGTATTGATGCAATGAACCTTGAGGTATCAAGATTAAAGAATAGGGAAGGACAAGACGTTAAGCCCAACAATCTGGTTATATTTTATCCTCCAACAGACATGTGCTGTTTCTTAAGCAAAACTAAAACACTAAGAAGCCATTTTTAAAAATATTCCATATATATATGAGCTCATTTTTTTTTCTTTGACTTATTTCACTTAGAAAAATGCCTTCAACTTTTATCCATATTGTTGTAAATGGTGGACTTTCTTTTTTATTGCTGAGTAATATTCATATATGTGTATTCATATTTATATATATGCATGTATATCTCATCTTTATCCATTCATCTATCAATGGACATAGAGTGATTTCATGTCTTGGCTGTTGTAAATAATTCTGCAGTGAATATGAAGGTGCACATATCTCTTCAAAATAGTGATTTCATTCCTTTTTAATATAAACCTATAAGCAGGATTGCTGTACCGTATGGTAGTTCTATTTTTTAATTTCTTGAGAAACCTTTATACTGTTTTCCATAGTGATTGTACCAATTTACATACCCCCTAACAATGCACAAGGATTTCTTTTTCTCCACATCTTTGCCAGTACTTCAGTTCAGTTCAGTCATTCAGTCATGTCCAACTCGTTGTGAACCCATGGACTGCAGCACTCCAGGCTTCCCTGTCCATTGCCAACTCCCAGGGCTTGCTCAGACTCATGGCCATCAAGTCGGTGATGCCATCCAATCATCTAATCCTTCTCCTTCTGCCTTCAATCTTTCCCAGCATCAGGGTCTTTTCCAATGAGTCAGTTCAAGTATTTGAGTTTCAGCTTCAGCATCAGTCCTTCCAATGAATATTCAGTACTGTTTTCCTTTACGATTGATTGGTTAGATTTCCTTGCAGTCCAAGGAACTCTCAAGATGCTTGGGGCTGGTGCACTGGGACTGGTGCACTGGGCTGGTGCAGAGGGATGGTATGGGGAGGGAGGAGGGAGGAGGGTTCAGGATGGGGAACACATGTATAATTTTTTTAAATTAAAATTGAAAAAAAAAAAAGAGTCTTCTCCAACACCACAGTTCAAAAGTATCAATTCTTTGGCGCTCAGCTTTCTTTATAGTCCAACTCTCACATCCATACATGAGTACTGGAAAAACTATAGCTTTGACTAGACGGACTTTTGTCAACAAAGTAATGTCTCTGCTTTTTAATATGCTCTCTAGGTTTATCATAGTTTTTCTTCCAAGGAGCAAGCATCTTTTAATTTCATGGCTGCAGTCACCATCTGCAGTGATTTTGGAACTCCAAAAAGTAAAATCTGTCACTATGTCTATTGTTTCCTGTCTATTTACCATGAAGTGATGGTACTGGATACCATGACCTGAATTTTCTGAATGTTGAGTTTTAAGCCAACTTTTTCACTCTCCTTTTTCAGTTTTATCAAGAGGATCTTTAGTTCCTTTTCACTTTCTGCCATAAGGTAATGTCATCTATGTATTAATATTTCTCAGGCAATCTTGATCCAGCTTATGCCTCATCCAGCCCAGCATTTCACATGATGTACTCTGTATAGAAGTTAAACAAGCAGGATGCCAATATACAGCCTTGATCTACTCCTTTTCCTATTTGGAACCAGTCAGTTGTTCCATGTCCAGTTCTAACTATTGCTTCTTGACCTGCGTACAAAATTTCTCAGGAGGCAGGTAAGGTAGTCTGATATTCTCATCTCTTTA
Source organism: Bos taurus (assembly GCF_002263795.3). Classification (NCBI taxonomy): domain Eukaryota; kingdom Metazoa; phylum Chordata; class Mammalia; order Artiodactyla; family Bovidae; genus Bos; species Bos taurus. The sequence continues at coordinate 7,714,037 of NC_037328.1, read as the reverse complement.
AAAATTTTCCACAGTTTGTTGTTGCCAGTACTTATCTCTTGTATTTTTATGACAAATTTAACAGGTATGAGGTGATATCTTATTGTGATTTTGATATATTTTCCTGATGATTTGTGATATTGAGCATTTTTTCATGTACCTGTTGGTCACTTGTATCTCTACTTCAGGAAAGAAGTCTATTCGGGTCCTCTGCACATTTTTACCAGATTTTTTTTTTTAATTTGTTGTTATTGAGTTGTATGAGTTCCTATGTATGTTAGATATTAACCACATATGTTATATATGGCTTTAAATACCTCCTCCCACTGAATAGATTGCCTCTTCATTTTGCTATTTATTTTCTTTGAAAAAAACTTTTGGTTTGATGTTATACTACTTATTTATTTTTGCTTTTGTTGACTCTGCTTTTGGTGTCATATCCAAAGAATCATTGCCAAGACCAATGTCAAGGAGGTTTTTCCCACTGTTTTCTTCTAGGAGTTTTACAATTCAGGTCTTACATTTAAGTATTTAATTCATTTCAAGTTAATTTTTGTAGGTGTTATAAGCTACAGATCCATTGTTTTGTTTGTGAATATCCAGGTTTCCTAACACTATTTATTGGAAAGATGACATTTTCTTCTTTGAGTATTCTTGGCTCCTTTGCTGAATATTAATTGATCATATATGTGTCGGTTTATTTCTGTGCTCTGGATTCTGTTGCCCTGTAATGCAATGTAATCTGTTTGTTTGGTCTTTTTTTATGTCAGTATCATACTGTTTTGATTACAGTTTGAAATCAGGAAGTATGATGCCTATAGCTTTGTTCTTTCCTAAGGTTGATTTGACTATTGGGGTCTTCTGTGGTTCCATATGAATTTAGTATTGTTTTTTCCTATTTCTGTGAAAAACTGCCATTGGAATTTTGATAGGGATTGCATTGAATCTATACATAACTTTGTGTTGTATGGACATCTTGCTGCTGCTGCTGCATCGCTTCAGTCGTGTCCGACTCTGTGCGACCCCATAGACGGCAGCCAACCAGGCTCCCCCGTCCCTGGGATTCTCCAGGCAAGAACACTGGAGTGGGTTGCCATTTCCTTCTCCAATGCATGAAAGTGAAAAGTGAAAGTGAAGTCGCTCAATCATGTCCTACTCTAGCGACCCCATGAACTGCAGCCTACCAGGCTCCTCCGTCCACGGGATTTTCCAGGCAAAAGTACTGGACTGGGGTGCCATTGCCTTATCCGATGGACATCTTAATAATGTTAATTCTTCTGATCAACAAATACAATATCTTTCTACTCATTTGTGTTTTCTTCAGTTTCTTTCATCAGTGTCTGTAGTTTTCAATGTATAGACTTTTTATCTCCTTGGTTAACTTATTCCTAAGTATTTCATTGTTTCTGATGCTATTGTAAATGGAATTGTTTTCTTTATTTCTCTTTCAGCATTAGTGTGTAGAAATGCAATTAATTGCACCTAATTGTTTTGTATGTTGATTTTATATTCTACAATTTTACTTATTTATTAGGTCTAATATCGTTTTGTTGAAACTTTAGGATTTTCTCTATATCTAACTGTCATCTGCAAGCAAAGACAATTTTACTTCTTTTCTTATCTTGATGTCTGTTATTTCTTTTTCTTATCTAATTGCCCTAAGACTTTCAGTACTATATTGAATGGGAGTGATAACAGTGGGCATGTTTATTTCTGATTTTAGAGGAAAAGCTTTTAGATTTTCATGGTTGAGTACAAAGTTAGCAGCATATTCCTTTTGTACCCAATTTGTCAACAGCTTTCTCATGAAAGAGTATTCACTTTTGTCAAATGCTTTGCATTTTTTTTTTTTGCATCTATCAAAGGGTCATATATTTTATCCTTCATTCTATTAAAGTGGTATATCATATTTTTATTTCCATATTTATCTTTACATCACAGGGATAAAACTCATGATCATGGTGCATGATAATTTTAATGTGCTGTTAAATTTGGTTTGCTAGAATTTTATTGAGAATTTTTATATCTATCTTCATCATGGGTATTGACCTGTAGGTTTATTTTCTTGTTGTATCCTTATCTTGTTTTCATATAACTATAATACTGGCCTTGTAAAATCAGTTTTGAAGTGCTTTCTTCTCTCTTAACTTTTCAGAAAATTTGAGAGTTATTGGCATTAATCCTTCTTTAATGTTGTCTGGTTTAAAAAAATAAAGCTTTCCAAATTAAAAAAAATCAAAGAACAATCTCTTTGATCTTTATATTAAAGTCTTTTTTAATATATTTTTATTTTAAACTTATGTAAAGTGTTCTTTCTTTTGTATCTATTTACTCATAGTTTAAAAATATCATATATCATTTCTGTGCATTCATAAACAGAAAAATAAAAGTAAAATAAGTTGATTAAGGTATTCTTAAGTTTTCTTTTATTTTTGGACAGAGAACAATTTTATTTAAATATCAAAAAAGAAAATAATACAATTAATCAAAACCTTTGTGTACCATTACATTAGTCAAGATAATGTAGGCTGGTTGTTTTAACAAATGACTGAAATTTTAGTTGCTTGATACCATTAAAAGTCTGGTTTTTTTTTTTACTTTCCGCACAGTTCATTGTGGATTGGGAAGCTCTTTCTGGTGTCTCTCCTCCAATCAATGACTTGAGGATCCTTCCATTAGGTGTTTCAGCCACCTCAGCATCTTTGACTCCTAGCCATGTAAGTGGAATGTGGAGAGGCTCAAATATTACATGGGACATACTATGAATAGGTCTAGAAGGGAACAAATCAATACTACTTACATTCCATTGGCCAGAACCCCATCATCTGATGCTAAACTAACTGCAAATGAGGCTGGGAAACCTTATCTTTTCCAGGGTGACCTTAGTGTGCTTCTGGTCAGTCTCTGCCACAATTACATTTACTTCTATTTCTATACTCAGCTGAAGTTAAAAAAAAGTTGTGGGGAGCTTGAGCTTGGGAATAAAACAAATTAAAAACTCTTCTTGTTAACAATTTCAAAATCATACCTTATGTTTTGTTTTTCTTTTTAAAATTAATTAATTTATTTTAATTGGAGGCTAATTACTTTACAATATGGTAGTGGTTTTTGCCATACATTGACATGAATCAGCCAGGGGTGTACATGTGTCCCCCATCCTGAACCCCCCTCCCACTTCCCTCCCCATCCCATCCCTCAGGGTTATCCCAGTGCACCGACCCTGAGCGCCCTGTTTCAGGCATCGAACCTGGACTGGTGATCTATTTTATGTATGATAATATACATGTTTCAATGCTATTCTCTCAAATCATCCCACCCTTGCCTTCTCCCACAGAGTCCAAAAGTCTGTTCTTTATCTCTGTGTCTCTCCTAAATTCCATATATATGCATTAGTATACTGTGTTGGTGTTTTTCTTTCTGGCTTACTTCACTCTGTATAATAAGCTCCAGTTCCACCCACCTCATTAGAACTGATTCAAATGTATTATTTTTAATGGCTGAGTAATACTCCATTTTGTATATGTACCACAGCTTTCTTATCCATTCATTTGCCGATGGACATCTAGGTTGCTTCCATGTCCTGTGTATTGTAAACAGTGCTGTGATGAACATTGGGGTACCACGTGTCTCTTTCCCTTCTGGTTTCCTCAGTGTGTATGCCCAGCAGTGGGATTGCTGGGTCGTATGGCAGTTCTATTTCCAGTTTTTTAAGGAATCCCCACACTGTTCTCCATAGTAGCTGTACTAGTTTGCATTCCCACCAATAGTGTAAGAGGGTTCCCTTTTCTCCACACCCTTTCCAGCATTTATTGTTTGTAGACTTTTTGATAGCAGCCATTCTGACCAGCATGAGATGGTATCTCACTGTGATTTTGATTTGCATTTCTCTGATAATGAGTGATATTGAGTTTGCTAGCCATCTGTATGTCTTCTTTGGAGAAATGTCTGTTTAGTTCTTTGGTCCATTTTTTGATTGGGTTGTTTATTTTTCTGGAATTGAGCTGCATGAGCTGCTTGTATATTTTTGAGATTAATTCTTTGTCAGTTGCTTCTTTTGCTATTATTTTCTCCCATTCAGAAGGCTGTCTTTTCACTTTGCTTATAGTTTCCTTCATTATGCAAAAGCATTTAAGTTTAATTAGGTCCCATTTGTTTATTTTTGTATAGTAAAGTTGCAGGATATAAAATTAACACACAGAAATTCCTATACACTAACAATGAGGAAACAGAAAGAGAATTAAGGAAACAATTCCATTTACCATTGCAATGAAAATAATAAAATACTTAGGAATAAATCTACCTAAAGAAACAAAAGACATATATATATAGAAAACTATAAAACACTGGTGAAAGAAATCAGAGGACACTAATACATGGAGAAATATATCATGTTCATGTATTGGAAGAATCAATATAGTGAAAATGAGTATACTAACCAAAGCAATCTATAGATTCAATGCAATCCCTATCAAGCTACCAACAGTATTTTTCACAGAACTAGAACAAATAATTTCATAATTTGTATGGAATTACCAAAAACCTCAAATAGCCAAATCAATCTTGAGAAAGAAGAATGGAACTGGAGGAATCAACCTGCCTGACTTCAGACTATACTACAAAGCTATAGTCATCAAGAGAATATGGTACTGGCACAAAGACAGAAATATAGATCAATGGAACAAAATAGAAAGCCCAGAAATAAATCCATGCACTTTCGGACACCTTATCTTTGACAAAGGAAGGAAGAATATACAATGGAGGAAAGAAAATCTCTTCAACAAGTGATGCTGGGAAAACTGGTCAACCACTTTTAAAAGAATGCAACTAGAACACTTTCTAACACCATACACAAAAATAAACTCAAAACAGATTAAAGATCTAAATGTAAGACCAGAAAATATACAACTCCTAGAGGAAAACATAGGCAAAACACTCTCTGACATAAATCACAGCAGGATTCTCTACGACCCACCTCCCAGAGTAATGGAAACAAAGTCTTTTTTTTAAACAAATATAAAGAGGAAACTACTCACTACCTAACATTCTAAAAGAAGTTTGAATGATTGAAGATAAGAACACAAAGGAGTCTACAGAGTTCCTGAGAACTTGAAAGAATTGTAATTAATAAACTTTCTACCATCAGGACTTCAAAGTAAAACTGTGTATTATTGCTGCAATACAGTAGTGACCATTAAACTCCTGTTGCATTCAAATCCCTTACTACCTCCTATTCTTTCTTTTGTTAAATTGTCTTTTTAATGACCTGAAAAATATTATTTAGTAAATTTGGACATGCAATAATATACTATAGTTTATTTTTTTAATGTGTATACATTTATTGCCTCATTTCCATTCTAAAACTTAAATCTACTATAGATTTCTAGTTGTTCAGACTGATAAAAATTGATGTTGAGTTGGAGAGAGAGAGAATTTTTAAATAGAGGCATGCTAAACTGATAAAATGAAAAGGAAAGGAGAGGATAGAGAGAGGAGGAATAAAAGAGAGAAAAGAGAAAGTATGTTTATAGAAACTCAAAGACTGTATGTGTCAACTGTATGTAGGGCTCAAAGTAGGCACTCTGGCTTATACAACATCAGAGCACTGAGTATGGAGGATGAAGAGAGACAGTGAGGTGAAGTTCCATGATCTGTAAGCTTCTGCTGCTTCCAAGAAGTCAGAAAGAGGTCAGGATATAAGCTAGGTTTCAAACAAAAAAGACCTAAATTTTCCACCCAGAGAAGATGAGCAATAGTGAGTTGCCCCATTTTGCCAAGGTTGTCAAGGCAAACCCAGATGTTAATTTCTTAACACAGTCTTCCTTGATGTTCAGATTAAAGACATCATTTGCCCTTCACTCTTACTCCAGTGCTTTCTTTTCTGACTAGTTAAATATATATAGTAACTATGAATCTCCATCTGCAGACCCAATTTTTAACTTTAAATCTACTATTTTTTAAAACTTTAGGTCAAATTTTATCTAATCCACAGGGATGACAAGTTCATCTCAAACAGCCCAGGAGACCTTACCAACTCAGGGCTGCTCCAGAATCCAGGATCTTAATGGGATTCCTAAAATGAAAAAGAAGGTTCTCACCATCTAACCATCATGGGCATGACTGACGTTTGTGGTTTCCACTCAGTGGTAGTTTGGTGGGTCTCTTATCCCAAGCTGTGGTTGAGATCTAGCCTCTAGGGTATGCTACCTAGGGGCAAAACCAACCAGAAGGGCTTGGATTCATGCTCTTTCCCAAGCTGTGGTTGAGATCTAGCCTCTAGGGTATGCTACCTAGGGGCAAAACCAACCAGAAGGGCTTGGATTCATGCTTTTTCTGAAAACCACTACTTATTTTCTTTTAATTCTTGACCAGTCTCCATTTCTCTCACCTCAGCTTGATTCTCAAAGGTCTCTTCACTTCTCTGTCTCTCCTTTCTCTCCTTCCCTTAGGCTACATATCACAATATCTTTGGTGAACCCTAACTTTTCCAAAATATTCTTTTGCCCTTGGCATAAAGAGACCTATCTATCTGAAACAGGAAAGAGGAAAAACAAACCAATTAGGTACTTCAATGTTTAGTCTTATCTATTATCTCATGAAACAATTATTTTCATCCCACAGGGAAAACTTACTTTTGATCCAGATCCCATCCAAAACAAGATGGAGCCAAGCCTCTAACATGAATTAAGAACAGTAACCTTAGCGCTTGTTCAAAAGCTACTTTGGTCTATTTTCCCTAATCCCCCCAAATACTGGTTAGGTAAACTTGGGTACCAGGCAAAATTTTTGCCCCTCAAAACATACAATCTCCCCTTGGAGAAATTCTTTCCAACCCACACTCAACATAGTCCATCTAGGTGAGTTATTACATTATTAATTCAGTATATATTAAGTATCTGCTATGTGCTAGCATTCTAAGCACTGAGAAATCTCACCAGTTTTCCTTCTATGTTACAGTCTCTGTAACATATATTCCTTTTGTGGGTACTATATTCCAGAAAAGGTAAGCTCAAAACTCTTAATTTTCTTTTGAAACTCAGCAAAACTCTCTCTAGGTAGTCATGGGTGTCTAGTCATTGCTGAGACCACATTTCACCCTGTTTACTCCAGACCAACACTGGCAGTGTGATGGTTAATTATGTGTCACTTTGGCCAGTCTATAATGCCCAGACCTATACTCAAACATGATTCTGGATATTTCTGTGAAGTTGTTTTAGGAGGAAATTAACATTTAAATTGGTGGGCTTTGATTAAAGCAAATTATTCTCCATCATGTGGAGAATATCCAATCAGTTGAAGGCATGAATAGAACAAAGACTGCTCTCCCTTGAGCAAGAAGGAATTCTGCCAGGAGTTTGCGTTTGGATTTGGATCTCAAGTCTTCCGTGGGTCTCCAGTCCACTCCTCCCTCCCCCACACTGCAGATTTTGGACTTTGCCAAGCCTCCGCAACCATGTGAACCAATTTTGTTAAATCCCTTGGTGTGCCTGTCTGTCTCTTTCTCTTTTTTTCCTCTCTCCTGTATATCTCTGTTGTTTCTGATTCTCTGAGAACCCTAATACTCTTTAACTACCTGATGCGAAGAGCCAACTCACTGGAAAAGATCCTGATGCTGGGGAAGATTGAAGGCAAAAGAAGAAGAGAGCAGCACAGGATGAGATGATTAGATAGCATCCCTGACACAATGGACATGAGTTTGAGCAAACTCTAGGACAGAGTGAAGGACAGGGAAGCCTGGTGTGCTGCAGTCCATGGGGTCACAAAGAGTTGGATATGACTTAGGACTAAACAACAGCAGCAATGCTTATTAGGGGTGCCTTATCGAGGTAACTTTGTGATTGATTATGATAGTGTTATCCCTCAAACCCTGCAAAGTAGCAACTTTGGGCTTTTCATAGCTATGATAATCCTCTTTGCCCCACACAGAAGTCCCAAGAGGGGCCGGACATGGCAAAGCACAGTATGTTTCTCACTCTCTGGCTTAAGGAGTTGAACAACCAATTATACTTCCTCTCCCTCTTTTCACAGCTCCCTTAATACTCAATAAATTATTCTACCACATAAAAGCATGTGTTTTTGTCTTTACCACTAGGGTGTAAACTGTTCAAGGGCATGAATCTTATGCTCCACAGGCCATCACTGTAGTACCAACACACTTATGGTGAAATCTCATACATAGTAGAAACTCCATAAATAGATGATAAAGGAAAGAAAATTGAGGAAACTGTTTGCTGAGACACTGAATGAGAAAGCTTGACCTAATTTAACCCCAAGAATTAACCCAAGCACACAGGTGTATCTGGTTTTGCATACCTTCTCTGAAAAATGACTTACCAAGCAGAATTTCACACATTGCGGTTATTAGGATGAATTTTTTCACTGGCTCCAGTTCACATGGTTTAAATAACATTTCGTTTTGCTGTGAACTTTATTTTCATTTGAAACTCCACTAATGTGAAACCATTTGAATCAAACCAGATGCAAGCATTCAGAATGCCCTGTGCATTGTTTTAAGCCTGTTTTACTTGTGAAACAACTGAATTTCACTTCACTTCGAATAAACTCTCATTTGGAGTACCTGTTTGCTCAGAGGTTTTTCAAACCCCTCCATCCTTACTAGATGTTTTTTTGGAGAAAATCAAATAACCTTTAAAAAATCTTCTGCCCTGATTCCTTAAAAATAGGATTCCACCCCTCCTTTGGCAATTGTAAAATAATACAGAAACATATGTGTAAGCACATCACATGTATGTGTAATGTTTGCTTATTCAACTCACCCATACACACTCAACATTCTCTTAGTTCACTGTAGTTTATATGGACCTATAATAATAGGCCAGTTCAGGAATGTCGGCCTTAACATTAACAGAAACGTGAAGACAAAGTTTTCCATTGTCACATACCCTACTGTTTGGATATGTAAGCTCTAATGTGGTTGGCACATGAGAAACAAATGATACTTGTTCCGAATTCAACTTGGAACCCCAATCTAGCCTAAGCATGGACTTTTTCTTTTGCTGTGTAAAATTCATAGACAGCTAGAAAACAGATGAATTTGCAACTATAGAATATCCTCAACTATTCCCATTTTTTTAATTCAGGTTCTACTTTGAAAATCTTATCTTTAACATAGATTGCTAAAAATGCTGGACTAGTGACAGATAACGTCATTTTCCATCCAAACATCGAAGTGAATGGCCTCTATTCTAGTGAGTTCTGCTATATTCATTTTAGCAGCAGCCACATTACATATGTCCATCTGTACACACAAACAATAATCAAAGGATGGAAATAAATCTCTATGGCATTCACTTAGGGAACATTATTTATAAAAAATGTAAATGCAACAAGAAAAATTATGGTATATGTTAAACTAGAAGAAGCACAGGAGAAAACTTTATTTTCCCCATCTTTCAGTGATGGCAAGTCACACAGAAACACAATGAAAAGTAGTTCCTTTGTCATTTTTGCTCTTCTGAGTCCCTGTTGTGGTTTAGGGAGGAAAGAGAAAAGCAGTGACTTGCTGCAAACTGATCTGGCAGCCCTGGGGGGTGGGGGTGGGGAGGGTCCACTGGGTGGCCTGGCTTGGGGCCATTGACAGTTCTGCTGGGATATTCAGAATACAGACTGTACAAAACTAATGATCATATATTCTCGATATCTACTACTTTCCAGGTGCTTTGGAAGCCTTACCAATTCTTTCAACCATGCTTCATTTACTAAGTGTTATTATACTGATTCTTCTTATAAAGAAATATGTTTGGCAGAAGCAAGTAGGTTAGCCCCAAATCACAGAACTAATAAGTCATGGGTCAGGGTTCAAATTTTGTAACTAATCTATTCAAAAGTTCATGCTTTTCCTACTATTAAACCCTGGAAGAACAGAGCACCAGTGCTCCCTTTTTTTTTTTTTTTTAATTTTTTAAGATCATGCCATGTGGCATGTGGGAACTTAGTTCCCTCACCAGGACTTGAACCTATGTCCCTGTATTGGGAGCATGGAGTCTTAACCACTGAACCACCAGGAAAGCCCTTTTATTCTTTTCAAATATTCCTATCTTACAGTACCTTTCTTTGTGATACCAAATCTGTACATTCCCTGGCCCATTCTAAGTCAAGTGAAAGTGACACTCAGTCATGTCCAACTCTTTGTGACCCCATGAACTATACAGTCCATGGAATTCTCCAGGCCAGAACACTGGAGTGGGTAGCCTTTCCCTTCTCCTGGGGATCTTCCCAAGCCATCGATTGAACCCAGGTCTCTCACATTGCAGTTGGATTCTTGTACCATCTGAGCCACAAGGGAAGCCCATTCTAAGTCAAAGATCCATAGTTTCTCATGTTTCACTTGTTGATTAAAGTACTGAATTCTATTTAGGAAAAAATATAATAAAGTTGGCTGGGGTAGATGGAAGTACACATCTCATGGGCTGAATGGTAGCTCCCTAAAAAAGATATGTTAAATCCCTAACCCCTAATACCTCAGAATGTGACCTTATTTACTAAAAGGATCTTCATAAAGTCTATCAAGTTAAAATGAGGTCCTTCCAGTGGGCTCTAAACCAATATGACTGGTGTCCTTATAAAAAGGGGAAATGTGAACACAGGGCCAGATACAACAAAGGTCCATATAGTCAAAGCTATAGTTTTTCCAATAGTCATGTACAGATGTGAGAGTTGGACCACAAAGAAAGCCAAGCACTGAAGAATTTATGCTTTTGAACTGTGATGCTAGATAAGACTCTTGAGAGTCCCTTGGACAGTAAGGAGATCAAACCAGTCAATCCTAAAGAAAATCAACCCAGAATATTCATTGGAAGGACTGATGATGAAGCTGAAGCTCCAGTACTTTGTCCACCTAATGCAAAGAGCTGTCTCATTGGAAAAGACCCTGATGCTGGGAAAGATTGACAGCAGGAGGAGAAAAGATAAACAGAAGATCAGACGATTGGATGGCATCACTGACTCAGTGGACATGAGTTTGAGCAAACTCTGGGAAATAGCAAAAGACAGGAAAGCCTGGCATGCTGCAGTCCACTGGGTCACAAAGAGTTGGGCACGACTTAGTGACTGAACAACAATAATAACAAATGTTGAAGGCACAATCAGGAGAGGATAGCCATATGTTTGGAATGATGTATCTACAAACCCAGGATCACCAAAAATTGCCAGAAAATCACCAGAGGCTAGGACAAGGAAGGAAAAGATTCCTCATCAGTTTTCAGAGGGAGCGTAGCCCTGTAGACACTTTGATTTTGGATGTCTAACCTCCAGATCTGTGGAAGAATATATTCTATTGTTTTGAGTCACCAAGGTGGTGGTACTCTGTTATGGTGGAAACTTAATGTAGCCTCCAATGAGTGAAAATCAAGAACGGCAAAGCCTTGCTACGATCAGAGTGATCCCAGGACCAGAAGACCCTGCACCACCTAGAACACCAGAGGGGCCAGGCCAGGCCAACAGACAGAATCTGCCCCTCACCAACCTCCTGAGGTGAGGCACATGCGCATTCATGGAGGAGCACTACAATAGAGATGAGCGATTATAAATGGGATGGACAGTAAATTCAGATGATTTGTAGCTCAGAAAAAAAAAAAAAGAGGAGGAAATATGGCCAGATGGCACTTCTAAAATGTTGTTTCAGGACTTGAGGCTCCAGAAGGCACGTGGAAGAGACATATATGTATAGCTGGGCAGGAAGTGAAGGTCTTCACCAGAAAAAGCCAAGAATATCCCTGTGAAACATGCAGGGACCTGGCATGGCCAAGAAAGAGAAAACAGGAGGAGACCCAGGATGGCCACAAAGAGGAAAAGCTGAAAGTGCATTCAAAATCAGAGGATATACGGGGAAAGTAGAAAAATGGTACAGATGAACCCATCTGCAGGGCAAGAATAGAGATATAGATAGAGAACGGATGTATGGACATGCTGGGGGATGGGATGGTGGGATGACTTGGGAGTTTGGGATTGACATATATACATTTCTCATCTTTGGGAAGCTTGTCAGCACTCTGGCTGCAAGTATCCAGGCAACTGTGCGATGAGGAACAAGGTTGGCCACAGGGTTGGAGGGAAAAGATGATAAGACTATGCATCTGGTATATAGCTCAGGAAGCTCAGCTCAGTGCTCTGTGATGACCTCGAGGGGTGGGATTGGGGCGAAATGGGAGGGAGGTCCCAAAGAGAGGGGATATACATATACATATAGCTGATTCACTTTGTTGCATGGCAGAAACCAACAGGATATTGCAAAACAACTATACCCTGATAAACATACAACAGGAAATCCAAGAGATGAGTGTGTGACAAAGGACAGAAGCTGAAGTGCCATCAGCAGGCTCAGAGTCAATCTGGTACATCTTCTAATATCTGAATAACTAGAGCACCCGGGAAGCATGGGACATAGCAGAACTCTTGGTTATCATGACCCTTCTACAAAACCTTTTCATTAATTCCTATTAAGTAAATTTCATCCTAACTATCCTAAATTTCATAACTAACTATCCAGAAATATTGAGAGAAGAATGCCTCCTAAGGAGAAGCCCTAAACTATCCAGCAATTTTGCACAGGGGCTCTGGGTCACGGCTGGTGCTGGACTGGTTCCCTCCAAAGCACATGGACTTGACTCAAGTTGAAGTCATTTGCTGAGTTGTGGGAACTTGTTCAACACACCTAGGAAGATAAGGGACATAAAATAAGGGAGACGTGACTGACCCTAGCTGAGATTTGGAACAAGGGGTAAATATGCAGAGTCTGTTCCAGATGGCAAAAGTTCCAGAGAAGAAGCTTCTCCATCTGAGTCTCAGCTTAGAGAGACCTCTGAAATAGAGAAAACTGGAATTAATTGCTCAGAGACTGAAATCGGGCTGATAAGGGGCTGAAACTGATAAACTTTATGGGCTACTATCTTCTAAGCAGATCCACATCCTTGTGATAAAATTCTCATCAGTATAGTCATTAGTGGTCCATACAGTTTCAAACGGAAGGCTAGAAATTTTTTATTCTTTCCTTTTCCCAATTATGGACATCACATGCCAAAAATCAATGGAAAAATTTGAACCTTTGGTTGGAAATAATCCAAATAATAGTTTTACTCCAAATGTTTTATTTTAAAATCTCTCAAAAAATAGGATGAACCAGAGTCATATACATGCCTTTGCTTAACTCTGACAAAGTCAAATTATCCATCCATTTTTAATTTTTCAACTTTGTAGCAGTTAAAATATTCACTAGAGATGAAAAGATTTAAATATGCACCAATAGAAAATTTGTGACAGAATAAAATATCTGTTTTATAGATTAGAGAGATTGTTGAAAACATATTTCTGCAATTATTGCATATAAGTTTACTAAGGATTCTTATTTTGAGTAATAACTAAGTGCAGTGGCAAAAAAAAAATCTTTTAAACTATTAAGATGAACATTCTAAACAGTCTACTTAGAGAGCAAATGAGATTGGCATATCAACATTTAATAACTATAACACAGATTGCAAAACACTAAAATGCAGAAAGGAAAGCCCTCTGCAAATGCTATCCTCCACCACCCTCCCCCACACATACCCAGCCAAGATGCCTCCCATTTTTTTAAAACACAGGAAACATTTGTGGGACAAGCGTAGACTAGGAAGAACTAGATCATGCTCCCAAGTCAGCTCAATTTGAAATAAATCAGAAGCTAAGGACACTGATACCCTTGTCCTATTTCTTCCTCTCTGCTTGCCATTTTCAAGGCCCAATATTTAGAAATTACAGCCTTCCATGACCTCTCTCTCTCTGAATTTCAATTTTCGTTTCCATTTATTGATATGTGTTTTAAGGTACACATATAGATGTTATGGAGAAAAGAAAATGAATATCTTCAGACATTGGGCCTGCAATTTTTTTTTGACTTTCCATTTTATATTGCCACATTGCTGAGCACAAAAGAACTCAGCCATACATACACAAGTATCCATTCTCCCCTAAACTCCCCTTTCATCCAGGCTGCCACAGAATATTGAGTAGAGTTCCCTGTGCTATACAGCAGGTCTTTATTTGTTATTCATTTTAAATACAGCAATGTATATATGTCCATTCTGAACTTTCTAACTATCCCTTCTTCCCAACCTTCTCCTCTGGTTCATCCTCTAAGTCTGTGAGTCTGTTTCTGTTTTGCAAATAAGTTCATTTGTATCATTTCCTTTTAGATTCCACCTATAAGTGATGCCATAAGATATTTCTCCTTCTCTGTCTAACTTAACTTCACTCAGTATGCCAATCTCTAGGTCCATCCACGTTGCTGCTAATGGAATTATTTCATTCGTTTGAATTGGGCCTGGAATCTCAACAATAGGATGAGACTGTCTGGAGAAGGAAATGGCAACCCACTCCAGTATTCTTGCCTGGGTGATCCCATGGACAGAGGAACCTGATGGACTACAGTTCATGGGGCTGCAAAGAGTCGGACATAACTGAGCAACTGAGTACACATTACTAGTTCACCTATGTTATTATTTGAAACAGCCTAATTCAGAGTAGAAAGACTGCAGCCGAAATTGCCTACAAGCATCACTCATGTCCCATCTTAATGCAGCAGCCTCAAAAGGGAGCTGTGTGTATGAGGAAATACTATACCTAACAACTCTTAGACTAAAAGCAGTCCTCAGGATGGCCATTGGGTTTCTTCAAAGATTTGTTTATACCAAGAGTTTGGCCACTGCTCATGTATATACATCACTGTTGAGCTTTCATTCCCCCAGGGAAGCCCAGAAACATTCACTAAGTTAAAGGAACTTTTCTCAAAAAGGCCAAGATGAACCTAGTATGTGTCATAAAGCAACTTGCCCAGCTGCTAACCTTGGCTAAATGCTGCTACATAACTGTGGGCTTATGACAACATCTCGTTCCATAGTCTCCAGACAATTGGAACAAAGCAGGGAAAACGATATCAGGCAAAGCCATGTGATCCTTTTGTTTCATATCGACACAGTCATGTTAGAAGTTGACGTTTCACTCCAAGTGGACTCTTCAGAGCAGCCTGGGACACCACCTTCCTTGTCATTATAATCTGCAGCATATCATCATTGATAAACTCTTTGTGACCCTCTGGACTGTAGCCTGCCAGGTTCCTCTGTCCACTGGATTCTTCAGGCAAGAATACTGGAGTGGGTCACCATGCCCTCCTCCCGGACCCTGGGTTCAAACCCCCATCTCTTATATCTCCTGCATTGGCAGGTGGGTTCTTTACCACTAGCAACACCTGAGAAGCCCATAAATCAACTATATTCCAATTTTTTAAAAATGTGGCATACTTAATGAAATCTGGGTTGTCAGAGACTCATACAAGACTTCAGTCATATTTGACACAGCTAAAGTTAAGCCAAAATCACTGCAGATGGTGGCTGCAGCCATGAAATTAAAAGACGCTTACTCCTTGGAAGGAAAGTTATGACCAACCTAAATAGCATATTCAAAAGCAGAGACATTACTTTGCCAACAAAGGTCCGTCTAGTCAAGGCTATGGTTTTTCCAGTGTTCATGTATGGATGTGAGAGTTGGACTGTGAAGAAAGCTGAGCGCCAAAGAATTGATGCTTTTGAACTGTGGTGTTGGAGAAGACTCTTGAGAGTTCCTTGGACTGCAAGGAGATCCAACCAGTCCATTCTGAAGGAGATCAGCCCTGGGATTTCTTTGGAAGGAATGATTCTAAAGCTGAAACTCCAGTACTTTGGCCACCTCATGCAAAGAGCTGACTCATTGGAAAAGACTCTGATGCTGGGAGGGATTGGGGGCAGGAGGAGAAGGGGATGACAGAGGATGAGATGGCTGGATGGCATCACTGACTTGATGGACATGAGTCTGAGTGAACTCCAGGAGTTGGTGATGGACAGGGAAGCCTGGCATGCTGCAATTCATGGGGTCGCAGAGTCAGACACGACTGAGTGACTGAACTGAACTGAAAGTTAAGCTAACATATTGATAAATTCATCGAGCTCTGGAAATCACAGGCTTTCTGTTCCTGGAGAGGAACTGGGATGATGACTGTCACCGGTATTTCACATAAGACGTGAAACTCTAACCCATGCATCTTCAAACTCTATGAAACCAAGATGCTAACCAGAGGTCAAAATGATTGGAAACAAAAAGAATGAAAGATGATGAATCTGAAGTCAAAGAAATTAATTTTAGTGAGTCATGTCAAGAGAAAATGAAATGGTAGAGGATCAAAAGGAAAGAAGAGGAATGCTGACCAGAGTCTGTGGTCCAAATGAAGCAGAGAGGAAACATGTTGTTGTTTAGTCGCTAATTCATGTCTGACTCTTTTGTGATCCCATGGACTGTAGCTAGGACCCCATGGACTGTAGACTGGAGTGGGTTGCCATGTCCTTCTCCAGGGGATCTTTCTAGCCCAGGGATCGAACCTGTGTCTCCTGCACTGGCAGGTGGATTCTTTACCACTGAGCCACCAACGCTTCCATGGTAAATATAGAAGCTATCTAATTCAATGTCTTCATTGTGCAGATAAGAAAATCAAGCAAGAAAACCCAATGATTTACCTAAAGATTGATTAAGAGCAGTAATAGAGAACCCAATTCCGTTCTTTCTCTACCTATGAAGGAACATCTGTACCATTAATAAAATTCTCAAGAAAAAGGGACAGATGGCACCATTATAAAAATCTAGTGGGAATCAGTTTCATCTATGAAAGCTACATCTTTCTCTGTATTTATTCAGTTCAGTTCAGTTCAGTCGCTCAGTCATGTCTGACTCTTTGCAACCCCATGAACCGCAGCACACAAGGCCTCCCTGTCCATCACCAACTCCCAGTGTCCACCCAGACTCATGTCCATCGAGTTGGTGATGCCATCCAACCATCTCATTCTCTGTCGTCCCCTTCTCCTCCTGCCCTCAATCTTTCCCAGCATCAGGGTCTTTTCCAATGAGTCAGTTCTTCACATCAGGTGACCAAAGTATTGGAGTTTCAGTTTCAACATCAGTCCTTCCAATGAACACCCAGGACTGATCTCCTTTAGGATGGACTGGTTGGATCTCCTTGTAGTCCAAGGGACTCTCAAGAGTCTTCTCCAACACCATAGTTCAAAAGCATCAATTCTTTGGCACTCAGCTTTCTTTATAGTCCAGTTCTCACATCCATACATGACCACTGGAAAAACCATAGCCTTGACTAGATGGACCTTTGTTGGCAAAGTAATGTCTCTGCTTTTTAATATGCTGCCTAGGTTGGTCATAACTTTTATTCCAAGGAGCAAGCATCTTTTAATTTCATGGTTGCAATTACCATCTTCAGTGATTTTGGAGCCCAGAAAAATAAAGTCAGAGACTGTTTCCACTGTTTCCCCATCTATCTGCCATGAAGTGATGGGACCAGATGCCATGATCTTAGTTTTCTGAATGTTGAGCTTTAAGCCAACTTTTTCACTTTCTTCTTTCACTTTCATCAAGAGGCTCTTTAGTTCTTCACTTTCTGCCATAAGGGTGGTGTCATCTGCATATCTGAGGTTATTGATATTTCTCCCGGCAATCTTGATTCCAGCTTGTGCTTCCTCCAGCCCAGTGTTTCTCATGATGTATCTGCATATAAGTTAAATAAGCAGGGTGACAATTTACTATCCTAAAGTAGTTGAATTAATCCACTCACTGAGTTAATTTCATATTTTCAGGGCATGTATTTCAACTCAATAATTTATAAATGTTCTTTTAAAAAATAGAAATATCCATAACACATGCATATCAGGTTTGACCATCATTTCTGTCATCCACCAGAAAATGAGGCAGAAAAACCCATTAGCATTTTGTTAATGATGGTGCCTACAATGTAAAAAACCACAATTCTAGATTCTTTCTAACAACACTTAAATCTAAAACTGTTTTCCATCCCAGTTTCCCCCTTGATTATTCATTACTTGGCACACAAGAAGCATCTCTTCTCTTTCAAGAACATCTTTGAACACAGAACACAGTGTATCATACAAATATCACATTGACTACAATCTAACTGAAAACCATGTGGTCCTGACATTTGCTGCTGTCCCTTCGTCTCTCTGCTAGCACCATATCCTAAATTTACAATCTGCTAGAGAATATTCAGCTTGGCTTCAGGGGCATTCTGGTGGCAAGAAACCTCCTTGGGGATATAATTCTCAAGTTCGCACAAAAGCAAATTTCTCATCTTTGGGAAGCTTGTCGGCACTCTGGCTGCTAGTATCCAAGTAACTATTAGATGAGGAACAAGGTTGGTCATAGGGTTAGAGAGAAAAGATGATAAGAATGTATGCATCACTTAAAATAAATCAGATCCATGATCCATTTGTCTAAGCTTAAGTGCCATGCATGTGTGCTCAGTCATGTCTGACTCTTTGTGACCCCATGGACTGTAGCCTGCCAGGCTCCTCTGTCCATGGGATTCTCCAGGCAAGAATACAGGAGTGGGTTGCCATTTCCTCCTCCAGGGGATCTTCCTGACCCAGGATCAAACCCATGTCTCCTGCATTGGCAGGCAGATTCTTTTAAAATGCACCACCTAGGAAGCCCATAAGCTTAAGCGCCACTCTCACTATAACACTGAGAGAACAAGAATTGTGAATAAAGAGAAAACTTAGCAGTTTCAAGAGGCTTATCCTTTTTATTTCTCCTGACTGCCTGACACCTAGTGCCAGATTTATTCCTTTGCATCCTTGGCCACACTCAGATATCAGTCTTTCTGCACCCACCATTCCGCCCATTCTCTTCCAATCTGACTTCACCACAGGGCATCACACCTCCTTTTTAAAATGATTTTTTATATATCGAGAGCTTCCCCTGTAGCTCAGTTGGTAAAGAATCCACCTGCAATGCAGGAGACCTGGGTTTGATCCGTGGCTTATATATTCATTTATTTTTTTTTACTTATCTGGCTGCACAGGGTCTTAGTTGTGGCACGCAGGATCTTTGATCTTCCTCAAGGCATGTAGCATATTTAGTTGCCACACACAAACTCTTAGTTATGACATCGAACCTGAGGCCCCTCCATTGGGAGCACACAGTCCTAGCCACTGGGACACCAGGGAAGTCCCTCATATCTCCTTGTTAGGAGAAGAACATTCATCTGAAAAATGCAAGTGACTTGTAGCTAGACTTAATGTGCTCACCCTCCCAGAAGCATTTTACATTTCTGAAAAGGAACATGTTGCTCTAAAGAAAAGAATTTCTAGTGGTGCTGGAATTTGGGCTGAGATGTCTGGGGGACTCAAAGGCCTTCTCAGCAGTTTGGAAATACTAGATGGGGTTTCTCCATAAATAGATATACTCAGCTCTAGGGTAGAGTTAGAATAATAGAAATCATATGAATTTAGGACATTTGGGACAGTGGTTCTCATCCCACAAAATAAGAATCAAGTAAATCATTTTACCTCTCCTCCTGCACTTACTCGTCCATGGAACAGGTTTCAGAATACCTGCTTCACAACCCTTTCATGGAGATCATAGGTTAATATGTATGCAAAACATTTTACAAGCTTGAGTCACCTTCATTATTAAAAGTGATTTCCCTCATGATGTTGATCATTATGGAAATACCCTCCACTGATTCTAGCTTTTTAAAGGATTCTTCTAAAGTAAAGGTTGGCAAACTTTGTCTGTAAAAAGATAGCAAACAATTTTGACTTTGTTAACCATACAGTCCGTTCCACTGTGAAACTCTGTCGTTGTAGGTAAAAGCAGCCGTGGGTGATATATAAACATATGAGTATGGATAGATTTAGCTCACAAATTGTATTTTACTGATTCCCAAAGACAAAATACCAAAACAGGGATATATGTTCATTACAGATATGAATGAGTCAAGGCATCTATTTTGAATGTAAGCATTCACCTTCTAGCTCTTAGATCAAACAATGTACTTGACAGAATATTGACCTGTTTCTTTGACTTTCATCCTAGCTACTCCATAAACTAGTACTTTAACTAGTTCTCTAACAAGCAGATCATAAGCAAAGTGTAAAGATGATGTGCCTTCTTATGTAACTGCAATCTATTCTCCACTTTGGCAGGCAAGTTCTTTACCACTAGCGCCACCCGGGAAGCCCAATTCTCTTGTATACCAAGTGTTTGAAGCACTGGTTTAGAGAAGAAGAATCCATTTCCAGAGATGACCTGGCCCTCTTATTACCTGCCCATATGGTGTCAAACTGGTCCACTTGCCCTTTCTTCTACCCTCATAGGTCCGGTGGAAATATGATAGAGCTGGTTGGCATGGTAGTTAAGTGTCTCTCCAGGGTTTGTTTGTTTTTTGTTTTTGTTTTTTTTTCTGGAAGCATAAGCTTGGACTCTCAGAAGGGCTGTTTGTTTCTTTGCCTTTTGGAGGAGAGCTTTTCCCTCCCCAAAGCCCAGGCCGTAGGCTGCACTCCCCACCCCGTGTTTTCACAGAGCTTCCAACGTGGGGGGTGAAAGGTGGCTCATTGAGGGAAGACATGGAACTTGAGTCATGATCTGTGTCCTTCCAGCTGCGCTCTCTGTTGGCATGCAGTGGGAAAGCTGGTGGTGGGAGGGGTGACTTCATCAAAACACTGCACGCAGTATCTTGAAAGCTCCTCTCACGGGCCAGAGCTGGGTCTGCATACCCGGGGAGCCAGGCTTGTGCCCAATTTAATACCCATTTGCTGAATTAATAAATAATAGAAAGAAGCCATCAGTCAAGAAAGGAACAAATGCGTAAAAAGCCCAGACTCAGGGAGAGAGTGGGCTGAATACCTTGAAAGGCATTTTTGTTATGCACAGGCATGATTTTTGACACAGTAATTCAACACATCTGCTTGCTGGTTTGCTCTTTGGGAATGAGATTCTGGAAAAGATTGGCTATAAGAAAGAGTATGAATTATACTCTCTTTCTGTGATCGTTCTCTCTGTGATTTCACTATTCACCAAAGCCAATAAATAGTAAACTTCTAATTTATTCATTATTCCTACTGTTGGGATTCTGACGGGGCTCCAACAGAACAGCTGCCCTCTGTCCTCATTTTGGACAAACAGAACATTCTTTAGGAGCATATGGATGTGTGGGTGTGGGCCTGTGGTGCATGGTGTGGGGGAAGGATCGTGAAGGCCTGGAAAAAGTAATACTTTGAAGCTCAAAAAGCAAATTGCACCTATTTCAGCAAATTGGAAATTGATGGTGTGTAACTCTGAAGGGCCTAGCAGTAGCTATTATTTCCATTCAGGCTATTATTAACTGGTAATATTTTCTCTAGTAAACATTCAGTTGCCATAGCAACAGGAGTCGTGTCATATGGACACAAGGACTCCCTGGCTTTGCTGGAGAAATGGATGGTGTTTTAAATGAACTTTAGAAAAGGCAAAGAGACTTGCCAAAAGATATTTTGGAAACACTAAATTAAATTTTTTTGCTGGAGACAAAGGAAAGAAGGGAGCTCTGATAAAGTGGAAAACTGCACAAACCCTCTGCTGGTACCTCCTCAGCAAGCACAGAAGTGTCTTTCTTCTTGCCTGAACCAAACCCTTCACTGTGCCCTAGGTGTTACCACATGCCCCCTGCTCATGAGCTTACTGACAGGGGCAAATGTTGTTTCTAAATCCTCTAGTTTCCGTCTCTCCCCTCACAACGTCTCCCCATGGATATCTTTTAAATTACCATCTGTACTGACATGCACATGCCGGCAAAAAATAGCAAATAATCAGAATACAGCTCAATAAACTATTTCAAAGAGAACAAAAAGTACACCTCTGTGCCCGCTGCAAAGTCAAGAGACAGAATACAGCAGTGCCCGGAGAGCCTGTCTAAGCTCCATTCTGTATATTAATTGCCACACGTTAGGCAATGGCACCCCATTCCGGTACTCTTGCCTGGAAAATCCCATGGATGGAGGAGTTTGGTGGGCCGAAGTCCATGGGGTTGCTAAGAGTCGGACACGACTGAGCAACTTCACTTTCACTTTTCACTTTCATGCATTGGAGAAGGAAATGGCAACCCACTCCAGTGTTCTTGCCTGGAGAATCCCAGGGATGGTGGAGCTTGGTGGGCTGCAGTCTATGGGGTCGCACAGAGTCGGACACAACTGAAGCGACTGAGCAGCAGCAGTAGCAGTAATAACCACCAGAAGTTAATTTCCCTTGTGTTTAAAATTTATATAACTAGACATTCATACTACACACTGTACCATCTAGCTTCATTCACTCTAAGATACAGTCACTAGAATCATCCATATTATTGCATGTAAGAAAATATGTCCATTTCATTGTGTATTAGTTTCCTATGGCTGCTGTAACCACAAACTAGGTGACTTAACAGAAGTTTGTTGTCTGACAGTTTTGGAAGCTAGATGTGCAAGATTGAGGCATCAGCAGTGCCGATTCCTTGTAAAGGAGAGTCTGTTCCATGCTCATCTCTCAGCTTCTGGCGGCTTGTGGGCAATCTTTGGCACTTCCGGTCTTGTAGATGTATCATTTTGTTCTCTACATTCATGTTCACATGGCACTCTCCCTGTGTGTATTTCTCTCTCTTTACAAGGCATTATTTTTATAAGGACACCAGTAATATCAGATTAGAGGCTCAACCTACCTCAGTATGACTTTATCTTAAATAATTACATAGGCAATTACCTTATTTCCAAATAAGGATTGGGACTTCAACATGTGCATTTGGAGGAGAGCACAGGTGGCCCTAGTGGTAAAGAACCCACCCCCAATTCAGGAGATATAAGAGATGTAGTTTCGATCCCTGAGTCAGGGAGATGCTATGGAGGAGGGCATGGCAACCCACTCCAATATTCTTGCCTGGAGAATCCCATGAACAGAGGAGCCTGGTGGGTTAGAGTCCATGGGTTCGCAAAGAGTCTAACATGACTGAAGTCACTTAGTATGCACAATTAAAGCCATGACAAGTGCTATCAAGTATTCCATTGCATACATATTCCATGATGTATGTATTCACTCTACTGTTGGATATTGGGTAATTCCTAATCTGAGCTAGTCTTTTCCTTTTTAATTAATTTATTTATTTTTGACTAGGCCAGGTCTTCACTGCTGCACAGGCTTTTCTCCAGTTGCCATGCACAGGCTTCTCATTGCAGTGGCTTCTCTTGTTGCAGAGCACAGGCTCTAGGGCATGTGGGCTTCAGTGCTTGTGGCACGTGGGCTCAATAGTTGCGGCTCCTGGGCTCCAGAGCACAGGCTAAGCAGTTGTGGTGTGGTATGTGAGATCTTCACGGATCAGGGATCCAGTGCATGTCTCCTACATTAGCAGGTGGATCCTTTACCACTGAGCCACCAGGGAAGCCCTGGGCTCTTCTGTAATGGAACAGGTTTAATCCTTGACAAAATGAAAGAGCATGAAACTTACCTTTGATATTCTTTATTTCTTTGTTCTGGATGTCCCATTGTATATTTTCCTCCCTTCTCAGTGTCTTTTTTCTCTACAGGTTCTACTCTGTCCTAACTACTTAACAGAAACTGTAAGTTTTGCCAATTTGGTCTTCAGAAGTTACGCTTCTGTCCAAATTTCCCTTTAGAAGGAGATTCCACAAGACCAGAAATCAGCTAAACTTAATGGAATGCCTCTCTACACTTCAACTCCAGGATGTGGGAAAATCCTTGGAGGCGGGTTGGCAAGAGTTTTTCCCCAAATCAAACAGGGAAACCCATGGAGACTTTCATTACACAACATGATCCACACATAGTGTGCTAGTAGGCACCCTGTGATAGGATGATAGCAAGAGTGAGAAATGGTACAGATGAATCTATTTGCAAAGCAGTAGAGACAGATATCAGTTAGTCAGTTCAGTAGCTCAGTCGCATCCAACTCTTTGTGATCCCGTGGACTGCTGCATGCCAGGCTTCCCTGTCCATCACCAACTCCCGGAGCCTAGTCAAACTCATGCCCATTGAGTCGGTGATGCCATCCAACCATCTCATCCTCTGTTGTCCCCTTGTCCTCCTGCCTTAAATCTTTCCCAGCATCAGGGTCTTTTCCAATGAGTCAGTTCTTCACATCAGGTGGCCAAAGTACTGGAGCTTCAGCTTCAACATCAGTCCCTCCAATGAACATTCAGGACTGATCTCTCTTAGAATGGACTGGTTGGATCTCCTTGCAGTCCAAGGGACTCTCAAGAGTCTTCTCTAACACCACAGTTCAAAAGCATCAATTCTTCAGTGCTCAACTTTCTTTATAGTCCAACTCTCACATCCATACATGACTACTGGAAAAACCATAGCTTTGACTAGATGGACCTTTGTTGGCAAGGTAATGTCTCTGCTTTTTAATATGCTCCCTAGGTGGGTCATACTTTCCTTCCAAGGAGTAAGCATCTTTTAATTTCATGGCTGCAGTTACCAGATGCAGTGATTTTGGAGCCTAGAAAAATAAAGTCTCTAACTCTTTCCATTGTTTCCCCATCTATTTGCCATGAAGTGATGGGACCAGATGCCATGATCTTAATTTTCTGAACGTTGAGTTTTAAGCCAGCTTTTTCACTCTCCTCTTTCACTTTCATCAAAAGGCCCTTCAGTTCCTCTTCACTTTCTGCCATAAGTGTGGTGTCATCTGCATATCTGAGGTTATGGATATTTCTCCCAGCAATCTTGATTCTAGCTTGTGCTTCACCCAGCCCTGCATTTCTTATCATGTACTCTGCATATAAGTTAAATAAGCAGGGTGACAATATATAGCCTTGATGTACTCTTGTCCCAATTTGGAACCAGTCTGTTGTTCCATGTCCAGTTCTAACTGTTGCTTCTTGACCTGCATACAGATTTCTCAGGAGGCTGGTCAGGTGGTCTGGTATTCCCATCTCTTTAAGAATTTTCCACAGTTTGTTGTGATCCACACAGTCAAAGGCTTTGGCGTAGTCAATGAAGCAAAAGTAGATGTTTTTCTGGAACTCTCCTGCTTTTTCGATAATCTGGCAGATGTGGAGAACAAATATATGGACACCAGTAGGGAAGGGGAGAGGAAGGAAATGGGAGATGGGGATTGATACGTATACACTATTGATACTACGTATAAAAGAGTTAACTAATGAGAACCTACTGTATAGCACAGGGAGCTCTACCTAATGTACTGTGGTGACCTGAATATGAAGGAAATCCAAAGGGGAAGGAATATATGTAGACACACAACTAGTATTTTTTGCTATACCATAGAAAGTAACACAACATTGTAAAGCAAGTATGTTGTTGGTATTGCTGTGTATTCGCTCAGTCATGTCTGACTCTTTGAGACCCCATGGACTGTAGCCTGCCAGGTTCCTCTGTCCATGAGATTTCCCAGACAAGAATACTGGAGTGAGTTGCTACTTCCTTCTCTGGGGGATCTTCCCAACTCAGAGTTCAAACCTGCATCTCCTGCACTGGCGGGCAGATTCTTTACCACTGAGCCACCAGGGAAGCCCAAAGCAAGTGTACTCCAATTAAAATTAATTTGAAAATGATAACAGGTGCATTTTTTACTGCCTGAATAATGCCACACAGAAAATATCCACTTCCATTATCCATAGCTTAGAACAACAATAATTTATTCTCACTGATCTGAGTGTCAGCTGAAGGTCAGCCGAGCCAGGCTGGACTACTGATCTAAGTTGCAGGATAGGTTCAAGTCTGCTCAACATGTGTTTTTTCTCATGTCCAAATTTCAAATGCAAGAAAGGCAAAGTTCGTGTCCAGACACATCTCAAGCCACTGTTCACCTCACCTCAATTCAATGTCCAGTTATCATTGACAACAGTAACTCACATGACCAAGAACACAGAAGTGGGGAGGGGAGGTATAGTCTTCCATGGAGATGAGGGCCATGACTATTTGCTGAATAGTAAGATCATCTGTCACAGAAAAGATGAGACATTTCTATGTTTAGATGACATGAGGTACAGATAGAGACTAGCTGAAATGATTTATCTCTGACTTGATGATTTCCTCAGATTAACTAAGGATTTCCAAGCTGAATATCTTCCCTCTCTGGTGAGCTGACATGATATAATGGTGATTGCCTTGGTTTGCTAAGGCTGCCATAGCAAATACCGCAGACTGGGTGGCTTAAACAATAGAAATTTATCGTCTCACAGTTCAGGAGTCTAGGAGTCCCAGCCCAAGGTGCTGACAGGGCTGGTTTTGCTGAGCCTTCTCTCTTGGCTGGCAGATGCCTGTCTTCTCCTGTGTCCTCACATGGTCTTCCTCAGCATGTGTCTGTCCAAATTTCTTTACTTAAAAGGACACCAGTCATATTGGATTAGGGCCCACTCTAATGACTTC
The DNA here is from genome assembly GCF_002263795.3 of Bos taurus. NCBI lineage: Eukaryota > Metazoa > Chordata > Mammalia > Artiodactyla > Bovidae > Bos > Bos taurus. The sequence continues at coordinate 7,687,823 of NC_037328.1, read as the reverse complement.
ATTCAAGTTTAGTCACTTCTTTAAAGAACTTATTTCCAAATGCCATTACATTCGGAGGTACAAGAGATCAGGATTTCAACATACAAATTTGGCGGGGGGACACAAGTCAGCCTTGTGTGGGTGCATGCTCAGTCTCTCAATCATGTTGACTTTTTGGGAATCCACGGATGCCAGGCTCCTCTGTCCATGGGATTCTCCAAGCAGGAATACTGGGGTGGGTTTCCATTTTCTCCTCCAAGGGATCTTCCCGACCCAGGGATCGAACCCAGGTCTCCTGCATTGGCAGGCAGATTCTTTACCACTGCATAACCTGGGAAGCCCTCCAACTCAACCATAAACAGTGGTCAAAAGCATAGGTTCTAGAATCAAACAGCAGTGGCTTTGAATCATGCATCAACCCCTTTCTAACTGGGTGACCAACTTTTCCAATCTCTTTTCCCATCTGTCCTGTCTCTAAATCTGGAGATCATAATATCTCCTCAGCAGATGGCTTTGCCATCACCTTTAGGAGTAAATACACAAAAGACTGTCACAGTGTTTGATACCATGTTATAAAACTCACAAATCATTGCTGTTGCCATTATTATTTTATTATTAAAATATTTTAGCAAAGTACATTCCAAGTCAGGTACTTCATATAACTATTGATTTATAAAGTCATGAAATAAAAAGAAATTCCTTTGCAGTATCTGTGAAACCAATATGCCTTCATTGGTAGGCCAATAGCAAGCCCTAAATAATTTTATGTGTCTTTATAGAAATGTATTCTTTTTTTTTTTTTAGTTTTTTTTTTAATTGGAGGATAATTACTTTACCATATTATGATGGTTTTTGCCCTACATCAACATGAATCAGCCATAGATATACATGTGTCCCCGCTGATTCTGAACCCCCCTTCCCACTTCCCTCGCTACCCTATCCCTCTAGGTTGTCCCAGAGCACCAGCTTTGGGTGCCCTGCTTCATGCATGGAACTCACACTGTCATCTAGTTTACATATAGTGATGTATATGTTTCAATTCTATTCTTTCAAATCATTCCACCCTCACCTTCTCCCATAGAGTCCAAAAGTCTGTTCTTTACATCTATGTCTTCTTTTAATTAAAAAAAAAAAAAACTTTTTTTAAAAAGCACCTTCTTACTCTTTCCCTGCAAAGGTCTTCAGAGTTAAGTATGCACTTTATTTTGCAGCTGAAGAAAGTGGGGCACATGGAGGTTTAAGCAATTTGACTGTCAGTGTGGGGTTTGGGGAAGATAAGCTGCTACAGGAATCCAGTCTTTTTCAACAAGCTTGGCTCACAGATCTCAACTGAACTGACTTTACTCCTTCCTTTGCTTCGATGATCATATACAGTTTGATTGGAGAGTTAAACTATAATTTCACAGTGATTACATGCCCCTGAAGATCATTTTGTAAGTAAATGTTTTGAAACCAAAGATAATCATTGTTGTATGACCATAAGCCTTTTTCTTATGCCATATTCTCCACCAAAGAATGTAACCAAGCCAAAGTTACGTTTTGGAGTTTCTGTAGCTGGCTCTGGGCTCCGTTCTGCATTTCTGGAACGCCAATGCCGCTGGGGTCTCTGGAGACACATTACTGTTTCCTGGCCTCTGGGATAACCTCTATCCTTTCCACTTCAGCACAAACACAAAGAAAGCTGCCATGGTGCTCTTGACACGAGGACTCACAAACACAACAAGCTAAGATGAATCAGAACCCAGTCCTTGTATAATAAGCTATTCAAAAGTGGAACATCCTGTCCAGAAGCTCTGAAATGTATTCTGATATCTGGGCATACCAAAGGTCCTCCTCTCCTTTTAGAAACTTCCTAATTGCTTGGCCACATTGTCTCCAGGAACATGTCCAGGTTCAAGAATTCTCTAAGTTGGTTGGTCAGAGCTGCACCTACCTGATAACTCCAGAGGATAGCTCAGAACTGTGGCTTCCTTACTTCTCTATTGACAAAGCAATAAACTACAGTACTGGATGTGGAGATGGAAATGGCAACCCACTCCAGTATTCTTGCTGGAAAATTCCATGAACAGAGGAGCCTAACAGGGTTGAAAAAGAGGGACACAACTGAGCGACTAAACAACAATAGTACTGTATAACAAGGACACTTTTTCTTGTGTCAAGGTGGTCTACCTTTCCTGAATTTTCAAACCAGCCTGAGATTTTTATAAAGAGTGATAAAAATTTAGATTATACATATTTATAGACCTACAGAGCAAACATGTGATTATTTGTGCAAAGCCACTTCAGTCATGTCCAATTCTTTGCAATCCTATGGACTATAGCCCCCAGGCCTTTCTGTCCATGGGATTCTTCAAGCAAGAATTCTGGAGTGGGTTGCCATGCCCTACTCCAGGGGATCTTCCCAAATGTGAGTCTCTTATGTCTCTGTTTTGGCAGGTGGGTTCTTTACCACTAGCACCACCTGGGAAACCGGAGTGATTCTTTACTCATGAGATTAGCCTTCTGGTTCATGAGTCGCAGAGTAAAAAGCAAAAGAGAAGCATCTTAATAGTCACATCTGCCTTTGGCATTTGACAATAAATTATATTCATCAGCTACCATTTTTCCAGAGTCACAAGAGAAAATGTGACACTTTTTTTTTTTTAGATGATATGAAAAGGGCTTACAGTTTACATTTCTTCAGTCTCTGTCATTTATTTCTCAGAACCCTGTCTCACTCCTTTGTGGTCATGTGGTAAATCTCATCTGGAACACATGATGTTTATATTGACTTGCCTTTTTATTCCATTTTCACTTTTTGGTGTAAAAGCAAAGGCTTTCTGGGCTTAATAATGTTTTTCACTCTTTTCATGGAAATGGTTTTTAGAAACAGAAATGATAGCAGTTTCCATATTCACATTTCCCAATAAACTTGTCATCAAAAGTTCTCAAAGAGTTCTCATTAATCACTTTTAGTCATTTCTTCCACGCAAATGAAGAGAGCTTGAAATGATTTGAGCTGTGCTTGCAGTGGATTCAAAGGCAAAACCTAAAATAATATTGCCTTTTATTTTTCAAAGAATTGAAGATGTCCCTCCATAATTCCTGGATATTGATAACACTAGGGGATCAGATTTTCCTAAAGGCAGGAGAACACACCTCCTGCTGGAAGCAAGATAAACAAGAAAACAATAAGAAGCATCTTCTTTAGAACAGACCCAGAAAAAGATGTCATTTAAATTGAACAGTTTCTATTGTTGCTCATTTGAATTTGGTGGATACTGTCTTGAACACTGAACTGTTGAAATCAAGAGATCATAAACCATGGAGAGAATCAAAATTAAAAGTTAAATCCTTGCCTGTGTGTGGATGTGTGAGGCTGTGTATATTTTCTGCAGATGGACAAGCCAGCTTGTACTTTCCTTGCCTGAGTGTGGACGTGTGACGCTGTGTATATTTTCTGCAGATGGACAAGCCAGCTTGTCCTTTCTTTCATTTGCAGCCTGTTTTGCCACAGACTGCCCTTCCAGAATTCCGGATAAACTATTTAGGTGGGATTTCTGGATCAGTTGCTGGAAATGCGATCCAATCTACCCCCCTGGTTTCCTGTGTAACCCGGAGACCTTAATCTCTGAACCCTGTTTCCTCATCAGTAACTTTATTCAAATGTGGTGGAGTAGGGGAGGTGAAGAGGTGGGGGAGTCATATGGAGGTCAAGAGGGTGAAGGGAGAAATACAAAGAATAACTTTTTGTGAGAGCAGTTATGTAGATTGCCTGAATATCCCATCAAATCTTCATGGGTCACACATTTTTGCTGGGAGAATTCATGAATTCATTATAAAAACAAGAAAGAGAAAAGATTGTGTAGGTATATCTATTTATATATCCTAAGACTATTACAGTTCTGTACATTTAGGTTCTGGATAAAATATAGAATGAAGGGGGTGTGGTATACATTTCTACAGACCACTGACTCTCCCTAACTAAAGTCTCTAAACTATCAGATTGTAAGCAGAGAAGCAAGAGTAAGAATATTTAAGTTAGTTTAGTTTTCTTAATGTGACTTAATGTGAAACAGTGGTTTTCAGCCCAAACTAGGCATCAGAACCTCATCTAAATCTTTCCAAAAATATAGATGCTTGGCTCTACACTTAAGCTACTTGAATCAGAATTTCTGAAATACTCATAAATCTCCACAGGTAATTCTGAGAAGCAAAATTGGGAAATATGTAGGCCTGAAGGATTCTGATTCTTTTGGAACTCATCAAGAACATTCTCATCACTGATTGCTATTTTTCCTTGCTCATTTTAAAAACAAGTGGACATCATCTGAATTAAACACTTGAGTTTGTGTTGGATACTCACAATAGGTACTTTCCTGTATAACACTGTCCAAAAAAATTATTCGTATTTCAAATTCCTACCACCCCACCATGTGAATCTTATTTTTGATCAGTCCTTCAGTAGAATCTTGTTTTTGATCAGTCCTTCAGTCATGTCTAACTCTCTGCGATCCCATTGATTGCAGCAGGCCAGGCTTCATTGTCCTTCACCATCTCCCAGAGTTTGCTCAAACTCATATCCGTTGAGTTGGTGATGTAAATATCTTTCTGTGAGTCAAAGTTTCTCACCCTTAGTACCATTATCATTTTAAGTAAGATGACCTTTTGTTGTGAGGGACTGCCCTGTGCATGACAGAATGTTTACCAGCATCCCTGGCCTCTGTCTAAGAGAACCCGGTTCGATCCCTGGGTCAGGAAAAGCCCCTAGAGAAGGGATGGGCTACTCATTCCAGTATTCTTGGGCTTCCCTGGTGGCTCAGACAGTAAAGAATCTGCCTGCAATATGGGAGACCTTAGTTCGATCTCTGGGTTGGGAATTTCCCCTGGAAGAGGGCATGGCAACCCACTTCAGTATTCTTGCCTGGAGAATCCCCATGGACAGAGGAGCCTGGTGGGCTACAGTCCATGGGGTCACACAGAGTCAGACATGACTGAGCAACTAAGCACACTAGCTTCTGTCTGGCCAAATATCCCCTAGAGCACAGAATCAGCTCCAGCTGAGAATCACTGCTTTGTTTGAGAGGAAGAAACACACAGCAGTAGCATTGCATTAACTATTTCTCATCTGTCAAGCTTTCCTTGGACTTCCCTGGTGGCTCAGATGGTAAAGAATCTGTCTGCAATGCAGAAGATTGAGGTTCGATCCCTGGATCAGAAAGATCCCCTGGAGATGGGAATGGCAATCCACTCTAGTATTCTTGCCTGGAGAATTCCATGGTCAGAGGAGCCTGGCAGGCTACAGTCCTTGGTGTCTGACCTGGGTCTCCCAGAACACTCAGGGGATCTTCCTGATGCTCTGGCATCAGTGGTTTAGTTTAGTCGCTGTTTAGTCGATGCTGCTGCTGCTAAATTGCTTCAGTTGTGTCCGACTCTGTGGGACCCCATAAACGGCAGCCCACTAGTCTCCTCTGTCCCTGGTATTCTCCAGGCAAGAATACTGGAGTGGGTTGCCATTTCCTTCTCCAATACATGAAAGTGAAAAGTGAAACTAAATTCTCCCAGTCGTGCCCTCTGAGTCATGTCCAATTCTTTGTGACCTCATGGACTGCAGCACATCAGGCTCCCCTGTTCTTCACCATCTCCTGGAGTTTGTTCAAATTCATGTCCATTAAGTCGGTGATACTATCTAACCATCTCATCCCCTGCTGTCCCCTTATCCTTCTGCCCTCAATCTTTCCAGCATCAGGGTCTTTAATCCTTCAATTATCACCTCTTACTATCCCTGTGGTCTCCACCAGGGAGAGGTAATTACTAGTGAATAACCACTGCTTCATTCCGCCATCTCTAGGGCAATCATAGAGCTGCTCAAGGCCATTCTTCTTCCAAAGACTTCTCCTAAGAAGCCATTCCCTCAAGATAACTCTATTCCAAAGAATTAAGTGTGAGAGGCTCTGGATGTCAGGCATCACTGTGACCTTGATGGACCTGGAAAAAGAGTAAATTGTCTTCCTTCTGAGGCATAATAATTTTATATTCAATTATTTACCATTGTAGTTTCTCATCTCTTTTACTATGTTCTTCCCCCAATCACTGAAGTAACTGGAGGGTTTTCTCTACAGAATCTTGACAGATACAGTCTGAAGTACAGTTACTTGAAACACTAGATAGGTCTTGTAAATCTATAGCAGAAACAAATGTCATGAAAGCCAAGATGATACATATGTTCATTCTGGGATTCAAATTACATCCAAAGGATAAGAAGGTAAATGGGAAAGAGAGAATCTTGAGTTGACAAAATTTAAATACTAAATTGATACATGCCAAGGCAGAGTGATCATTGCAACTTAAACCGGAATAGTCAGGCTTGGGTATAGATAAGTTATTTTTAAAATTATATTTCTGCAGGTGAGAATGTATAACTGTTAATGACAACCCCTGCACCATTTTCACCCTGGACAAAAACCTCTGAACTCCCCAAAGGACCTTCTCACTTCCACTTGAGCCAATGGTTTTTCCATTTCCCCCTCACTGGATAAGCAAACTCGATTCTATGACAATTATTTTATGATCTTTTTTGTCCCCAAGATTGGTGATATCATGTAAAACTGTTGCATTTTTTTTATACATTAGAAAATGCACACATTTTCGCTGTGCTCTGTACATTATCTCAAGTAAGTATCTCCATTTTAAAAATAAGAATCAGGCAAATAAAGATGAAGTAACTTGATCAAAGTTAACAAATGGCAATTCCTAGACTACCACGTCAATCTGCTGATTTGAACACCATGTCCTGCACAATGTATCCTGGTAGCTAAATATTCCAAAGTGCTTTCAATTGACAGGAAATAGTTTTATGAATATCTTAGATTATAAGATAATTGAAGCAAAGCAGCGCCTTTCTATGTTTGTTAATCTGCACTGTTTGGCAAGTAACAGTACAATGTTGCAAAGGGCACAAACGGAAATGGGATTCTTGACATGTCATAACATGTCATTGTGGCTGGCTTCTCAACAATCTGTTATATTTTATATAGGCACCATTTTCTCTCCTGAAGGAGGAAATAGCAACTCACTCCAGTATTCTTGCCTGGAGAATTCCATGGACAGAGGAGCCTGAAAGGGTCACAAAGCATCCGGAAGGACTGAGCATGCACGCACTTTCTCTTGTCAGATCTCTGACTTGACCTTCTTTGCATCTGTGTTGTTTTTGCTACTGTGGATCTCTGGGATAAGCCTCATCATGTCCAGAAATCTTGTGTTCTGGAATGGTTTGTCTTACAGCCCAAATACTGACTGTTCAAACCACTCTGATGCCTTCCTCTAAAGGTCAGTACATAATGGAATCATGGTCACTCATGCTCAGATGCAAACAGCATGTTCAATTTTATATTCCATTCTAATGAATGTGGCGAATACATATCATTCCTCTTCCTGTCACCACCCTTCCCAAGGACCTACAAAAAGGGAGGGGACAGGTGGGGTTTTCCCTTTTAATAATCAGGTTTCCTGGAGTTTTCTATTGTTTCAACTGGGAATAGGCTACAAACAAGCAAGTAATATTCTGAATTTATCACCTTTTCACAGAAATTTCCAAATCCTTTCTGATAAATAGAAATCATTTTCCAAACGTGCTCAGGGAAAGCAGGAACATCCCCTGGTCCAGGAACATTTGGTCATCCTAGCTCATAATCCTGCTACAAAAATTTTCAGCCAATATAAAAGGCCACTGCTTAATATTAGTTATGACTAGGAAAGTTCTGGAACAAAATACTATTAATGATACACTTTATTAACTGGATATTATTCTCATTCCTTCACAGCTGCCTACATATGGAAACTTATGAGTGGGTGAATTATGCTAGATACAATTGTTAGACAAACAAATTCTCTAAATAAAATTCTCAGTAAATTGAGTAGAAGGGGGAGAGAAGAGAAGGGGGAGAGGCAGAATGTTAGAGAAAGCCCATAATTATCATCAGTACAAAGTGAAGTTACTACAGCTGTATATCTGGCATCTCTTAAACTCTGGGAGCTTGACAATAAGACCTAAATCTGCCAGTTTTGTTTTATTTTATTTTTTTTTTCCCCTCCAGTTCAGTTCAATTCAGCTCAGTCGCTCAGTCGTATCCGACTCTACGACCCCATGAACCGCAGCAAGCCAGGCCTCCCTGTCCATCACCAACTGCCGGAGTCCACCCAAACTCATGTCCATTGAGAAGGTGATGCCATCCAGCCATCTCATACTCTGTCGTCCCCTTCTCCACCTGCCCTCAATTTTTCCCAGCATCAGAGTCTTTTCAAATGAGTCAACTCTTCACATTAGGTGGCCAAAGTATTGGAGTTTCAGCTTCAACATCAGTCCTTCCAATGAACATCCAGGACTGATATAATGAATGTGTAAATACAGTATGAATTGTCATTTCTATAAAGCACTTTGAGATTGTATATATTTTTGCTGTTTAAGACAATCCCATCCTGTTCCATTACTACCATCTACTGAGGTGTCTGCCTTTGACTCCCCCATAATCAAAGATCTACCTGATATCTCTGCTCAAATGGCTCACAGGTAACAGAACCTCATATATCCCAAGTGAAGCAATTCCACTAAGTAAAATAGAACAAGCATCTGAAATTCCAAAATTGGACTTATTTTATGCCTAGTAAAAATGTGTTTAACAGATAAATGAGTGTTAGTTGCTCAGTCGTGTCCAACTCTGCGACCCCATGGACTGTATCCCTCCAGGCTACTCTGTCCACAGAATTCTCCAGACAAGAATACTGGAGTGGGTAGCCATTCCTTTCTCCATGAGATCTGCTCTACCTAGGGATGGAATCCAGGTTCCCTGCGTTGCAGAGACTCTTTATCATGTGAGCCACCAGAGAAGCTACAGGTAAATACAAAACAAAAGTAGAATATGCTACTTTATTTTTTAACTTATCTTTAATTGGAGTATAATTGCTTTACAATGTTGTGTTCATTTCTGCCATACAGCAACATAAATCAGCCACAAGTATACATATCAATATATCCCCTCCCTCTTGTTCTTCCCTCCCACCTCCCCCAACCCATCCCTCTAGGTCATCACAGGGCACCGGAGTGAGCTCCGTTTGCTACACGGCAACTTCCCACTAGCTATCTATTTCAAACACGGCAGTGTGTCTATGTCAGTGCTACTCTCAATTCAGCCCACTCTCTCCTTCCCTATTGTGTCCACAAGTCTGTTCTCTACATCTGCAGAACTGAACTAACTACATGGGAATGGGGACATCAATACCCGATTTAATCTTATTCCAGTGTTCACTTGTTTTTGATTCTCCTAAAAGCATGGATAATTATTAAGTTTAAAAAAATTGATGACATTAAATGCCTTTATTATAATTAAACAATGCTCCTACTATACCATTTCCCTCTAAAACTCCAGTGTGTGTTCCCTCCTTCCTGTTCTTATTTGCTCACATTTTATCCTTCATTTTATTTACTTTATTAATTAGGATCTTTAAGGCTCAATTAAGTTTGAATTAAATATGATAACTATTAAAACAGACTTCTATTGATCTATATTTCTGTCTTTGTGCCAGTATCATACTCTCTTGGTGACTGTGGCTTTGTGGTAGAGCCTGAAGTCACGCAGGTTGATTCCTCCAGTTCCATTCTTCTTTCTCAAGATTGCTTTGGCTATTCGAGGTATTTTTGTATTTCCATATAAATTATGAAATTATTTGTTCTAGCTCTGTGAAATATACCATTGGTAGCTTGATGGGGAGTGCATTGAATCTATAGATTGCTTTGGGTAGTATACTCATTTTCACTATATTGATTCTTCTGATCCATGAACACAGTATATTTCTCCATCTATTAGTGTCCTCTTTGATTTTTTTCACCAGTGTTTTGTAGTTTTCTATATACAGGTCTTTTGTTTCTTTAGGTAGATACATTCCTAAGTATTTTATTCTTTTCGTTGCAATGGTAAATGGAATTGTTTCCTTAATTTCTCTTTCTATGTTCACATTATTAGTGTATAGGAATGCAAGGGATTTCTGTGTGTCAATTTTATATCCTGCAACTTTACTATATTCATTGATTAGCTCTAGTAATTTTCTGGTAGAGTCTTTAGGGTTTTCTATGTAGAGGATCATGTCATCTGCAAACAGTGAGAGTTTTACTTCTTCCTTTCCAATTTGGATTCCTTTTATTTCTTTTTCTGCTCTGATTGCTATGGCCAAAACTTCCAAAACTATGTTGAATAGTAGTGGTTAAAGTGGGCACCCTTGTCTTGTTCCTGACTTTAGGAGAAATGCTTTCAATTTCTCACCATTATTTGCTGTGGGTTTGTCATATATAGCTTTATTATGTTGAGGTATGTTCCTTCTATTCCTGCTTTTTGGAGGGTTTTTTATCATAAATGGATGTTGAATTTTGTCAAAGGCTTTCTCTGCATCTATTGAGATAATCATATGGCTTTTATTTTTCAATTTGTTAATGTGCTATATTACATTGATTGATTTGTGGATATTGAAGTATCCTTGCATCCCTGGGATAAAGTCCACTTGGTCATGATGTATGATCTTTTTAACGTATTGTTGGATTCTGATTGCTAGAATTTTGTTAAGGAGTTTTGCATCTATGTTCATCAGTGATATTGGCCTGTAGTTTTCTTTTTTTGTGGCATCTTTGTCAGGTTTTGGTATTAGGATGATGGTGGCCTCATAGAATGAGTTTGGAAGTTTATGTTCCTCTGCAATTTTCTGGAAGAGTTTGAATAGGATAGGTGTTAGCTCTTCTCTAAATTTTTGGTAGAATTCAGCTGTGAAGCCATCTGGACCTGGGCTTTTGCTTGCTGGAAGATCTCTGATTACAGTCTCAATTTCCTTGCTTGTGATAGGTCTATTAAGATTTTCTATTTCTTCCTGGTTCAACTTGGAAAGTTGTACTTTTCTAAGAATTTGTCCATTTCTTCCACGTTGTCCATTTTATTGGCATATAATTGTTGATAGTAGTCTCTTATGATCCTTTGCATTTCTGCGTTGTCTGTTGTGATCTCTCCTTTTTCATTCCTAATTTTATTGATTTGATTTTTCTCCCTTTGTTTCTTGATGAGTCTGGCTAATGGTTTGTCAATTTTATTTATCCTTTCAAAGAACCAGCTTTTGGCTTTGTTGATTTTTGTTATGGTCTCTTTTGTTTCTTTTGCATTTATTTCTGCCCTAATTTTTAAGATTTCTTTCCTTCTACTAACCCTGGGGTTCTTCATTTCTTCCTTTTCTAGTTGCTTTAGGTGTAGAGTTAGGTTATTTATTTGACTTTTTTCCTTATTTCTTGAGGTATGCCTGTATTACTATGAACCTTCCCCTTAGCACTGCTTTTACAGTGTCCCACAGGTTTGGGGTTGTTGTGTTTTCATTTTCATTTGTTTCTATGCATATTTTATTTCTTTTTTTATTTCTTCTGTGATTTGTTGGTTATTCAGCAACGTGTTGTTTAGCCTCCATATGTTGGAATTTGTAATAGTTTTTCTCCTGTAACTGAGATCTAATCTTACTGCATTGTGGTCAGAAAAGATGCTTGGGATGATTTCAATTTTTTTGAATTTACCAAGGCTAGACTTATGGCCCAGGATGTGATCTATCCTGGAGAAAGTTCCATGTGCACTTGAGAAAAAGGTGAAATTCATTGTTTTTGAGTCAAATGTCCTATAGATATCAATTAGGCCTAACTGGTCTATTGTATCATTTAAAGTTTGTGTTTCCTTGTTAATTTTCTGTTTAGTTGATCTATCCATAGGTGTGAGTGGGGCATTAAAATCTCCCACTATTATTGTGTTATTGTTAATTTCCCCTTTCATACTTGTTAGCATTTGTCTTACATATTGTGGTGCTCCTATGTTGGGTGCATATATATTTATAATTGTTATATCTTCTTCTTAGATTGATCCTTTGATCATTATGTAGTGTCCTTCTTTGTCTCTTTTCACAGCCTTTATTTTAAAGTCTATTTTTCTGATATGAGTATTGCTACTCCTGTTTTCTTTCAGTCTCTATTTGCATGGAATATCTTTTTCCAGCCCTTCACTTTCAGTCAGAGATAAATCCATGCACCTATGGACACCTTATCTTTGACAAAGGAGGCAGGAATATACAATGGAGAAAAGACAATCTCTTTAACAAGTGGTGCTGGGAAAACTGGTCAACCATTTGTAAAAGAATGAAACTAGAACACTTTCTAACACCATACACCAAAATAAACTCAAAATGGATTAAAGATCTAAACGTAAGACCAGAAACTATAAAACTCCTAGAGGAGAACATACCCAAAACACTCTCTGACATAAATCACGACAGGATCCTCTATGACCCACCTCCCAGAATATTGGAAATAAAAGCAAAAATAAACAAATGCGACCTAATCAAAATTAAAAGCTTTTGCACAACGAAGGAAACTATAAGCAAGGTGAAAAGACAGCATTCAGAATGGGAGAAAATAATAGCAAATGAAGCAACTGACAAAGAATTAATCTCAAAAATATACAAGCAACTCCTGCAGCTCAATTCCAGAAAAATAAACGACCCAATCAAAAAACGGGCCAAAGAACTAAATAGACATTTCTCCAAAGAAGACATACAGATGACTAACAAACACATGAAAAGATGCTCAGCATCACTCATTATCAGAGAAATGCAAATCAAAACCACTATGAGGTACCATTTCAATGGCTACTATTCAAAAGTCTACAAGTAATAAATGCTGGAGAGGGTGTGGAGAAAAGGGAACCCTCTTACACTGCTGGTGGGAATGCAAACTAGTACAGCCACTATGGAGAACAGTGTGGAGATTCCTTAAAAAACTGGAAATAGAACTGCCATACGACCCAGCAATCCCACTGCTGAGTATATACACTGAGGATACCAGAATCAAAAGAGACACGTGTACCCCAATGTTCATCGCAGCACTGTTTATAATAGCCGGGACATGGAAGCAACCTAGATGTCCACCAGTAGATGAATGGATAAGAAAGCTGTGGTACATATACACAATGGAGTATTACTCAGCCATTAAAAAGAATACATTTGAATCAGTTCTAATGAGGTAGATGAAACTGGAGCCTATTATACAGAGTGAAGTAAGCCAGAAAGAAAACACCAATACAGCATACTAACACATATATATGGAATTTAGAAAGATGGTAATGATAACACTGTATGCAAGACAGCAAAAGAGACACAGATGTATAGAACAGTCTTTTGGACTCTGTGGGAGAGGGTGAGGGTGGTATGGTTTGGGAGAATGGCATTGAAACATGTATATTATCATATGTGAAATGAATCACCAGTCCAGGTTCGATGCATGATACAGGATGCTCAGGGCTGGTGCACTGGGATGACCCAGAGGGATGGTATGGGGAGGGAGGTGGGAGAGGGGCTCAGGATGGGGAACACATGTGGCAGATTCATGTTGATGTATGGCAAAACTGATACAATATTGTAAAGTGATTAGCCTCCAATTAAAATAAATAAATTTTTATTTTAAAAAATGAAATAAAATAAACAGACTTGTTTGTTTTTAAAAACAAATATGGGTGACCAGCCATTTAGACATCAAAATAATCACTATATCAGAATATAGGCATTATAAGTGGGTTAATTTTGCCACTTGGTTTATGGTTACTGTTTTGAATCTAACAGTTCTTAGTGACAGTCTTTAAACATTCCCATAATGCTACCAATGGTTTTATTTTTTACACTTTACCCATCCATAAAAGTACCTACATGACATTACAATTTGGCATTATTAATGATTAAATTCCAAGCTAAAGCACTCAACTAGAATGAGACCTCTGATTTTTTAATCAACACTTTTCATATGTTCTATTTTTAGAACATATAAATTATGTAGTTTGTGGTGTGTCCAATAGAGTAACCGTGATGAAATTTTTAAAAACTTACAAGTAAGAATGTGGCCTGTTAGTCAAATTGTGCTTTTAATCTGTAAAGGCATTACATCATGAGTCATTTAGAGGAAAGGGTAGAGTTTCCTCTTGAATTCATTACTGCATGAAAAGTAACATTTAGAAGGTAAAGTGTACAAAATGAAATTATACCTCTCAGGTATAAGTATTTTTCCCATGAGAAAGTACACCTTCTATTTAAAAAGAGACCAACAGTATTCTTTCTCTATTTCTTAATGTATAAATAGCTGGAAACTTATGAGCTCATTAGTAAAATCTTTAGGACTTCTGATGCCAAAAAGAGGCAGTGCAAATCAAGGCCATATAAAAATATAGCAAAAGGAGACTGCTTCATTTAAGGAAATAGTACATGTAGATTTGTTCACTAGAGTCTAGAAATTTTTCCAGAAGCAAAAAAAAAAAAAATCCAGTCAAATGTATTTCTTCAAGAGCACTGTGTAAATAAAATGGATAGCTTCTCTCACACGCTTATGATTTAAAAACTGAATATTCAGGAACTTCCAATATTCATGTGCTTGATTAAACATTAAGACACGTTAAAATTAAAATTTTAATGTAATGTCTGAACTGTGTCTTTCTTGCAATAGTTAATTTTTTAAAAAATGAAAAAAGAAAGGCCATAATATAAAAGGCTAGTGAGTATCAGTTCTCTTCTCTTCCAACCAATATCCCTGCCTCTCAGATTTTTCACTGTTAATGCAGTTTTACAAGTTCTTATCTATTTTGCAGAATGGGAAAGACTAGGGATCTCTTCAAGAAAATCAGAGATACTAAAGGAAAATTTCATGCAAAGATGGGCTCGATAAAGGACACAAATGGTATGAACCTAAAAGAAGCAGAAGATATTAAGAAGAGATGGCAAGAATACACGGAAGAACTGTACAAAAAAGATCTTCACGACCCAGATAATCATGATGGTGTGATCACTGAACTAGAGCCAGACATCCTGGAATGTTAAGTCAAGTGGGCCTTAGAAAGCATCACTATGAACAAAGCTAGTGGAGGTGATGGAATTCCAATTGAGCTATTCCAATTCCTGAAAGATGATGCTGTGAAAGTGCTGCACTCAATATGCCAGCAAACTTGGAAAACTCAGCAGTGGCCACAGGACTGGAAAAGGTCAGTTTTCATTCCAATCCCAAAGAAAGGCAATGCCAAAGAATGCTCAAACTACCGCACAATTGCACTCATCTCACACGCTAGTAAAGTAATGCTCAAAATTCTCCAAGCCAGGCTTCAGCAATATGTGAACCGTGAACTTCCTGATGTTCAAGCTGGTTTTCGAAAAGGCAGAGGAACAAGAGATCAGATTGCCAACATCCGCTGGATCATGGAAAAAGCAAGAGAGTTCCAGAAAAACATCTATTCTGCTTTATTGACTATGCCAAAGCCTTTGACTGTGTGGATCACAATAAACTGTGGAAAATTCTGAAAGAGATGGGAATACCAGACCACCTGATCTGCCTCTTGAGAAATGTGTATGCAGGTCAGGAAGCAACAGTTAGAACTGGACATGGAACAACAGACTGGTTCCAAATAGGAAAAGGAGTTTGTCAAGGCTGTATATTGTCACCCTGTTTATTTAACTTCTATGCAGAGTACATCATGAGAAACGCTGGACTGGAAGAAACACAAGCTGGAATCAAGATTACCGGGAGAAATATCAATAATGTCAGATATGCAGATGACACCACCCTTATGGCAGAAAGTGAAGAGGAACTCAAAAGCCTCTTGATGAAAGTGAAAGTGGAGAGTGAAAAAGTTGGCTTAAAGCTCAACGTTCAGAAAACAAAGATCATGGCATCCAGTCCCACCACTTCATGGGAAATAGATGGGGAACAGTAGAAACAGTGTCAGACTTTATTTTGGGGGGCTCCAAAATCACTGCAGATGGTGACTGCAGCCATGAAATTAAAAGATGCTTACTCCTTGGAAGGAAAGTAATGACCAACCTAGATAGCATATCCAAAAGCAGAGACATTACTTTGCCAACAAAGGTTCATCTAGTCAAGGCTATGGTTTTTCCTGTGGTCATGTATGGATGTGAGAGTTGGACTGT
The DNA here is from genome assembly GCF_002263795.3 of Bos taurus. Lineage (NCBI taxonomy): Eukaryota > Metazoa > Chordata > Mammalia > Artiodactyla > Bovidae > Bos > Bos taurus. The sequence continues at coordinate 7,671,839 of NC_037328.1, read as the reverse complement.
GAAAGAGGGCTGAGTGCCGAAGAATTGATGCTTTTGAACTGTGGTGTTGGAGAAGACTCTTGAGAGTCCCTTGGACTGCAAGGAGATCCAACCAGTCCATTGTTGGAGATCAGCCCTGGGATTTCTTTGGAAGGAATGATGCTAAAGCTTAAACTCCAGTACTTTGGCCACCTCATGAGAAGAGTTGACTCATTAGAAAAGACTCTGATGCTGGGAGGGATTGGGGGCAGGAGGAGAAGGGGATGACAGAGGATGAGATGTCTGGATGGCATCACTGACTCGATGGACGTGAGTCTGAGTGAACTCTGGGAGTTGGTGATGGACAGGGAGACCTGGCGTGCTGCGATTCATGGGGTCGCAAAGAGTCAGACACGACTGAGCGACTGATCTGATCTGATCTATTTTGCAAGGTTACTATGAGAATAAATTCAAGTGACGTTTGTGAAAGTATTGGGAATCTGAGCTATAAAAGGGTGATGTAATGAACAGTTGAGAGAATTTGAGCATAGTTAGCATATTAAGCCTGGAGAAAAGATGATGTGGGTTGCATAGAATAGATATCATCAAATATTTCAAGAACTGATCTATGGAAGCAAGATTAGAACTATTCGATCACACACACACACACACACAAATAAACTAATAAGTATAAATAACAAGGGAATAGGTCAGGCTCAGTGGAAAGGAAGACATTTGTAAAAGAACTTTGGGAAGTATGAAATTCCCTACACTGAAAATGTTCAAATATAAGTTAAAAGCCATTGAATATTATTACAGGTGCTCAGGAGAAAGTTAATTTACCAAAGGGCAACTGGAGTATGTGGTCTTTATGTCCTTTCAGAATTAAGAAAGTAGTAATTTGGAATGTGTACAAGGCATAAAAACAGAGTTCTTATTTCTCTTGTATTGTTATTTTCAATGTTCTTTTCATCAGGGCCAAAGCTAGATGAAGCATGGGCTTCATAAAGCTGTAATGTTCTTCCACAGAGGCAGTGTTTTATACCTTGATCTTCTCCAGGTCAAGGATAAGCAGAAGTGGGAGAAATGCCCTAGGAGCAAACCACAAAGTACGTGGATACATATGTAACAACAGGCTGGAAGGCTGGACAGGCAAGAGAGTCACAAGAGAAGGATGAGGACTTACAAGCTGACATTTCTTTGCTCTGGGATTAGCACTGTGCCTGCAAAAAATTGGTTACTTATATGGCTTGGGTTTAACCAAATTGATAGGATCCATGTTATTGAAGTCTTTGTATCTGGCTGTAGGAAGATAAAATGTACATCAAAAAAATTGTTTTAATTAAGTGATTATCAAAATAATTTATTGAAATCATTAAGAATAAATTCAGGGGCTTCCCTGGTGGCTCAGTGGTAAAGAATCCACCGGCCAATGCAGAAGACACAAGTTCAATCCATGATTGGGGAAGATCTCCCATGGCACAGGGCAATGAAGTCCATGTGCCACAGCTGAGCCTGTGCTCTAGAGGCCGGAGCTCAAACTACTGAAGCCTATGCACCCTACAGCCTGTGCTCCACAGCAGGAGTCTGCTGCAGTGAGAAGCCCACACACCGCACCTAGAGAGTAGCCCACGCTCACCACAACTGGAGAAAGGGCCACACAGCAACGAAGACCCAGCATAGCCAAAAATAATAATAATCTTAAAAAAAAAAAAGAATACATTTGATAATCATCTGATTTTAAAAGTTACATATGGTCTAGTTAATTCAGGTCCTAACCCTTTCTTTTCCTCAAGGTCGTTGTTCCTTGTTGTTTTTCCATGAGTTGCCCAGATAATTCTCTCAAAGCTCTGTATCTTTGTTTGTCTTTCTGGAAACATCCTTGCTGAGCTGTGAGCATAATGCTAACACTCCAGCAGTGTTCTAAAGAACTTTGGCAACATCTAACATTTTGCTGGGAGGCCTGGAACTGCCTCTTAACCCAATTTTAGCATCAAATTCAAAACACACTCAATATTAAATCAAAAGAACATAAAAGTTTATTTAATAAACATGTTGGGGTGTCTTATGCTAGGAGTTGGAGCCATAAAGATAAAGATTGCCAACAATGAGTTTCTGTAGTCCAACAAATCCATTTTCAATTGCTCTGGATCCCACCTCAAAATATATATGTACACAGACTCAGGAGTCTAACATGAACTCTTCATAAGGTACTTGTGTTGCTTATAATAAAAAAATTCAGAAATAAATTAAACATAAAAGCCCTTTGAATAGAGCACCATACTGACTGATAAATTTGAGTCTAGATCAAATGATAATTCCATCATTTTTTATATGTAAAGTCATATATATATAACCAACTTAATGAAACTGATTATAAGTATTATTTCTTAAATACTTCTAACTATGAAGAATTGAAAAATCAATTCTAGGTAAATATGGCAATATAGTTAAGCCGTAGCCAGCCTGAAAATCTCAGGGTCATTAGTGTTCAAACATCTCACCAGAAATGAGAACTCAGTGAAATCCAAAGTTCTTGAAATGTTCAAAAAAAATCATCCTATTATAAAAACAGCAATGCTTCATTCCTCAAGCTGTTTTTTTTTCTTTTTAGCCACAAGAGCCCACTAAAATAATTATCCATGTTACAAATCATTTCAACAGGAAGAAAATCTCAGAAAATCAAGCATATTTAACTCGATAAAAACCATGAACTAAACAGGAAGTTCCAACTAAAATTTTGAACTTATAATATGCTGTCATTTGTGCTTTATTCAAATAAGAGAATATTGAATTGTAGCAACTAGATAGAGTTCAGCTGAAGGCAGAGATGTAAAACTCACCTCTTCCCTGGTAGTTCAAAATAATACTGGACACACATTTGCACTTGGCTAAGACACAACAGCAGGCAAGAATACCTTGTACAGGATTCTTCATTGCCCTCGTTTTATCTTCTTCCTCTCTTCTTTGTTAATCTTGATTCTCTTAGGATAGGAGAAGGACAGTGGGATGGGAGTGGGGGTGAGTAGGTAGAATTGCTGGGAAAGAGAAAGAAACATGGCACCTTCTTTTAAGAACTGGGTCTTTTCAATTCACAATTCCCCTAGTCCTTGGAACAAAACAGACATGCAATAAATATGCATAATGAAATTAATGTTTTCTTCCAATCTGAGTTTTATTTCTTCTTCTTTGTCCTCATTTTTCCTTCGCTTCATCTCCTCACACCATTACCCGATTCAACTATGTCTTTCAAAAGCATAACCCACTTTCCTGATACATTTTCAAATGAATTCATGCTCCTAGATAAAAGTGGAAGACCAAAGAAATATCAATATCTGGAGATAAAAATAATTAACGGGGTAGGTACTCTTTTAGTTCAGAGCCAGGCAGGGAAATTCTTGCTCTATTCATCATGATCTGCCCAATCCCAATAATTTCTTGGACTGGTTTTGCTGGGAGGTAAAATCTGGAACCCCTATATTGACGTAGAATGCAGAAATTTGCTGGTACACTGACCACCTGAATCAAAATCACTTAGCATCTTCATTAAATATTCAAATCCCTGGGTCTCACCCAGACCTGTTCCAATAGAACCTCCAGGGGAGCAAACATGAGTATCTGTTTTTTTCTTGAGTTCCCAAAGTGATTCTCAATGAAAACTATGGTTTGAAAACCACCATTACAGGAAAGTTGACCCAATTTCTAACCTCCTTGAACTTAGGTTTTTTTTTTTTTTTTTTTGAACTTAGGTTTTCTCCAACTTTTTCTCAAGAAGACTTATTCATTTATTCAGCATTCATTCAACGTCTGGTTCAGACTTCCGGAGTCACAAAGAAAATTAGCCTGAGTTTACATATGAGAATCATTAACCTCCTACAGAAAAGTACTTGCTTAATCAAGAAATTAATACATTCTGCAGACCATGGATTTTTAAAGTGGTTTTTAAAATTTTCCTTTAGAATAAATCTCTAATTGCAAAAGCAATTTCTTAAATGTTTCATTGGAATTCATCATTATGCATATCAATGGTTCCATAAAAAAGGTTATCAAAATGGTACATTAATAAACAGCGAATGGCTTACTGCATCAAAAATGATAACAGAACCAATTTGGAAGCATAATCTCCATCATACCTGCCAGCCTGAAACCTTCATGGGTGTTACACCTGTGTAGTTACAGAGTCTCACTCTCAGTGGAGGTCCAGCACTTGGTTTAATGCACCGCTGTCTCTTTCTGGAAATTTTTAATAATCCAAACTCTGAACTTGAGTTGTGTGAGTTTAGACCTCTGGGACCATGAAGCCTGTGCATGAGCAAAGGAGATACAGTCCTCTGGCAGCCAGCCAACACATGTGCAGACACAGGTTCAATCAGTGCTGAAAGTGGGCAGCTTGGAACATCCAGCCTGGCCAATCACTCTTAAGATTGGGACCCCTCTTGACATTAACAATGGAAGCTACAGCAGGGGCTGCAACCCTGGAGGATAGGAGGGCCTTCTGTGGGGAAGGACCCTCTTTGGGAAAGCAGCTAGCCTGCCCGTGCCTGGAGTTCATCCAAGCAATATCTGTACACCTCTTAACTCTCTGGCCTAGCACAGGGACAGACACTTCCAGTACACAAGCTATAAACGTTGTCAGTATTATTACAAAGTAAAAGTGTGCACGGTGGACACGGCAAGAAGACATATCAGGGAGTTGCTATTAGAATCTGTCAGAGTTTAGAGCCTGTGGTTTTGAAAACTGCTTGCAATATTACCAAGCAGGTTATCTGCAAGCTTTGGAAAGGCAATTTACTTTAAAGATCATCACGTTTCATGGGAAAGTATTATTGTTATTTTATTCTGGCACAAAATACTATATTTTGTATTTATAAGTTTATGCCATTACATGTTTATCTTATTACTTCTATTTAATATTATTAGTTGGAGAAGGCAATGGCAACCCACTCCAGTACTAACAATATTTTTAAGGGAAAAAGCTGTATATTTTACTTTCAATTGCACTTTGTAATTTTTTTTTTTTTTGAATGAAGGACCCTGCATTTTTACTTTCAATTGTGTCCTATAAATGACATAGCCACCACTGCCTTTGAGGCCATTTTACAGTCAAGAGAAATAAAATCTGTAAGGGTTAAATGACTTTGCCATGGTCCCAAGCCCCAAGGCCAACTAAGGAGAACCAGTTCCTAGACTTAGAATTTGGGAAGGTAGGGCCTTGAAGCCATAAAGAGCCCACTGAGAAATCTAATTATGAGACAGAAAGCCTCAGGAGTACTCGCCTTGTTAATAACCACAGAGAGGACTTCCCTGGTGGTCCAGTGGTAAAGAATCCACCTGCCAATGCAGAGGACGCTAGTTTCATCCCTGGTCCAGGAAGATTCCACACGCCATAAGGCAACTAAGCCCTTATGCCACAATTACTGAACCTGAACATCCTAGAGCCTCTGCTGCACAAAAGTAGAAGCCACCATAATGAGAATCTCAGGCACCACGCTAGAGAGTAGCCCAGGCTTGCTGCAATGAGAAAAAGCTCACATGCAGCAAAGAAGACCCAGCACAGCCACAAATAAATAAAATTTAAAATAACAATAATAATAACCACAAGAAACAGAGGAGAAGCCAAGGTACACAGTCACCAGGCAGAGCAGAGCAAACTACAGAACAGACATACTCGGAACACCTGGCATCCAGCAGAGAAAGGAGTCCTCAGACTCAGCAGAATCTATTGTATCTTTATCTTCCCAATGAAAACCTGCATTCCTTGGCAATTGTCTGTGGGTACCAGCCAAAATCCCTATGTGCTGTTAAGTAATGATGACTATTTTATTTACGAGGACCCAGCAACAATTGGCAGATGCCACAGAGTGCAGATGCACTCTGGCCTGCAGAGTGGATTCAGAGCTGCCGGAACTCATTCTGATGGGTCATTGCCAGAGTGACCGATTGTCCAATGTTCTGACCCTCACACCAGGATGGGGCTTCCAGTAAATATGTGTTAAATGACCCTGTGGAAAGACTTCAAGACGTGCTGCAGCACAGACAGACCCCTGTTCATTTTTTTCTCACTTACTCAACTACTGATCCTTTAGGGGCAAGCATTGATCTAGCTCACCCACATATCTTATGAAGGGGAAAACTGGGAATCAGAAGCTTGAGGTTATTCATCCAAGGTCTGACAGCTAGGGAGAAGCCCACGTAGGGCCAGAAATCAGTTCTCACTCTGAAATGTCATGTCCAGTTGAGGTTTCCTAAACTGAAGGATAGTTTAGTCGGACTCTCATAGAGGGGTCACAATCTATAAAGTTAATATTGTGAATCAGCTAAACTATTTGAATTAATGTTACTTAATATATATAGCACGGACTTCCCAGGTGGCACCAGCGGTAAAGAACACAACTGCCAATACGGGAGATACAGGAGACCTGGGTTCCATCCCTGAGTCAGGAAGATCCTCTGGAGGAGGGCATGGCAACCCACTCCAGTATTCTTGTCTGGAGAACCCCACAGACAGAGGAGCCTGGCAGGCTATGGCCCAGAGCGTCACAAAGCATGAGACACAACTGAAGCAATTTAGCAGGAACAAGTGTGCATAACTATATAGCACCATTTCTGTAACTTTAAAGTCTCAATCTTGAAATATATTTCAATCAGGGCTCTGGAGATATTGTGGTCTTCCCAGGTGGCTCTAGTGGTAAAGAACCTGCCTGCCAAAGCAGGAGACATAAGAGATGTGGGTTCGATCCCTGGATTGGGAAGATTCCCTGGAGAAGGGCTTGGCAACCCACTCCAGTATTCTTGCCTGGAAAATCCCATGGACAGAGGAGCCTGATAGGCTATAGTCCATGGGGTCACATAGAGTAGGACAGGACTGAAGTGACTTAGCAGCAGCAGCAGCAGCATTCACACACATGGAGATAGTATATGAACTTTCTACTGAATCTAAAATGTTTAGGTCATATTGTTCAAAACACCTCACTGCAGATGCAGAATTGAACTAAAGTGGCTCACTTAACATCACATAGCTCTTTCAGTTCAGTTCAGTTCAGTTGCTCAGTCATGTCTGACTCTTTGTGACCCCATGAATCACAGCATGCCAGGCCTCCCTGTCCATCACCAACTCCCAGAGTCCACCCAGATTCATATCCATCGACTCAGTGATGCCATCCAGCCATCTCATCCTCTGTTGTCCCCTTCTCCTCCTGCCCCCAATCCCTCCCAGCATCAGGGTCTTTTCCAATGAGTCAACTCTTCGCATGAGGTGGCCAAAGTATTGGAATTTCAGCTTCAGCATCAGTCTTTCCAATGAACACATAGCTCTTTAGTGACACAATAATACCAAGACTCAGATCACCTTACTCTTCCTGTGGTGTTCATTCCTCACAATCACAGCTGCACTCACTTCTGTTTTTCAAAGGAAATGTCTGTGTGAACGACCCGTTTAGCACAAAGCAAGCTGCCATGTAACCGTGTAATCATGTAACCTGAATACAAGTTTATTTTTCTCTGGGACAAGGTGTGAACAACCACATCTGAGAAGTGAGAGGAGCCCTGCAATGATGTACTGCTGTAGCCTTGAGGAAACTGCCCTCTACTGGGAAGCAGAAGGGAGTCCCCTAACTATACCTAAAGGAGCAGGGTTTTTGTTTTCTTGGTTGGTTTTTTAGATACTTTTATTGGAGAAGAGGGCAGCAGAGGATGAGATGGTTAGATAGCATCACCGATTCAATGGACATGAACTTCAGCAAATCCTAGGAGATACTGGAGAACAGGGAAGCCTGGAATGCTGCAGGCCATGACCTCACAAAGAGTTGGACATGACTTGGCTATAACCCCATGGACTGTAGCTCACCAGGTTCCTCTGTTCATGGAATCTTCCAGGCAAGAATACTGGAGCAAGTTGCCATTTCCTACTCCAGGGGACCTTCTTATCCAGGGATCAAACCTGCATCTCCTAGGGGTCTCTGGCATTGGCAGATAGATTCTTTACCACTGAGCCACCTGGGAAGCCTAGGTGTACAGTCAGGTATGCTGCTAAATCACTTCAGTCATGTCCGACTCTGTGCAACCCCATAGACGGAAGCCCACCGGGCTCCCCCGTCCCTGGGATTCTCTAGGCAAGAACACTGGAGTGGGTTGCCATTTCCTTCTCCAACAGTCAGGTATACATACACATATATTCTCTCCCTTTTGGATTTTCTTCCCTTTCAGGTCACCACAGTGCATTAAGTCTTATTCCTTGGGCTACACAGTATGTTCTCATTAGTTACCTATTTTATATGTAGCCTTAATAGTGTAGAGATGTCAATCCCAATCTCCCAGTTCCTCCCATCCCACCCTCTTTCCTCTTGGTATCCATTAATTTATTCTCTACCTCTGTGTCTCTACATCTGCTTTGCAAATAGGATCATCTATACTATTCTTCTGACTGAACAACTAAGCACAGCACTAGGGCTTCCCTGGTGGCTCAGATGGTAAAGAATCTGCCCAGGTTCAATCCCTGGGTTTGGAAGATCCCCTGGAGGAGGGCATGGCAACCCACTCCAGTATTCTTGCCTGGAGAATCCCCATGGACAGAGGAGCCTGGCAGGCTACAGTTCATAGTGTCACAAAGAGTTGGACACGACTGAGCAACTAAGCACACGGCACATGCTATCCTTCTAGATTTCACCTATTATGTGCATTAATATATATCGGTAGGTAGAAGGAAAATGTCTTGCCGTGTGCCTTGGTGGATAATTATTCTCCAGCTGCAGTCATACTCATTTTACAAAGGCATATGTGTTTGTAAGACCCCTTCCCCCCAACAGCCTCTTCATCCAGCATCCGGCTTCTTCAGCATGGCCCTGGGGCATGCTGGGTTGGATGGTCTCTTATGAGAAATCTGAGAGGTACATTCCCTGCTTTTCCACCACCCCAAACCATGAGGATGCAGTGGTTACTTTTGTGTTACCAGAAAAGATTACAAAAGGAATTCTAGAGGTGCCTGTGATTCAGTTTAAGGCCAAAATTCCTACCACCTCATCACTGAAGGGCTTTGCAGAGGAAATAAGCATCATCAGGTTGCAAGGGTGATTTTCCTGTCCAATCCTAAAAAGGAACTGCCCTCAATAAATCATCTTCCTAATGGAAATGACAGAATTATTCTCCCAGGAGGGGTCCACCGGGAGGACTCTGCAAACCACACGTCCCTCTCAAGGGCAATAGGAAGGAAGCACACAGCCATCACTGCCCAGGACGACCTAAGGCTGCCTGGGGACCTGTTCCATCTCTCTCCCTCTGAGTTCACTTTTAATCCTTTCACAAGCCATTGTTTACATATAAAGATAGAACTCCTCTCAGTAAGTATGCTGTGTTTAAAATAAAAGTTGTGGTTAATCACAAGGGGAAAAAAATCCATCATATCTCTTAAGTAAAAGGAAAGGTTTAAAATTAATGTGAAATACGTTTTTATTAACAGTGCCAACAAAATTAAATAACATTGGGGTGAAAAAAACAACTGGTAACACTGGTAATTTTTGGAGACAATTGCACGTGATTACCTTTCCTTGTGTGTGTGGTTTTTTTTAATTTTTAAAATTTTTATGTTTCAAATTTGGATTTTAAGATATTTGTTATTTAAATTCATTTAATCTATAATCTGTAATCTAACATAAGGGTTGGGATTCATTCTGAGATCGGTATCTACTTTTCCAAGTGGAACAGAAAGATATGGATGCTATAATGGGGTTTTAAAACCAGAACTAATAATTCACTTTCTTCACCCATTGCATTAGATTAAGAATTTATAATAAGCTTTTGTAAATGGCATTTGGCAAAGAAACTTCAGCTCATTCTTTTTAAAATGAATTTGTTAGAACTCAAAGTTTATTTTCCAATCAAAACTTTAGGAAGTGCCACTCCCAATCTGACGGTGCAGTCAGGCTTTTGATTTCCGAGAAATTCTTACCCAGGTCACCAGAGAATGAAAGGTCAGCTTTGAGGAAGTTTCTGGAACAAGAAGAATCTCAATGAAATTCGCTGGAACTTTTTGAGTGGTGAAAAAAATATCCCTTCAATAAAGCAAGGTATATGGGAGTTAAGGTCATAGTTTTATCAAATTCAACCTAAGCATTTAGTCAGATCCCTTGAAACTTTTTCCCATGATTAAAATTCTTATTTGTTGCATTTTTGGCATGATAACTAAGTGATTTGGGGCACTGGCCCAAAAATCATAGATTATTTTTTTTGTTCTTGTTACAACAAATTAGAGGAAATCTTTTTTTTTTTTTTTTAACATTCACTGTGAATAGTCACTTTGGCGGGTGGTGGAGGGGGCGGATAACAATTTGTCAATCCGTTATATGTTCTTTTTGCATCTTTAACTATTTTCCTAAAGGCTGCCATGATAAATTCTATGGAGAACTTCAAAGAATTCCTGCTGCTGCTAAGTCTCGTCAGTCGTGTCCGACTCTGTGCGACCCCATAGATGGCAGCCCAACGGGCTCCTCTGTCCCTGGGATTCTCCAGGCAAGAACACTGGAGTCGGTTGCCATTTCCTTCACCAATGCATGAAAGTGAAAAGTGAAAGTGAAGTTGCTCTGTCGTGTCCGACCCTTAGCGACCCCACGGACTGCAGCCCACCAGGCTCCTCCGTCCATGGGATTCTCCAGGCAAGAGTACTGGAGTGGGGTGCCATTGCCTCTGTAAAGAATTCCTAGGGGTCCCCAAGACCCTTTTAGAGAATCTGCAATTTCCTTCCTCTTCCATCTAAAGATCTGCATAAAATCAGCTCAGAATAAATTAAATGCAGAAGCAGATAAGAAAATTTATCTATTAATCCAGACAGTAACAAGAGTAGAAAAAACTAAAACAATTCTACTTTCTCAATGCTTTGTTTTGAAAAATAGTTATTTTCCACAAACATATGTCATTTACATTAAAATTTTTTATTATTGGTTTTTATTACTGTTATTTATAATGTAGTTATAATTTTTTAATTTTTCTATTTTAATTTATAATACAGTAAATATTGATGGCTATAACCAACGAACCTAAATCAAAGTTCTTTGGGATCTTCAATAATTTTAAGAATATGAAGTGTTCCTTAGATCAAAAAGTTTGACAACTTCTGAAATAGATAAATCTCTTTTAAAATCAGCTCATAAGGGAGGCTAGAGGATTGAGAGAGCACATGAAATAGAGCTATGTTCTTCTGGCTGAGGCCATCCTCAGCTGCCCACCATTTGAATACACCCAGCCAAGGGCAGATGTATCTGGCCTAGATTAAAAGATATCCAGCCAAACTACATTTCTGAGAACTCATCATTTTTGTTTCAAGCCACTAAGTTCTAGCGTGGTTTCCTGTGCAGCATTATTTTTGCGATGAATAATAATTTGTTCCTTCTCTGATTTTCTAGAAAATGTACCATATATTTACAGTGTTGTTCAGTTGCTAAGCTGTGTTCGACTCTCTGTGATTTCATGGACTGCAGCACACCAGGCTTCCTTATCCTTCACCATCTCCCAGAGCTTGCTCAAACTCATGTTCATTGAGTCAGTGACACCATCCAACCACCTCATCCTCTTTCACCAC